>NC_090941.1:322702474-323015601 GCF_040938575.1 Ambystoma mexicanum
GGCGCAGCGTCAGAATGCTATGGACTAAAGGAGGGGTGGTTGTCTTTCCGGTGATAGAGTGTTATGTTGGAAGCTACAGTTCGATTTTTTTGTCATTAAAAGTAGCTTCACTCTTATGGCAGATGTGATGTGCAATAGTGTTTGTGTTGGATGAGTGTGCAGGGTGTGTGCAGTGAAGCCGTGCCATCCACTAAGCTGCAATGGTGCGGTGTGCGAGTGGAGAAATGTGATAGCTGTACAAGCAGCAATGAGTAATTCCTGGGTTCCATCTTTGTTTAAGGAGCAATGCTGCATCTCACAGGTGATGTAGGTGCCTGGTGAATGCATTCTAATCTCCCTCTGAGAGGGAGATTGCCATCCCTAGTTCCTTCAGGTGCGAAACCATAGAACCCATTTTCTGATTATGTTCGGTGGCCTGGCCCCTCATCCTGTGCTTTTGAATTAGCTGCAGTGCCCACCCAAGAGCTAGGGGTCCCATGTGCCTGGTTGTCCTCCTACGGCACCATCAGCGTAATTCTCCAAGGTTCATTTTAAGTGCGATCTGTGGTTCCTGCAGAGGTGATAGCAGGAGAGCTTGTTTTGGAGGAATTTCGGGCATGTCTTGTGAATTGTGCACTGGGTAATGTACATGGCCTTGACAGAGGCCTGTCGACTGATCTGCATCTTATGGAGTGCCCTGGGTGTTGGGGAGATGTGTTCTCTGGGGGAGAGTGTGAGGAGGAGCATTGTTGCAGAGGTGTTAACCTGTAGGAGCTTTCTCATTTGGTATGTGGGCATGCCTAGATAGAGGGAGTTAGAGTAGTCTAGGCGCCAGAGGATGATGGCCATGATTATGGATACCCTATGGGGGGATGAGATACAGGGACAAATCTGCTTGAGGATGCAGAAGGGGGAAGGTGCATGATCTGGAGACTGTATTGATGTGATGGGAAACAGTCGGGCCTGAGCTAAAAGTGCACCTTAGTTTTTTGGTAGAGCGGGTGCAGCTGGGGTGGGTCCTAATGAATAGGCCAAGGGATAGGTTGAGGAAGCAGAGATGTTTTGCCTCTGATTAGGATTTCGTTTTTTTTGGGGTTGATGAGAAGGTGATTGTTTGTCATCCAGATGTTGATATCTGTTAGGCAGGACGCAAGGCCTGGGTGGAGTGAGTAGGGGGAGTTGGACCTTTAGGATGATCTGGGTATCATCCGCATAGCTGTAACAGGTGAGAGTGTGGGAGGGGATGAGGTTGGGGAGGGACGAAAGGTAAAGGTTGGGTGAAGGAGGCTCCATGGGGGACTCTGTGTGGGACTGGCCGGGGGTCGGGGCGGAGGAGAAAGGACTGATTATTTGTGAGCAGTCGGAGAGGAAAGAGGAGATCCATTTTAGGGCAGAGTCCCTTATGCCAGGGTCAAAGAGTCTGTTTGTGAGGATGGAGTGGTTAATCATGTTGAAGGCTGCTGAGAGGTCAAGGAGGATGAGAGCCGTGCAGCCCTCAGGGTCTGCTGCTCTTTTCAGATCATCCCAGATAGAGACCGGGGAGAATTCCATTCCATGGATGGGTCTGGAGCCAGACTGGGTAGGGTCAAGAAGTCCATGGGGCTCGTATAAGAGTCTGAACTGGAGTGGGCTGTGCGTCTAGTCATATGGCTATGAAGCGGTTGTTGGAGGTGGGACGGCAGTTGCTGGGGAGGAGGGGGTCAACAGAGGGATTTTTTAGGAGTGGTTTGACGTGAGGGGTTTTGTATTTGGGTGGGAAAATACCTGCTATTAGAGAGTGGTTGATTGTGGATCTAGAGAGGGTGGCTGCGCAAGTGGAGAAGAGGATGTTGTTGAGGAGGCCTGATGGCCAAGGGTCTCCTCAGGAACGTGAGGGGTGGCTATTGAAGAGGAGCGCTGGGAATTCGGGAAGAGAGATTGCAGAGAAAGAGGTGAAAAAGGATAAGAGTTGTAGGCAGCAGAAGGGGAGCTGTCGGTATGGGGGGGGCAGGGTTGTTAGCTTTGCATGGATGGCGAGGTTCCTGTCAATGGATGTGTTGAAGAAATGGTCAGAGAGGGTGTCACACAGTGTCTGGGAGAAAATGAGCAGAGAGGAAGAGAACAGGGGGGTCTTGAACTCAGAGATGATTTTCAACTGGAGAAAACCAGAACCGCAAATTGCAGCAACTTGTACCTCTCTGGAGCATGATGGCAACAATTTAATACCCAGGCTTTTTACTGAGTAACTAGGCCAACCCCTGGCTGACCTGAAGTCTGGGATAGCCCAATGGCATGGTTGTTCTGGGAATCCTGCATTTGGGTGTCATGGGGAACTCTGTGATCATGTATGGATCTGCAAGCCTTAAAGTGACCCACAGGACCATTGTGACTTTGTGGTTAACCCTAGTCTTAACAATACTAGATTTTCTAAATGTCACTCTCATTTTATTCTTAGTGCATCTAACTGGTATATCTGAACCACGTTGCTCACCAACAGTGATTTTATTCGCTGGGATACTGCGTTAACATGTTTCATGAACTGCACCACTCCCCACTTGAGTGTTGAGTCTGACTGCTCTAACACAGCTAACCCTGTATATCATCATATACAATAATACACAGAGACCATTCAGTGAATTATGCATCAAAGGTGGTGAGGTGGACCTATAAGGTGCACACATGGTCACCTCTTTGGGGTCCTCTCCTCATACCTTTGTCTCCAAGGGGAAGGGGTGCAATATGCTTTTTACATACTGACAGGGTTTAAAGTTAGTACCTCCAGCTTTTGGGTGGAGGTAAAAATTTGCTGATATGTCAATTAAATGTACAACTATGATTCATAAGCTCATGATTGATAAACACCTGGCAGTCCATAAAGAGAAAGGCAGTAAAAGCAAACAGTATTTGAAATAGTTCATACTTTTACAGTTTCTGTGCCCCATTTTCACCTGGCAATATTTGTGCTTTGCACCTGCTGCAGATATGACTTTGTCATTATTTTGTTAATGCTTGTTCGGAATGTAATGATTAACTATGCTGCAAGACCTGGGCGGGGGTAGGGGGGGCAGAGGGGAGTTTGTTGACCTTCTTCCCCATCTATCCCAATCACTATCTCCTTTGTAGGATCTCCTGCTCTTGCTTTAATCCTGTTGGCATCCCAGTTGTTAAACATTTAGAAATGGTTGTGTGCAAACTCGCCTATTGATCCACATTGTATGGCTCACTCTAGTCACATTTTGGTATCATATAGCCTTACAGTGCTTTGAAGCTGTACCTGCCTGCTCCTTGTGTGGGCTGCTTAACGTATGAGCTTATTGACTGTGATGAATTGTGGCGGTGGGGAACATTGAGGTATGGAAACTAAACAGTGATCAAAGTGAACATGAACGGTCTGGAACGGCGTTCCACTACTTTTTCTGTTTACCGTTCCTCTACTTTTTACGACCATATTAACCATTCTGTATAGAGGATGTGTCCAGTCATGTCCCTGTGCAAGTGTAAAGTTGTAATAGGAGCCTTAGTTACTAGTCACGCAGACTATTGTAATGCCCCGGCCACAACACCTTGTTACATGTTGCACTATGCTTCCGCCTGCCCTCTCCCCTGCCCAGACCACAGTTCCACTACTTCTTTCGGTAAACTAAATGTGTTTTCAATGGTATATGTTGTCTGATTGTATACAGAGCTTTGCGGCCATTCGGGGTCTCTTGGCCCTAGGGGATACTTTGGGTGGCTGTGTCTAGGGTAGCATAGCAGAAAAAGAGTAATCTTATACATAAAAGAAACAACACAACATGCTAGGAACAAGATGTACGCTTCAACTCCCTCTGGACTCTCTTTAACATGCATGCCATCGTTTCTGCTATTTGTGTGAATCGTAGCAGTGTCGAATGTTAGAAACCCCCCATACTGACAAACAACACAGGCTTAAGACTCCCCAGGACACTTTGCGCGCATTTTTAAAAACTAGAAGGAAGGGAATGAAAATAAACACAGAATGGCCCTATACTGAGCAGATCGCCTGGTGGATTAGGGTGCTGAAAACATTTTAATTTGGGATTCATGTATAAACAGATCAGTGAAAACATTCACCACTGCCAGGGACAAACACTATATTCACTTTTGAAGTCACAAAAAAATCCTTTGTTTCGGCAGTCTGAACTGGCTGAAGTTTAGTTTCATTGAAGCGTGTTTTTGAATTGGGTGTCATTATTTAGCTTGGCCTGGTAACCAGGAAAGCCTTTCACGAGCCGCAGTGCCTGCGACAGCTTTTTTTTTTGGTTCTGCAACTGTTGAAATGAATGCGAGGTCAGAAGCGCCTGTTGCACTGCCAATGGCTCGGTTGTTACCTTTTTTATTTGGAGAGGATAACAAAAGGGCCGGATAACTTGCCAAGACTTGTATAACAGATAGATTACTGCTTGTCTCTCGAACAATCTGGCGAATCCAGTCGAGCCGGTTGCTGGATGACAGGGCGACCCAGTCACTGGAAAAGGTTTGTAAGCAATGACAACAGCTACTTTAGCGTATTAATCAAATACGCCAGAGGCCATAAGGTAATAGCTCCGTGAAAGATTAAGGGTTCTGCTCTCTTTGTGAAATTCCTAAGCCATTTTCGTCTGCCTCTCTCTTATGGGCTGAGGTTTCTGTGGCTAAAGCAGTTAAACGCACAGGTAATCAAAATCTTAGCAAACGGCCTGCAGAGATTAGTCGCGCCTAGATTAGGGTAAAACTTTGGCTCCACGTTTACCTAGGAGGACGAGGAGTTTTTTCAATTGTTGTGTGTTTAGTATAAGCTGCAAGCTTAGTTGGAAATCGAGTCTTTTTTAGATTTCTTTTAAATAACTCGGAAGCATCCCACGTTCAAGTTATGAACGGCATAAATGATTCTGTCTCTTGACATCTTGAAGTATCTAGTCCTGTCCTATCAGTCAACCGAGTGATTTATGTTCTACTTCACCCAGTCAGCTTAGAGCTCACACACTACAATTGCAAAGTGATGACCTCGCAAAGCTACATTGAAGAAAAAAAAACGTCCTTAATCGGAAGTATTTGTGTAACATGGAACCCCGTCCTTCAGGACCCACCACCACACCCCGTTTACAGCACTGCAGTTCCATCGGCCAATTCATAGCTCCAGGTCACTTCCAACAGCCACTCTTAGACTCCTTCTCCAAGGTTGGACATGGCAACACACGTGACGCCCCATGCAGTAGTCTAGGACCCCTCACGACACATTGTAGTTGCTCAATGCCACATACAACACATACCATGTAAAACATTGCACTCCCAGGCTGAGATGGGGAAAATTCAACAAAGAAATTTGAAATGAAAGGTGTGTTATCGAAACATGTTAGCCCTTTCACCAAGGAAAGTAAAATTCAATTGAACAATTGTGGTGGCATGACTTAAATTAAGTCCCCAAAATAACGGCATCACAAATAATCATGTAAAACAAACAATAACGTCTTCTGAAGTCACTTCTAACATACTTCCATGGGACCCACGGTGGCAATTCGACAATTTCAGTCAAATAATTGGTAAAAGTAACTAGAGCAAAAATTAACAAAGTACTGTCTTTAACTGTGAAGACTAATTTGTATTTTGCATGCAATACTGAGCAATTTCCGATTAAGTATTTCGTAACTTGCTCTCTAGCAGTTTGGGAAGCAACGTTGTGCACGTAGGTGAGCAGACGACTGTCATGAGAACATTTCTCGATCGAATGCCAAGATAGCACCCAGCACGGTTCCATGGGGGTGCAGCCAACCGGCATACCCACGATTCCTTATCCAGACGTCTCGCACGTCAACTGCGAGATCCTTACAACAATGCTTCCGTTTACACCTTTGCATGTCATCCTGATGAGGCTGGTCCAATTGATTGTGGACCAAGACAGCCGAAGCTTGAGTCGACGATAGGAAATACAAACATATTTCCATCTGTTTTTGTTTGGTTAGGTGATGATCGTTGACATCACTGGCAACCCGGAGGATTACTTACTTTGATTATACTACAGGTCACACTTAGAAGAAGTGTGTGAGTTATGTTCATTAATGTATGACACACTGGGTCTCGGTGTCAGACCCAATTCATAATGGAACTGGCAATGAGCCACATCATAGTGAAATTTTGCTAATTGTAGTTGTTGTGTATAAATGACATCCACGTGAAGTGTGTACAAGAGAACAATGTCTCAGGGTTTTGCGCTAGATGTTTATGAGCTTTTGGAGTAGTTGTTGTCCAGCTCACTATTGTAATGTTTGGTTCTGAGATTGGCACAGATTGATAGTGAATTTTATATAAAATGATTCAATAAACTATCCTAAAAAAGTAACAATTGTGTCTGAATGACCTATGTCTATGCATATTGTTGGAGGGTATTCGTTTCAGTGTTTGATTTTTTGGTAGGTAAGCAGCTGGCATCCAATAAAGTGTAGGCCCCCATCATCACCCAATGCTTCCCATCATTCCACTTGCATCCCTCGTGGTCTCCAATCATGTTCAGTTAATTCATCTACTATCACCATTAATCGTCACAGTCATTTTTATGTCAGTGAGTGAGTTAGGGTTCCACTAGGATATCAGTGCTTACAACCATAGATGCCATCAATCGATTTTTGAGGTAAACTGTAACAAGCCTTTAATCATTTGTTTTCACTGAATGTCATTTAAAAAAAAATGATATATATAATCATACCTAGTGTGTCCACCAACCAATGCATCCAGCCCTGCCCAGTCACCAATTTGGCAGGGCCGCCAGCTAAGTGGCGCTTGCTTTCTGAGACAGGGCTTCCAGCCTTGCCCCTGTCACCCCCAAGAAACGCAATTGCCCACTGGCACAGAGTGCATTTGAAATAGCTTTGGGTGAGCATGCTCGATTCAGATGTTGGCCTTTCTAAACATCATTTGGATCAAAAGCTTGAAATGTCTTGAAACGTTTGAACTTGGATTGAAGCTGAACACATAGTGGTCATTACGACCTTGGCGGTAAGGGGTTAACGGCGCCGGTAATGGTGCCGGTGCCTTTAACCCCTTACCGCCACATTACAAGGTCCTTTAGCGGGTCCCGATAAGGGCGGCTGGTTTTACCAAGCACCCTTAGTGGGAGCCGCCAAGGGACCAGCATGCTAATAACGGGCCCATTATTAGCATGCTCCCCATTCCCATTGAGCCCTATGGGGGCTCGAATGGGAATGGGGAGGTACCGTCCAGGGTCCTTAAATGAGGAATTACCGGGGCTCCAAGGTTGGAATGGCCCGGTAATTCCTCATTCGAGGAACCCGGACCCGGTATGCGGTAACAGGATGGTCATGGTGTTATTAGCACCATGGCTACCTCTATCCTTGTAATGACCCCCATAGATATGAGTATTTCATAGCTCGTCTCAGCTCAAAAGATACTCTCTGGTAATACCTCACTTTGGGATTATGGTATTTTTGCAAATGATGCAATAGGGCCTTCATGTTGTGCATGACGCCGTTCTGTTGTAGCGAGAGTAGAGTGGAAGACCTCTACACCTCATGTGCTTCATTCCGAAGCCATCCTTACTCCAAATCCCCGTCTAGTTGAACATCTCTACTTTATTTTCGTAGTTTAATCCTTTTCTTTTAATATATGAGAAAAAAGTTAAGGCCTGGTTCATTGAGACAGTGCTCAGTCAGTATGCTGCTGACTCCCCAGTGCCTTTTTCTTGTGTAGCAGACTTAATTTTAGAACATCGTTCGTAGTATGCATTTTTTCTGTGTTCAATTCATTTATTTTTAATCTCATTCAAAAGTAAAAATAATTTTGTTCAATCTTTTCCTTTAAGCTATATGTTGTTCAATTGCTTTCTACAATTGCACATTTTTTATACATTTATTGTGTTCTGTTTATTTTCATTGATGTTTTTAATACATTTTGTGATTTTATGAAAAAAGAATAGGTGCAATAGATTGTTTCGTTATTGATAACATCCAATTTTTGTGCAGTGTTTTCCATTTTTATTTCATTTTTTAAAAACAGTTTCTTCTGGAAACAGGTCTTTTTCATTTGTCTTTACAAACATTGCATTCTGTCTCCAACCAGACTGAGAGACATAACAAATTGTGCAGGTGAGAGTGATTTTTCTGTGAGTCTCTGACGGAGAGCCTAGCCAAAACACAAACATTTCCGGAGATGCTTTTCCACGCAAGAGGGTTCTATAACAAAATACATTGACTAGGCTGAGAATATCATCATTCCAGGCCAAGCAGAAGGGTTGTTGCAGAGTACAAAACAGCTGCCTATGACATTTGCTAAAGGGCCAACAAGTGCCTGTGAACATTGGTGAGGAAGGCACTAACACTTGAAGTGTTGTACATGACAAGGGCAATGCCATAATTGAGGAATGCTAAAGTCGGCAGTCTTACTGCTAAATCACAAATAATAGATGTGACACTTTCTGAGGCTATAGCAGAGAGAGAGAGAGAGAGAGAGAGAGAGAGAGAGAGAGAATGATAATCTGAGTATGATCAGTCCTATATAAACACCTTGAACACCTTGAATAAGTTCACTTCATGTATCCCATATTTGCCAACATGGAGAGTGTAACCAACAAGGAAGGTGCCAGAAACATGTTGTGAAAGGGGAGACCAGTTGGGATCACACGACTCATGACATCCCTATTGAATTTAGGGTCAACTATTAATGTTTGAAGGAGCAGCTTTGGTCCAAGGGATGACCCTAAATGTTTCAAGGAGTGGTTTTGCTAAAAGGATGCCCCTCCATTTTTCAAGTAGTGGCTTTGCTAAAAGAGATGACACTTCATCTTTCAAAGAGCAGCTTTCATACAAGGGAGGGAACCTAACAATTTTTTTTCGAACAGCAAGTTTGCTTCAAAGGATGACCCTTAATTTTTCAAAGAAACAGCTTTTGTACAAGGGATGACCTTCAGCGATTTTTCAAAGCATGAATTTGCTACGAGGGCTGACCATAACATTTTTTATGACAATGCTTCTCAAGCAAAGTAGTAACAGGAGTTTGTATGCCCCTCAGGAAAAAAGTACTCTGAAAATGATTATTGTTAAAATGGATAACAATAATCATAATAACAAGTAGAAGACGTGGGAAGAGTCCGGCCTGCCGTGCTGTATGAACTGAGAGGGAATTTCTTTGCTTTTTTCATTTAGTATTTTTTTTATTTTTGCAGGGATGGAAAAAACTGGGGAATAAAATCTGAGTCTCTATGGGTCAATCTCCACAGACCTATCATTCGCATATGTTCACACACTAAATACACACATCCAAAAGAAATAGAGAGATTGAGGACAGTGTGCAGAACATTTATTTCCTCAGTGTTGGGCTGCAGTGAAATGAGAGAGTACATTTTAAACTGCATGTGAACTGGTACATATGTCTCCTACAATGAGTGAGCAGTTGGGGTGGAGATCAGAGAAGAGCAGAGGCCCTGTCTCCTGTTGCGAGCATTAAAAGAGCCCAAGAACATAGCCATCATAAAGCATGGTGGTGGAAACATTTTCTGTGCACTGCCCTCCATAATCTTCCAGTTTCTTTTTAAAGGGTGTATGTAGTGTGTGGAAAGAAGATGTTAAACGAGTTACTGCAAGGATTGCATGAATACAGTAAAATGTGGAGAGAGTGAGAGAAAGAGTTGTTGCATGGCAAGCAGGACAATATTAACTTTGACAGATGTTGGGGATGTCGATAAAGGGATCAATGGGAAAGAGGGGTTTGCATTTCATGCGCCATATTGGTGACTAGGGTGATGGCGATGTTGACGCAATGATGTAACTTAGCATGCATCTAACATAGTTAATGACAATGGGATGAGTTTTACTATTAGTGTTACCTTGTCTATAGTTTATACATTTTAGATTTGCAAATCTGCCAAATCAGCATGAAAATGATGTAGTCGCGTGGCATGCCGTGTAGCACCTAAAGATGGGAAGCATGGAGCTTCATATGCGCCCACAAGAAAGGAGATTTGTGGATGGAGAAGTCACTGTGAGGGGGTGCTGTAGTCTTGAACATACAAGCACAAACATGCCCCTGAGCTATCCTCTTGGAACATGCTCGCCTTGGAAGCAAGACAACATGGAGCAACACAGGTTCGATCCCTAGGTCCGCGCTTAGGAACCTCTAGGTATTAAGTGCTTTATTAACAACCTATCATATCATATCATACACAGGAGTTCGTAAGGGAAATATGTTTGGGACAGTGGGGATCAAGGGGGTGCATGGCAAATAAACAAATCTGTATACCATGGGTTCCCTCATAACTAGAGGTTGCGTAGGCCACAGAAACTTGGGGTGTTGAGATAAACTTTGGGTGAAGGCAGCTAGCTGCTTTCGAGTAGCTTTAATAACATGAAAATGGTCAGCTGTGGACAGGCAAGGGTTTTACGAATTGATGCTACTGTGGAGAGGGCATGTAATCTTTTTAAGTCCATAAGTCCATGGGAGACTGTTATTGAGTGTCTATAGAAGTTCGGCCTCTTGGTAGGGTCAGTTTGGGGCTGGGTAATAAACCTGGTGCAAGGTGTGGTAAGAGCAGAGCGGGCAAATGGTTTATGGCTTTTCATCAGGTTCTCAGGAATGACCAGGATGTGGCCTAGGCCATGCATACTGAAATGGAAGTCATTAGAGATTAGAGTGAAATGAGGACACCAGCAAGTTTGGGTAGATAAGATGCCTATTGCCAGTTCAAAGGGAACCCGTTTGTTTCTCTCCCTCCTCATATTATTGAAGTATCCTTGGAAAAGCCATGTGCCTCACGATCAGGGTTTATAGGTCCCCGACCAGTTATTATTTTTTTTAATTTGTTTATTGGATTTTTTTTTCTTTTAAAGTACAATGCACATTGATGACTTTTCATGTGCACAAATCAATGCATTAAAGTACAGTCAACAGAAAACAACAGGGTACCCAATATTTTGTCAAGGGGAAACAAAGAAAATAGTGTTCACTGCCATACTCTAGACAATGTCTCAGCATTCCTCATTAGGGTCAGATGTGCGGTGCTCTGTTAATAGTTCAGCAAGGCGGGTCCAGTTCAGTGTATGTGAATCAGGTGCGGAGGAAAGTGACAGGCATGAGTCGAGCTATAGCTGTGAGGTGGATTCACAGTGGTCTAACATCAGAGGAGTAAAAAACAGAATTAACTAATGTTTTACATGCTTCAAAGTTGAGCACAATGTCCCCACTATGTACTTCTATTGTTCTTCTCCAACCGTAAATCTCAGCTTCACACCAGCGCTGTATTTCTCTGAGCCATGTCTCAAAACGTGGGCCTTTGTGTGATATTCAAGTCATAGTTATGCATCTCTTGGCCAATATACAAGCTAGATCCATACATTTACAAATGTGTGGTCCCCGTCAAGTTTTAACTTGTAATAACTTGGGATTGTGTGAGAATATGTAACCATGCGATGATGTCATGACCTGCTACGGAAAGATCCCGGAAAGGAGTGTGCTGTAAATATGAGATAATGCAAATGCATGTTGAAAGGGGATGGTGATTAAATAAATGCATCCAATGAGAGTGTGGGAACAGATGGGGATTAGATTTCTTTGTATAGAGTTTACCAATCATGTTTTGTGGATGACATTGTAACAAAATATGTGGGAGTGTGTTAATTATTGCAAAATATATATAATGCGAAATGTTTGTGTGGTTTGAGGAGAATCTGGTTAGTTTGACTACCGGACATTTGTACAATAAACTTGCTTTACGGACAAACCTGCATGTTCTTCTATAGAGGTGGGACTATTTTGGGCACAGAGATCGGAGGTCCACAGATGCTGCAAGAAGATAGACTGAAAAGAAGATTGTGATTAATGTGTGTGAAGAGAAGGACTATCAAAGGTGCATGAGGAGAGGAATGCATGCCTGCGGAGAGTGTCTCTGGATGGTGTATGGGAGGAGTCAAAGGATAGGGACTGTGTGGAGGGCAGGAGTGGACATTTGAGGACAATGGATATGAAAAATACATGTTGAGAGTGGATATGCAGAAAGTGGTTATAAGACATGTGCAAGGAGAATGACTGTGGGGGTAGAGAATGAGAAGTATGACTAACAAGGGGGTCTATTTGGAGTACATGAGGACAGAGGTGGAGGAGATAGATTGCGAGATGAGAAACTGTTATCAGAGTCACTGTGAAGAGAGGACATGTAGTAAGTGCATGAGTTGAGTGGCCCAATAATGCATGTGAAGGAGGAGTGAGCCCGGACTCTAATTTGCCCAATATATTTGTAGAAATCATTGAGCATCAGCAGTGAATGCAGACACGAACCCCTATAAGAACAATATATAAACATGGACCAGGTTTATCAATGAAAAAGGCAAGGCAGTGTAGAACAAGCAGAAGTCTTTGTAGCTTGGTTAAATGCCCAGAACAGATATTTCAAGTACACCTGCGTGTTGAGTAATATTTCAAATGATTATCTGGACATTACACTTTACCGAGAAGTAAACCTTTATGAAAAGGAAACAGATAGAAATGCAGTACTATATGTTATGAGCCACCATGCGAAACACACTAGAGAACGTTTTTGCAATTTGGATAATTTATGTAGTTTAAAAGGAACAGCTTTACAAAAGAACCTTGTGAAGAGGAAGCAGATATTCTGTTGGATAAGCTGAGAGAGACTATTCTAAATGAATGAAAACTCCAGCTGAGGGAGTTTTGAATGACAGCTAAAAGGCTCCACCAGATATTTGAGATACATTCAATAATAAAGACAATATCATACGTGCAAATACATAAATAAACTTGTCATATAAAATCAAGAGAATAATTTACAAAAAATGTACCGACTTTTAAAAGGCAAAAGGAAGCTAGGAACCTCCTTTGGAACAAAACATAAGGGATGTGTTTATAAGGAACAACAATACTAAAAGGACCAATAAAACAACTATCACGGAGCAATGGAGCGTGGATCTGATTAGAAACTAATCTTCCTTGTGGACATTGTGGAGTTTGCCATCATACACAGAATTCAAAAGAAGCTTAAAAGGCGCAGCTAGAAATGGACAAAAGACATTTACAAATGATGACAGCAGAAATTATATTTATATGATCACACGTGGAACAAATTACCTGGCCAACACCTTGAGAAAAGTGAAATATGGGTTATAGGAGCTTCAGAAGAAGTGGCTATTTACATCGTCTATAGTAAAACATTTTTCTCTGCTGGTCATAATTATGAGGAGTTTAAATGGACTCTGTTGCAGGAAGCTGATGAATTGATAAAGGTAAACTATTCAGAACGTGCAAAAACATGACAAAGGGCCTCATTACGACCCAGGCGGTAAGTTACCGCCTGGGTCGTACCTTTACCACCATGGCGTAAACTATGTTTACGCCATGGTGGTTGGCGGACTTACCGCCCCATTCTGAGGTTGGCGGGGCGGTATGTCCCAATCCCCATTTACCCTTCCCCATTCCCATTTTTGCCCCATATGGCATAATGGGAGTGGGGAAGGCGTTAATTACGCCACCGTAAATTACGGTGGCGTAATTAACATCAAGGTCCCTTAGCGCCATGGATTTTAACACCTGCTAAAAGCAGGTGTTAAAACCTCCATGGCGCTAAAGGACCTCGGAATCAGGCGGTAAGGGTCGGCGCTGTTTACGCCGCCGTAAACCCCTTACCGCCTGAGTCGTAATGAGGCCCAAAGAGTCTAATTTTCGAATCAATGGTCTTGTGGTGGGCCTTTATGGCAATGCTAAATAGACAAAATTAACAACTGTCAGTTTAGTACATTATTATTTGTGATATATTTATTACTCTACAGGTTCAATTAATTATAATATGAGATAGTAAGTACATTCGTCTTGGTCACTAAAAAGAGGTAAAATCAACTGATGAAATGCCAATTACAGAGCGAGAACATTGTTCTAAGAATACAATTCCCAAATATCCTTGAGGTATAGAATGAACCTGCAACTCTAAAAAATCGTAGTGACGTCATGATGCTGCATGAAAATGTAAGCATGTGATGATGTCATCCCAGTGCGTAAACCTTCAGAATGCTGATTAAGAACACATTGGGCTTCATTACGAGTTTGCCGGTCCGAAAACAAGGGTGCCGGTAAACTCACCGGCACCCTTGTTTCCGGATCTGTGTCTACCAGCTGTGGCTGCTGTGCTCGAGAGGTCTGACCCTGGGCGCTGGGCTAGGGTAGGCAGACTGTTCACGGAAACACTGGCTATCGGTGCTGGTGCTTCCGTGTCTCCACTCCTGGAGACTTACAATTTGCCGGTGCCTGACTTCCCAGGCCGCCAGACTCTTAATGAGCCAGGGATACCGGGAAGTCAGGCGCCGGTAAAATGTTACAGGTCCGGCAGCAACCCGCCGGTATCACCGGCAGGGTTACATCCAGACGTGAATGAGGCACATTGTATGCAAAACTCGCAGTCTATGGCTGCTAAAAATGTAAATTTGGGTGCAATACAATTCCGAGACAAAAGGAGCCTTCCATTCAACACGCAACTCTAAAAAGAAGTAATGACATCATTACGCTTTGTGAAAATATAAGCACGTGATGCAATCAGGCAAATATTGCATGTTCCCAGGAGCTGATTAAAACCACATGCTATATTGTTAAAATTGGTCAGTGGTGGCTAAAAATTAAACCCAGGGTGCAAGCAGACTGAGGACAATGAACTGATGTAGCCAAGTGAATGCCCTTTATTTAAAGGAAAGATAGGAGGTTTAGATGAGAATCTATACACATTTCTATACCTATGCTGAGGGATTCTTCAGGATCACATTTCAAAAGGGGCTCTCTTAACCAAGAATCACCACTTCAAGTTGAAGGCAAACATATTTAAATAAATCTAGAAGGTAGGAAACTGGAATAAAAGAATGTATTTATAATTATGTCATCCCTATATTAATTAGAAATATATTTAGTTGCTCTTATTTATGTTCCATAAAAGTTCCATAAAAGATAAGAAATCAGTTAACAACTAAGCATTGCCTATATATATATATATATATATATATATATATATATATATATATTACATGGCCACGGTAGTGGCCATGTAGTTATGGTTAAGTTGCTGTTTCCATAGGAAGAGCACTTTTTGGGTGGCTTATAACTTCGCTCTCCGTGGACGGATCCTCACCAAACTTTGCAAAAAAAGTATTTGGGTCACTCTGAAATTTTTTTTGCAAAGTTTGGTGAGGATTCGTCCAGGGGGGGCAAAGTTATAGAGGGGGTCCCAAAACTTTTTTTTTTCCCATAGACTGAATGGGAAAAAATTTTTGCTCGCGCTTACAGCTCAAACCGCTGGACGGATTTCCACCAAATTTGGACCAGGAGCAGCGGCTTGGTCCCGAAAGCGTGCTTTTGCAAATTTGGTGAAAATCCGTCCAGTAGTTTTTTTTGAAATGACCAAAAAGTAGGTAAAAAAGAATTAGTGATGTCTGTGTTCGGTTCGCGGACACACTTCCCTGTTCGCTCCGCGGACAGTGTCCTGATTGGCCAATCGTCTTGCGTGATGTTCGCGGATATGCAACATATTCGCTGATTGGACGGCGTGGAGCGTGAAGCGCGTCAGATTTTTCGGTAGCGCCCGCCATCTTGGATTCGCGGACGTCCGCGGACAGCGCGGTGAAACTTTGTTCAAAATGTGTATTTAACAGAGTGTGTTGGTGTGTAGGAGTGTTTGGGGAGGGTGGGAGTGTATGAGAAAGGATGAAAGTTGTGTTTTTTATGTGTTAGATGTTCTTTTTGTGTTCGATTTGTTTGCGGACATCACAGGTGTTCTGAAATGTTCTAAATAAACTGACTGGGGGGTGTTCTAAGGACTCAATATGTGTCCGTTTTGTTCGCAAGCAAAGTGAAACTGTTCTAAGAACACTCGCGGTGTCCGGGGAGTGTTCGTAGGGGGTGTCCTGAGGACGCTGTCCGTATTGTTCTCTGTCAAGTTGAATGTGTTCTAAGAACACCCGCGGTGTCCTGAAATGTTCGCAAATAAACACAATGGGGGTGTTCTGAAGACTTTTTGAGAACACTCCCGGTGTCCTGAAATGTTCGTAGGGGGTGTCCTGAGGACGCTGTCCGTATTGTTCTCTGTCAAGTTGAATGTGTTCTAAGAACACCCGCGGTGTCCTGAAATGTTCGCAAATAAACAAAATGGGGGTGTTCTGAAGACGCTTCTAAGAACACTCGCGGTGTCCGTGGAGTGTTCGTAGGGGGTGTCCTGAGGACGCTGTCCGTATTGTTCTCTATCAAGTTGAATGTGTCCTAAGAACACTCGCGGTGTCCTGAAATGTTCGCAAATAAACAAAATAGGGGTGTTCTGAAGACGCTTCTAAGAACACTCGCGGTGTCCAGGGAGTGTTCGTAGGGGGTGTCCTGAGGACGCTGTCCGTATTGTTCTCTGTCAAGTTGAATGTGTCCTAAGAACACTCGCGGTGTCCTGAAATGTTCGCAAATAAACAAGATGGTGGTGTTCTGAAGACGCTTCTAAGAACACTCCCGGTGTCCTGGAATGTTCGTAGGGGGTGTCCTGAGTACGCTGTCCATATTGTTCTCTGTCAAGTTGAATGTGTTCTAAGAACACCCGTGGTGTCCTGAAATGTTCGCAAATAAACAAAATGGGGGTGTTCTGAAGACGCTTCTAAGAACACTCGGGGTGTCCGGGGAGTGTTCGTAGGGGTGTTGGAATCGAAATAATATTATACCTCCTATTGCATTGTTTGAATGTGTGTTGGCCTACGCCAAGTTGTCAAAAACATTGTGTAAATAGATTCCGCGGCAAGGTCTTGACCTTAATGTACTGTGTAAATCGCCATCTTGGATTTAGCCGCCATTTTAGGTTCTCTTGTAATGTGGAAGTCACCCTGAACACCAAAATGGAGGCCGAATGACATTTCGAGTGGGATTCTGGCCGTTGTGACCTCCACACACATGAATTAATAATATGCCTGCAGGCCACTTGTTGGGGTCGCGAACTGAGACCTTGTCCTATCCCTGACCTATGTGTAAATGAACAACTGTATCAGCGGAACTGATCAAAATGCATACATTATGGGATTGACCTGGCAAGGAACCCTAGGCCTGGTCCTAAGAATGGTTAACCCGCGAGGGGGTTGGCCACAGCAGGATAAAGAGTATAAAAACATGAGTATCCCAATGTACGGTCTCTCACACTAACGCAGTGAACTCTCGTTAAAGTTCGTTCTGTTACTCTGAGAACCGAATAGCTATCCGTTTGTCAATTGACTTTTGGTAACTGTTGCAGCTTTTAAATAAAGCACTTTGTATGTTCTTTGTAACCTGTGTTGGTGTGTTTCCTTTGGGCTTCCCGGCCTCATATCAATTTTTTTTGTTTTCACAGTTGGCGCCCGAATAGGGACCCTCAAGATTGATGCCGGATCATTGAAGGTTGACGCAGACTATCGAACCGGGATCGGACGGTGTGATTCTGGGGCCCGACCGATCGAGACGCGATACCTCGGCAGCACTGCACGATCCGATCCTTGGACGATAGTCGTGTGGTCTGACACGGCATCTTGACGAGGGTCCAAATTTTGAGGCGGGCAGATTTGCCGAAACCACCAAACACAAGGTAAAATTCATTAGGTAAGTGCGGTCCTCCCTAGGTTTGGTCAGGTGCAGTCGTGACCCGGCTCTTAATTTAACCCTGACAATTTGAATTTGGCGTATTGTATCTGCAGACACAATTATTGACCAGGTAACACCAATTTTTTGTGAAATGCCTGGGAAATTGTCTAGCTGCTTTAGGGCTCTGTTCCGCAACGATCGACAATCCTTGGAATTTGGCCGCCCGGCACCACAGGAGGGGTCGCCGGCATGTACTATGTACTGTAAGTATGGCATTGGAAGTATATTATTTAATGATATTTGGCACAGACTGACCAGACATGCCTCTGAATTTCAGTGGCCAATCAACGGTAGTTTTGAGATCCCCCGCATTGAATACTTAGAATCGATCTTGTTAAAGAAAAAGGCTAGACCAGCAGCCTTTGATGTGTTACAGAATGGGAAAAAAGAAGCATTACAGCAGCTTAAAAGTAGGGATAAACATGCATGTCGTAATAAAACAAACGCCGAAAAAGCATTATTATACGATAAAGAAAAGCGTTCAGAATCAGTTAAAAATATGGATAGAGCTTTCTCACTCGGGATCCAGAAAATGTAGCCCTCTAAAGATTTCCATGTTTCTGAGGAATTTATCGAGAAGTTATTAAACGAACGCAGGCCTGATGCCTCAGCGCCACCTCCGTATGCTCCTATTTTGGGAGCTCTGCCCATTCCTGCTGTTGTTCCTGCTGTTATTCCTGTTCCCCCTGTACAACCTATTGTTCCTAGTCCTCTGGTTGTTGTTCCTCCACCTATCACACCGCCCCTTCCTTCTACACCGATAGTTGCACCTTTATTAAATTTACCTATACCTCCGCTCCCGAGTGGCCCCGTATTGACTGAAGTCGATCCAGGTGCAGGATCAAAGATTGTGACTCGTAGTACTGTTTCTGCAGATAAGAAAAAGGAATTGTTTGCATGGGCTAAGCATTGCATGGAGAAAGGTGATCAAGTTAATGTTTTTTCCACATTATCTAATTTGAATAGTTTTCCTGAGAAAAATGTTTTTATCGAAGGTTTGGGGGCTCATTTGTGTGTGATGTGGGGTAGATTACAAAATTCAGATCTTCCACAAGGAGTGAGAGATCTGAATGCTTTGGCACTTTCGAGGGACACAGAGCAGAAAGTATATGGGCATGTTGAAAAATTGTTTGAGTTTAGAAAAGACTTTGAAAAGTCACGAGATGAGGACGACAAAGACGATAGAATATATGTACAGAAACGGTTCCTTCCGTGCCGTAGATCGGCACCTGAGGAAGTACGAATTTGTACTAAAGATGCAGTTCGATGGATCTCGGATTCATCGATTCCGCCAGATGAAGTATATGACACGTATAGTCAGTATACAGTAGAAATGCAAAGAAAAGTAATTCAGGTGATGGTACAGCACCTGCAAGAAGAATGTGTAAGAAAGAGGGTTAGTTGCCCCATAGAATTATTGGGGATTTGTAAAAGGGCTTTTTCGCCCGACACTTCTACAGCTGCCTTAGCGCTCGACCTGGCCCTGTTGCTTAGTAAGTGGCCGGAGGTACCTATATCTCAGTTGCCTATGAGAGAGGTTCCTCTGACCTTTCTCCCAAAAGTTGAGATCCCCGCCAACGCTGGGACTGGTGCCCCCACTGTGGATATCCCTGCACATTATGTATCGCAATTTGTTCACGTCCCGTTTTCACAACAGGAAGTGAACACAATTAGACAATCAGTTCCCGATATCAGAAAAAACCCGACGGGGTTTTACAAAGAAATAGAGTCCGTCTTGCAGTCCTCTGAGTTCACCTTGAGTGACATTGACTTGTTATTCCCTGTACTCCTACCCGTAGATGTATGGAAACAGGTTCGGACAATAGACGATGTGCCGGGGTTGGGAGATACGTGGGCTAATATGACTAGAATTGATGGGGAAAGACCAGCTGGTGAGAAACCACCACAGGTAATACTTACTTTGCCTGATAGAATTGTCGCAAAACTGAAAACTATAATTCCAGAGAAAAGAATCATTTGGGACAAGCTTACGGCCTGTGTCCAAGGAAAAACTGAAGGCGCCACCGAATTTTTTAATAGATTCGAGCAGGCATTTTCTGACTTCAGTGGACAGGATTTAGGTACAGAGTCGGGGAAAAGGTTGTTCGTGGACAAATTTGTACGTGGATTGTTACCTGACATCGAGTCACAGATTATGTCCTCTGAGAGCGCTTGGCACGCAAAATCTCAATCTGAGGTTTTGCACATGGCTCAGTACTATGAGAACCGTGTTAATAATGAGAAGGAAAAGATTGAAAAGAGGAAGGGAGATTTGAAAACCAAAGTATTATTACAGCAAATTGTTAGAAACCCCAGAGGAGGCACGGCACAGACTAGAGGTCAGTATGTCCCGAAAGGAAATGCTCCTTTAGGTCCTGTGAATAATAATCAATGTGCTTATTGCCGCCAGGAAGGTCATTGGCGGGCACAGTGCCCTGTCCTTCGCCAGAGGTCAAACAGTGCGTTTGGGGGTATGGGTAGACGACCTAGGGGCCGCTCTGGAGCAGGGGGCCCTGATAGAGGTCAGCTTTTACAAGATCCTCAGCAACCTTTTTCATGGGAAAATCAGACCTCGAGTGTGGACTCGAGGAACATATTTGATCACCCTTCTGCTGCCTACCTTTCTGAAGAGCTTCCTTCTGACGAGGCTCTATTTCATTAGGATTGCCCGAAGCAGGGTTTGGAACCTTCACCTATTCCCGTTAATCAGAAAGGCCCCTACGTTGAACTATTAGTAGGGAATAGGAAACACCAGTTTTTGATTGACACTGGAGCGCAGAAGTGCTCCATTGATCATTCTCGGGTTCCAAACATCCCACTGTCAGGGCAAACAAATGTTTCCGTAGGGTTTTCTGGTATACCAACTGTCTGTCCGGTTTCTGCACCGGTATCTGTCTCTTTGGGTCCCTTTACGGACCATTGCCCTTTTCTTCTCACTTCAAACTGTGGAGACAATTTGCTGGGGTTGAATTTGTTAAAGAAATTGAACGCAGTAATTCATTGTTCTTCTGATGGAGTACGGCTGACGGTTTCACCACAGCAACTTCCTAATTCTCAGTTTTTGATTCGACCTTTACCTCCTGAGTTTAGCATTGTCCCGGAATGTTTGTGGGCGGTGGACGACAATGATGTCGGAGTGTTACAGATTGAGCCCGTTAAAATAGTACTGAAACATGGGGTGAACCTGCCACGCATTCCACAGTATAAAATATCAGCTGAGGGCGAACGTGCTTTGAAATGCATTGTCTCCGATTTTGTGCATCGTGGGGTGATCGAGGAGATTACAGGTAGTTTGTGTAACAGTCCGATCTTGCCTGTATATAAGAAAGGTGACAATGCAATTCCATACCGGTTCATAATTGATCTTCGTGCTATTAACAGGGTGGTCACCCCACAATTTCCAATTGTGCCCGATGTAACGACGATATTAACAATGATCCCTGCTACAGCTACGCACTTTAGCGTTGTGGATTTAAAAAACGCTTTCTTTAGCATTCCTATACATAAAGAAAGTAGATATTTGTTTGCGTTCACCTTGGGGGGACGCTCATTTACATTTACAAGGGCACCTCAAGGGTATACTGAAAGTCCCAGCATTTATAGTAGAGCTCTGAAAGAGCAGCTCGACACCCTTGAATTGCCACCTACTTGTACGCTGCGCCAATATGTTGATGATTTGCTTTTGGCTGCAGACTCTGAGAGTGCTTGTAAAGAAGGCACTGTACTGTTGCTTGTTCATCTAGCTAAAAATGGTCACAAAGCTTTGCTTAAAAAATTCCAATATTATTGTCAGGAGGTTGCCTATTTAGGCTACCTCCTGTCAAAGGAGGGGAGAAGATTGACACCTGAAAGAATAAAACACATTTCTGGCATGTCTGTTCCAAATACACAGAAGGAAGTCAGAGCCCTAATAGGTATGGCTTCTTACTGTAGGTTGTGGATCCCGAACTTCTCACTAGTGATAAAACCGATGTTGGCTCTGACGAAGAAGGGCATTTCTCTGCCACTGCCATGGGAATCGGAACATCAACGTTCATTTGAGCTTCTCAAAACCGCACTATGTTCGGCACCGGTTCTGGGTACTCCAAATTATGACAAGGCCTTTGTGTTGTTTGTGCATGAATGTGATGGATGTGCTTTGGCTGTGTTAACACAGGAACACGGAGGGAACAATAGGCCGTGCGGCTACTACTCCTCCGCCCTTGATCCTGTCGCATGCGCTTTGCCAAGATGCTTGCGCGCTGTCGCTGCTGCTGCCGCGTCTGTAAAACAGAGTGAGGGGATGGTCCTAGGCCATGATTTGATTTTGATGGTACCTCACTTTGTTGATATTCTATTAAACAAAACTCAAACGCAACACCTCACCTCTGCGCGGTTAACAAGGTATGAACTAATTCTGTTTGCCCCTCACATCCAAATTAAGAGGTGTTGTGTTCTTAATCCGGCTGAACTCTTACCTTTCCCGCAAAACACTGTTTGCGGTGACGAGGAATTACATGACTGCCTGTATACCACTGAACAAGAAACGAAGGGCAGGATAGATCTCATAGATACTCCTTTGGAGAATGCAGAAGAGGAGCTGTTTTGCGATGGCTCCTGCTTCAAACTTTCGGATGGTACATCTACAGCTTCTTATGCGGTTACTACATTGAGCAAAGTTGTCGAAACTAAGAGAATTTCGCATAACTCTGCGCAGGCCGCAGAGATTATAGCGTTGACCCGAGCTTGTGAACTCTCCCAAGGGTGTATAGTAAATATATATTCTGATAGCCAGTACGCATTTGGGGTGGCTCACAACTTTGGAAGGCTCTGGTCGGAAAGAGGGTTCCTGACCTCACATGGGACCAAGATCCAGCATGGCCCCTTGATAGTGAAATTACTTTCGGCACTCTCACTCCCTAAACAGTTAGTGATCATGAAATGTGCAGCACATAGGAAGGTCATAGATGATGTGGGCAAAGGGAACGCTTTTGTGGACTTGATAGCCAGACAAACGGCCACAGACCTTAGCACGGACATGTATGCCTCGAGGGAAATGAGAGATGCTTACATAACGGATGAAGGTATTGGGTCTGTGCGAGATATTCAAACTGATGCCACAATAGAAGAATCTAAAAGGTGGGCTGAAGGAATGGGGAAACTGGATGATGAAGGGTGTTGGGTGGATACATCCGAAGGGAAATGGTTGCTCCCTGATTCTTATGTATTGGCAATGGTTACGATGGCACACGGTCCTACGCATGTGTGTGTGCCCAGCAGATCACGAAAATGTTAGAACAGGTTTGGGTAAATGACAAGATTCTGGAGACTGCGAAGAGGCATGTCCAGAACTGTATGATCTGCTTACAGCACAATGTGGGTAAGGGGACAGTGACTCCAAGGGGAAGCTTTGGGCCCCCTTCTGTTCCCTTCGAGGTCATTCACTTTGATTTTATTGAGATGGAACGATGTAATAATCTAAAATATGTTCTTGTAATTATTTGTGCCTTCAGTAAATGGGTCGAGGCTTTCCCCGTTAAAGATGCTACCGCCATGACCACTGCAAAGATTATGGTAAAAGAATTCTTTCCTCGATTTGGGCTCCCGAGGATAATTTGGTCGGATAATAGTCCCCACTTTATTGCAGCAGTAATTTTGCAGATATGCACAGCCCTATGTATTGAGAAACAATTTCACTCAGCTAGACATCCTCAAAGCGCTGGGTTGGTGGAAAGACACAACAGTATTTTAAAGAATAAGCTTGCAAAAACATGTGCTGATACCAAATTAAAATGGCCAGATGCCTTACCTATCGTGTTATTAGCTATGCGTACCACACCTCAGACTAAAACTGGGCTTTCTCCATTTGAGGTAGTGATGGGGAGACCTGCTAACATTTGGGGTCTCCCAAAACCTAAAGCCCTGAGAGAGGTGGAAAATGTATTGCTTGTAGACTACTGTAACCAGTTAACTAAAAACCTGTATTTCATTTATCACCAGGTACACTCGGCTTTACCTGTATGGTTCACGGGCCCAGGACACGATATACAGCCTGGAAGTTGGGTCCTAGTGAAGGCCTACGAGAGGTCTTCCTGTCTCGCGCCTCGCTGGCGGGGACCCCACCAGGTGTTATTGGTCACCAGGACAGCAGTGCGGGTGGCTGGAAAGAAGAACTGGATTCACGCGACGCACGTCAAGAAACTTCCTCACCCGACGCCACACGTTACAGAAGAAGCAGAACCCCTCGCTGATGCTACAGTCTCTGATCTTGGAGTAGCAAACAGCGCTGTGAGTGCGTCGGAGAAGTTCTCTGAGCCCGAGGAGCTTGGGGAACAGTCCATTTCGTCTCCGCACTCTCTTGAAAAATCACTTCCGGAAAACACTGTTTCGAGCTCTGCGACTTCCGTCGCCTCCGACACGTCGCTTCCCTCAGGAAGTGACGACACCTTACTTCCGAACCAGACAATTTTGGGTACCACCTGGTACAACCTTCGATGAAGGAAATAGAACTACGGCACGAGTTTTGCATGCATTTGGAAAAAAGAAGTGATTGGAAATTCTCTTGTTATGAGAAAGTTTTGTTGAACAAAAGGGATTCTGCTGGCTAGGGTTGGGAAGGACTAAGAAATCGCGCGACCGTAGCGTCGCCAGCAACGAACATTGGGGTCGTCGATTGAGGAACTACGATGCCTGCCACCTCCGCTGCTGCCCCTTGGGGTCGTCGATTGAGGAACTACGATGCCTGCCACCTCCGCTGATGCCCCCCGCATTGGACTTGTGAATAAGGGGGTGACCAAATTGGACAATGAACAATGTGCCTGGGCCCCGAAAACGTACTGCTGTGTGTTGATAATGATAATTGTTATTTTTGCAACTGCTGCTGTAGGACTTTGGTATTTCGAAGAAATCTATACTCTGAAACCTTTACTACCGACCGAAATTGTACCAACTGCTTTGACTCCCTCTGTACACCTTCACACTCTGTCCCCTAGAGACTCCCAACATAGACAAAAGTATCATAATAACACTCTGATGATAGTAATGAATGCTACTCATGCCATTTTTAATAAGAGTAATTGTTGGATTTTTACTCATTTACCGCAACATGGGAACAAGGGACTGGGATGGTATATACATCCTCTACCTTTGACGACTGCTTGCTATGCCTCTCTTAGAGCACTACTCTTTGGCCGATGGAATGATAGCATCTCAGGGAACTTTGATGGAACTAATCTGAATGATTTCGAGAAATGTGAATTGACTCCCCTGGGATGCTCGCTTTTCGCAAATAGAAGTAAACCTAACGTCGCTTCTATTAGGCCGTCTGATAAACTATCTCTTCCTTTCAAACTCTGATTTCCTTTAAAATGGCTCCGATAGGCAATAAGGACGCTGTACCTCCTTCTTATTCTATAAATCATAGTCCTGACTCGGTTCCTTTCTGTGTACAGAGAAATGGCACTAGGCCAATGGGAGATTTTGAAGGTTGTAAAAACATTGTAAATTTGACTGGGGAAAACAGGCCTCTGTATGTAGGGGGGCCTGTTTATTTTGTTTGTGGTAGTTTAGCATTTCCCTGGTTGCCCAAGGAATGGCAGGGAACCTGTTATTTAGGAATATTGTTACCCGGGGTATTTGTAGCCAGTACTGTGAGACATAGCGAAATCAGTTGTGCCCTTTTGGGGACAAATAACAAACTCAGAGAACATTAGGGGATTAGCAAGGGTACTGGAGAGAACGATCAACCGGACCACGGACATACTCTACAATATGACCTTAGAGCAAAAAGCAATAAGATTGGTAGCACTCCAAAATCGGATGGCATTAGATGTCATTTTGGCAGAACGAGGTGGAGTATGCAAATTAGTGGGGTCCGCTTGTTGTGTTTTCATACCAGGCTCCTCACCGACAATTTGTAAAGCAATACAGAACTTGCATACTCTTAGTTCTGAAATACATATCCCTGTAGGAGATTGGAATCTTAGCACTTGGTTCTGGGATTCTTTATGATCTTGGGGTTGGAAAGTGCTTTCCGTTATTCTAGTTATCTTAGGGATCCTGCTATTCCTTTGTTGCTGTTTTCAATGCCTCCCGAGTATATGTGGAATGCTAGGGGGATGTTGTGCCCAAGCAGTGAGCACAATAGGGCATACAATATATAACCCAGATACAGCATCCAAAGAATTCATGTTACAAGAGGTTTCAATAAACGACCTAATGGCTATAGACATTACAGACAATGATGCGGAATCTATGGATGATAACACATGGAGTTATTTTCAAAAGTATTAGGAATGATGTTAGCACTTGGCATAGGCCAAAAGGAGGGTCTGTTGGAATCGAAATAATATTATACCTCCTATTGCATTGTTTGAATGTGTGTTGGCCTACGCCAAGTTGTCTAAAACATTGTGTAAATAGATTCCGCGGCAAGGTCTTGACCTTAATGTACTGTGTAAATCGCCATCTTGGATTTAGCCACCATTTTAGGTTCTCTTGTAATGTGGAAGTCACCCTGAGCACCAAAATGGAGGCCGAATGACATTTTGAGTGGGATTCTGGCCGTTGTGACCTCCGCACACATGAATAAATAATATGCCTGCAGGCCACTTGTTGGGGTCGCAAACTGAGACCTTGTCCTATCCCTGACCTATGTGTAAATGAACAACTGTATCAGTGGAACTGATCAAAATGCATACATTATGGGATTGACCTGGCAAGGAACCCTAGGCCTGGTCCTAAGAATGGTTAACCCGTGAGGGGGTTGGCCACAGCAGGATAAAGAGTATAAAAACACGAGTATCCCAATGTACGGTCTCTCACACTAACGCAGTGCACTCTCGTTGAAGTTCGTTCTGTTACTCTGAGAGCCGAATAGCTATCCGTTTGTCAATTGACTTTTGGTAACTGTTGCAGCTTTTAAATAAAGCACTTTGTATGTTCTTTGTAACCTGTGTTGGTGTGTTTCCTTTGGGCTTCCCGGCCTCATATCAATTTTTTTTGTTTTCACAGGGGGTGTCCTGAGGACGCTGTCCGTATTGTTCTCTGTAAAGTTTCTGTACGCTGAGGAAGTTGTCCGTATTGTTCTCTGTCAAGTTGAATGTGTCCTAAGAACACTCGCGGTGTCCTGAAATGTTCGCAAATAAACAAGATGGGGGTGTTCTGAAGACGTTTTTGAGAACACTCCCGGTGTCCTGGAATGTTCGTAGGGGGTGTCCTTAGGACGCTGTCGGTATTGTTCGTTGTTAAGTTGAAAGTGTTCTAAGAACTATCGCGTTGTTCTGAAATGTTCGTAGGGGGTGTCCTGAAAACGGTGTCCGTATTGTTCGCTGGCAAGTTCAAAGTGTTCTAAGAACACTCACATTGTTCACGGACATTAAAAGTTTCCCATAGATCATAGTTGAAATGTTTGACTCTATGGATGTGATATGCTGCGGTGGTTGTTGCCAGGGCATAGAGTCTTGGGTGCGTGGCCATTTGGCCATGCACCCAAGACTCTATGCCCTGGCAACAACCACCGCAGCATATCACATTCATATTTGCTTATAACTTTGGGTGAAAAACAAATGTATGGTTCTCTGTCAAGTTGAATGTGTCCTAAGAACACTTGCGGTGTCCTGAAATGTTCGCAAATAAACAAGATGGTGGTGTTCTGAAGACGCTTCTAAGAACACTCGCGGTGTCCGGGGAGTGTTCGTAGGGGGTGTCCTGAGGACGCTGTCCGTATTGTTCTCTGTCAAGTTGAATGCGTCCTAAGAACACTCGCGGTGTCCTGAAATGTTCGCAAATAAACAAGATGGTGGTGTTCTGAAGAAGCTTCTAAGAACACTCCCGGTGTCCTGGAACGTTCGTAGGGGGTGTCCTGAGGACGCTGTCCGTATTGTTCTCTGTCAAGTTGAATGTGTCCTAAGAACACTCGCTGTGTCCTGAAATGTTCGCAAATAAACAAGATGGTGGTGTTCTGAAGACGCTTCTAAGAACACTCGCGGTGTCCGGGGAGTGTTCATAGGGGGTGTCCTGAGGACGCTGTCCGTATTGTTCTCTGTCAAGTTGAATGTGTTCTAAGAACAACCGCAGTGTCCTGAAATGTTTGCAAATAAACAAAATGGGGGTGTTCTGAAGACGTTTTTGAGAACACTCCCGGTGTCCTGGAATGTTCGTAGGGGGTGTCCTTAGGACGCTGTCCGTATTGTTCGTTGTTAAGTTGAAAGTGTTCTTAGAACTATCGCGTTGTTCTGAAATGTTCGTAGGGGGTGTCCTGAAAACGGTGTCCGTATTGTTCGCTGGCAAGTTCAAAGTGTTCTAAGAACACTCACATTGTTCGCGGACATTAAAAGTTTCCCATAGATCATAGTTGAACTGTTTGACTCTATGGATGTGATATGCTGCGGTGGTTGTTGCCAGGGCATAGAGTCTTGGGTGCATGGCCATTTGGCCATGCACCCAAGACTCTATGCCCTGGCAACAACCACCGCAGCATATCACATTCATATTTGCTTATAACTTTGGGTGAAAAACAAATGTATAAGGAACAAAGGTATTAGATACTATGGATGTGATATGCTGCTATGGTTGTCCTTATTATTGTATACTTACTGTTTGGTCTAGTAATGGGAGTCCATGGTTTTATTCTTCATTTCTGTGATAAAAGAAAATAGCATGTTAGTATTAGTATTTTGTAATGACTTATTACATTGTATAAGCAATATACTTTTATTTTTTTTTCGACCCTCATATTTAGTAGAGTACAAATCAGAGTACTGTGCAATTTGCTCAGTTTCTGTATTTATTGCTAAAATCATTGGGTCTGTGGGAGAAAATAAAATCCATGTTGGATTAAAAAAAAACCTTTTTCTGTTATGCTACAGTTTATTTGTTTGTTTGTTTTCAGTGTTCACTTGTTGTTTCTGGCTAATGCTTTATACTTTGCTTTGTTGTATTTTTTTTGGAGCAGTAACAGATTCTTCATTTGTTTTGATATTATAAAATTTTGGAGCAGTTAGATACCTATTGGCGTATTCTAACTGTCTATTTTTTTTTATATATTTTAGTGGTTTTGATTTATCTATTTGGATATTGTTAAATTTTGGGACAGTTAGATACCAATTGGCGTATTCTAACTGTGTATTTTTTGGCCTAATTTAGTGGTATTCATTTATCTGATTAGTTGTTGTAGAATCTTTGAGCCATTAGATAGCTTTTGGAGTATTCTAACAATGTATATTATTTTAACACAACTTTATAATTTTGGGACAGTTAGATACCAATTGGCATATTCTAACTGTGTATGTTTTGGTCTAATTTAGTGGTATTCATTTATCTGATTAGTTGTTGTAGAATCTTTGAGCAGTTAGATAGCTTTTGGAGTATTCTAACAGTTTATATTTTTTTAACACAAATTTACTTAAAGGTTTAAATACAGTTTATTTACCAAATTTTGGTTTTAAGAACATCAAATAAGCGTTTGTAAGATGTGCTGGTAATCTCTGCTTTAGAGTAATGGTACTATCATTATATTCAAACCATCCACATTTCTTTTTTATATATGCCGTGTAGTGCCCTGAATTGGTTGTGGCTCCTGCGTGGTAGATTATACCTATTGTTGTGAAGGTTTTCTTACCAAGTGATATTTGACTATGTGTGAATCCAGTCAGCTTGCAGTTGTTTTTGGTACCATCTGCATTGTAACGTAGAAGCATTAGTATTGCGTATTTACTATGTGTTTGTGAGGTAATTATGTTGGAAGCCAATTTATCTTCTTGTGGTATATTCCATTTCAGAACATATTGTATTTAAAGAATGGTTAGTGTGTTACATATATGGGTTACATTTCTTATGTATTACTATATATAATGTGTTTGTGTGCTGCTTTTTGAATTTGTTAAATGTTCCTATATTATGATATAACAATCAAACATACCCCACCACCCCCTCCCCCACAGTTTTTAGGTAGTGGTACTGTTCTCCGAACATGTCCGCGAACATTAAATAAGTTCACGGACATCAAGTTCATAAGAAGAGATCTAGTCAGTTCCATATGACATGTATATAAAGTGAAAGTCCTTATTGCTAAGTTGTGCTACTAAAAAACTATGAAATTCAGTGAAAAAACTTTGTTAAAGGGACGTTATGGTTAAGTTGTGCTACTAAAAACCTATGAAATTCAGTGAAAAAAACTTTGTTAAAGGGACGTTATGGTTAAGTTGCGCTACTAAAAACCTATGAAATTCAGTGAAAAAACTTTGTTAAAGGGACGTTATGGTTCCAAGTAAAACCGAAAAACCCTTGAAATTCGCCAGTTATGGTAAGCTAAGCAACCATAACTCGCGCCACCACCGTGCACTGCTAAGACTAACACCCAGGACATCAAAGATGACATCACAAATGTCATTGATGACATCACTGATGACATCACATGTGTATGTACTTCTCATGAAATATGTGTAGAAGGGATTCTTATTATGTTGCGAAAAAAGTGTCAAGAATCATTGCAAGAAATATACCCTAATAAGTGCATTGAACGATGCATTGATATAAATAGCATCCTATTATGGGGTTCTATCTAGTATACTAAGCTACTCATACAGAAACATAACATTGTGTGCAGCGTACAAGATGAAGGTATGATATTCGTAATGTTAATATGTTGAATAATGAAATGATAATTGTTTTCTTAATAGATTTTTGTGTACTGTGAAATATGTAATAAGTAGCTAATAAAACCCATGTATTACATAATTGCATTACTATAGACAAAACACAAAGACAAAAGAACACATACCAATATGGGTATATACAGGGAAAGTGAAGTTAGCAAAAAAGCACAAGTAGTAGCAGAAACAATTCATAACTTAACTGATTAGTTTCATGCAAATAAATGATTGCTCTGTTTCAAAGCTGCTATTTACCCTATGTATATGTATCACTTGATGTGATTGGACCCTAAGGAAAGTAGTGTGAGTACAATGTATACAAATATGACCATATACAGGGAAAGTACAGCCATAAAAAAAAACAACAGAACTATCAGAAAGTGCTCATAAGTCTAGTGATTATCTTTATGCACAAAAAGGATTGCTGTCTTTCAAGCTTGTGTTTTCCCATATGTATATGTTTCATATGATGTGACTGTACTCTAAGGGAATTACTGTAAGAACCTACTAGAAGGATATGTCTACAAATAAAATAAAATTCTTAGTTTCTGACTGTTACTGAAGAAAACCATGTGGCCTAGATATGTCAGCAAAAGAAAAAATAGTGAGCCAGACATGTGATGTCATCAGTGATGTCATCAATGACATTTCTGATGTCATCTTTGATGTCCTGGGTGTTAGTCTTAGCAGTGCACGGTGGTGGCGCGAGTTATGGTTGCTTAGCTTACCATAACTGGCGAATTTCAAGGGTTTTTCGGTTTTACTTGGAACCATAACGTCCCTTTAACAAAGTTTTTTCACTGAATATATATATTATTACGTGTCACATCAACACTCTTTTTTAACCCGAACCTCACAAGTGATTGATTAAGATGAATATAGGACAGAAACATGTCAGGCATAAGAAACATATGATAAATAACATATAACTCAAAGATGCAATAATGAAATAATGGAGATGATATGAATTAATGCCATTTACATCACAGAATATGAGAGAGATTAGTAAAAGTGCACATTAACTGATATGTTGAAGTTATCTTTGATGTTGGATGATTGTCATTGTCTTAATTTGAACTGTGTTAAGGATTTCTATTAATACATGTATATTATTATATGGTGAAAATATAAATAAAATGAGCAATAGTGGAGGGTCACCTCCACTATAGGGCAATATGCCCTGAGGTGGCCGGTGTTAGGGAGAATGTTACATTTCTTTGCCAATTCATCTGAACTTGGGGGAATCCCAGCACATATGCTGGACTGATTTTTTTTTGTGTCTGTTCTCCGGAGTAAGTGTAATCTTTTCTCACTCCCTCATTGTTTTTGATCTGACATGGGAACCCTGTTTCACTGCTTTTATAATTTATTTTTGTTATATGGAGTCTTGTTTTTTCCTCCATGTATTTCACTGCATGCATCTGTAATTCATTTTTGCAGCACACAGCACCCTATGTGCAGTGTTGGTGGGGAGTCCCTTGGGCTTCCATGTTTATTTCATTCTATTTCCCATGAGGACTACTGTTCTCAGGGTAGTAGGATATTTTTTTATCTTACTTGCCTTTGCTTTTGTGGGATCAGCACACACCACCGTATGTGGGGTGCTGAGGGGCTAAACGGTAACTCCTTTCCCACTGCTCCTGTAACATTTTAGTTACAGTAATAGACAAACTTAAATGGCTGGTGGCAGTGGATACCTGTTTCTACCATTCATGTGCAACTCACTCGCAGGCAGTTTCCACAGCTGCAGTGAAGCTCCCCTGTCTTCTTTTTTCACAATTTTTGTATTTGTGTGTTTCTTCTTGGCCTTTCTTCGACTGTTTCAGGTGGGGGTGGGTCCTCTTTTTGTTTTGCCTTTGGCAGGATTCCTTTGTGAAGACCACCAAGGCTCCAGTGTGTCTACTGGGGCAGGAAGTGAGGGAGAATCACAAAACGTTGCTGGCCTTTGTCTGGGGGTATGCCTGGCTAGAACCAGTTTGAACTCTGATGCTGGTTGTCCTGCAAGGACAGCCACCCCAGGTGATTGACAGCACTGTAGGACTGAATTAATTGGTTACTGCATAAAAGGTGAGACCTTTGGGACAGAAGGCTAGGTCAACTACTGGAACTGAAGCTCTGAAGCAGGAGACAACCAGGGAAGCCTGCAGCACCACCAGAACCTGCAGGTAAATTGCTGAAGCACCGCTGCTGTCCTGACGCCGTTTTTAAATCAACAGGGAAGCTCCAGCCTCAAGGAAACCTTCAATATGAGCTGATCCCAAAATCCTGTGACATTCCCGGGCTGTGGAATCCCAATACCCAGGGTATCTTTTGAGTGTTTTATCTTGCCACAATTGAATCTTGCTGGACCTTTGGTGGCATCCATGTGGACCTCCAGAAGCAAGAATCCTTTCCTCAGAGTCCCTCAACAGAGTGCAGAATGGAGCAAACAGGACGATTCCAACCAGATGTGCTTGATCGCCCCTGGTGCTGATAAAAAGGTGCCAAAACCTCTGATCGATGCAGGAGTACAGACTCCTTTGCTGGGGAGTAGTGGGGGAGGAAGAGAGGAAGAGAGAGAGGACAGGATGTCCTGCGTTTTAGAAATGAAATGAGAAGCCATAGTAGTAACAGGAGTTTGTATGCCCCTCAGGAAAAAAGTACTCTGAAAATGATTATTGTTAAAATGGATAACAATAATCATAATAAGAAGTAGAAGACATGAGAAGAGTCCAGCCTGACATGCTATATGAACTGGGAGGGAATTTCTTTGCTTTTTTCTTTTCGTATTTTTTTAAAATTTTTGTAGGGACGGAAAAAACTGGGGAATGAAATCTGAGTCTCTATAGGTCAATCTCCACAGACCTATCATTCGCACATGTTCACACACTAAATACACACATCAAAAAGAAATAGGGAGATTGAGGACAGTGTGCAGAACATTTATTTCCTCAGTGTTGGGCTGCAATGAAATGAGAGAGCACATTTTAAACTGCATGTGAACTAGTACATATGTCTCCTACAATGAGTGAGCGGTTGGGGTGGAGATCAGAGAAGAGCAGAGGCCCTGTTTCCTGTTGCGAGCATTAAAAGAGCCCAAGAACATAGCCATCATAAAGCATGGTGCTGGAAACATTTTCTGTGCACTGTCCTCCATAATCTTCCAGTTTCTTTTTAAAGGGTGTATGTAGTGTGTGGAAAGAAGATGTTAAATGAGTTACTGCAAGGATTGCATGAATACAGTAAAATGTGGAGAGAGTGAGAGAAAGAGTTGTTGCATGGCAAGCAGTACAATATTAACTTTGACAGATGTTGGGGTTGTCGATAAAGGTCTCAATGAGAAAGAGGGGTTTGCGTTGCATGCGCCATATTGGTGACTCAGATGATGGCGATGTTGACGCAATGATGCAACTTAGCAGGTATCTAACGTAGTTAATGACAATGGGATGGGTTTTACTATTAGTGTTACCTTGTCTATAGTTGATACATTTTAGATTTGCAAATCTGCCAAATCAGTATGAAAATGATGTAGTCGCGTGGCTTGCCTTGTAGCACCTAAAGACGGGAAGCACAGAGCTTCATATGCACCCACAAGAAAGGAGATTTGTGGATGGAGAAGTCACTGTGAGGGGGGGCTGTAGTCTTAAACATACAAGCACAAACATGCCTCTAAGCTATCCTCTTGGGACATGCTCGTCTTGGAAGCAAGACAACATGGAGCAACACAAGTTAGTTCCCTCTGTCCGCGCTTAGGAACCTCTAGGTATTAAATGCTTTATAAACAACCTATCATATCATATCATACACAGGAGTTTGTAAGGGAAATATGTTTGGGACAGTGGGGATCAAGGGGGTGCATGGCAAATAAACAAATCTGTATACCATGGGTTCCCTCATAACTAGAGGTTGTGTAGTTATGAGGGAACCCTCCCTCGACTCCTGCTGCAGGATCCCATCCAGAGTCCCTCTTTTCATCACCACGGCCAAGGAACAGGAGACCGGGTATGCATCTGTGCATCGTGAAGGCGTCCAGCGCATCATCTTTATCACTCTCCAGGTACTGTGGGGCTCTTGGGAAACTTAACTTGAGCCATTTGTATCACTCCTTTGTTCTAGGAGTGCTGTTTTCCTGTTTGGGTTTTCACCCAAATTCAGTTGCCCACGCAAAAAGCTTGTGCACCAACAGGAAGGCTTTTCTGAATTCCCTGTACCCTACTAGCTTGTTACGTAACTGTACTATTAAGATTTTCATCACAATTGCTGCATACCCATTGTCTTTGGCACTGCGTGTTCCCCAAAAGAAAACCTTCCATTCATACTGACTTTGGAATTGTTTGCTTTCCTCTTGATCTGAAGTGAAAAACTCTTTTCTAACTAGGGATGGACAGTGTAAGGTTTACAACTCTCTGATAAGAAATGGCATAAGGTTACTTACCTGCTAATGGCGGTTTCTCCCATTGTTTATCTACCTACAACAAAGACTTGCTGAGTTATTCCAAGAAGTGTGTTTACCTATCTATGTGAAGTCATTTGTGATTGGTTACAAGAGTATATTGTGATTTACTCACATGCTTCACTTCTTCCTATTATCCTGGTGTGTGGTTGAGGTTATTAGTTGATACTGCATTTCTTAATTTCCTATTGCCTTGTGTAAGTGTGTAAGTGTTTCTTCTGACCTATGTCTGTTCTGATTTCCATGTACTGATTTGCAACTCACATTCCTCCTCCTAAAATAAGCCTGGCTGCTCTTTCAGTCTAACAACCTTGGGTAGTACAGACCTATATTAGAAGTTGGGGCCCTGAAATCAAGGGATACATCTTATAGAGTATAACCATAAAAAAGACCTTCGAAAAATGTACCTCATGAAGCTCCTCGGCGGTGGTTCTGCAAAATCCAAGATGTGGCTGAAATATTGACTGTGTAACAAGGTGCTGGATTACCAGAGCTTTACCAGTGACGATTAAACAGGTGTTGAAAGTATGGAAAACAAGGAAAAAGACACTTATTGAAGAGTGGCTCCATGATGTGAAGATTCTTTCAAAATATGAGAAAAGTTTGTTAAGTAAACAGCACAAAGAGACAATATATGAGGAACTTTGGGGACCTCTCAATGACTTTTATGGGAGTTGTTAGATGGATAGTGGAGTGTGAGTGGTAAACTCTTTGAATGGAGGGGGAGGGTTTGTGGTTTGGATGTGTATTTGTTTGTCTTTCATCTTGTTTTGTTATGTTGTATGAATGTTGTGTGGTATTGTGCTTATTATAAATTCTGGGTTTGGATTTTGGTTAATGGATACTCTGCTGTGTTTGTTTGTCATATTATTTGAAACATGACTTGTAATTTAAAATTGTAGATAGTTCAAGCTCAGTATTCTGGTTGTTGCTAAGTTCTGTAAATGCAAAATTAGAAATAAAGAAAGTAACATGGATATGGAAGACATTGATGATGATGAAAGTTTAGAGCTCAGTTTTAATTTGCCTTATGGATCAGAGGATGAGAAGGAAGCTCAACCGTCTAAAAACAAAATTCACATCCATCTCCTGTATCTCTGCTTCTTCCTACAATGGCTTTGCCTTGTCCCAACATGTCAAAAAACAAGGGGGGGTTCTGGGTGTTTCTCCACTACCGGCCTATATCCCAGGTTAGAGTCTCAACCAGAGTCTTTAGCTCGCCATCCTTTCACGGAAGAGCAATTTCCACTACATATCAGTCTTTGTCCTGCCCAAGGGCAGTCCAGCACCGAAATGCCTGGCAATTCTCTTCTGAACAAGAGTACCAACACCAACCCCAGGCACGTTTCGTCCAGGTTGGGTCTCATCAGTAAGGTGGAGCTGTGCCTCTCTAAGAACAGTGAGCAAGGGTTCCACGCCTGGATTACCCTCATAATTTAGGGTGAAAACCCAAAGCTACTTAATATGCAAAAAACAAGGGGGTTCTGGGAGTTTCTCCACTACCGGCCTATATCCCGGGTTGGAGTCTCAAACAGAGTCTTTAGCTCACCATCCTTTCACGGAAGAGAAATTTCAACTACATATCAGTCCTTGTACTGCCCAAGAAACTCCCAGAATCCCCCTTGTTTTTGCATATTAAGTAGCTTTGGGTTTTCACCCTACGTTACAAGGGTAATCCAGACGAGGGCCAACTATCCACTTCTTCCAACAAAAAGAAAGAGACCAAGGAATGATTTAGAGCCTCAGGAAAGAAAAAGGGCCTCAAGGCCAAACCTTCCTTGAAGAAAAGAGCTTCTCCCAGAGAAACGCTCTAGGGCACCCCAGTGACCCCACCTCCAGCTGAGGCTGAGTTGGTGGAAGAAAAATCTCCTACTAGTGAAACAAAGGTGGGGGGGATTCTCCCCTCCATAGAGGATCTGGATTCTAGAGACCATCCTGAGCTACACACTTTACTTGCAGAAGGAGAACCCTCTAGGACAGACTTCATCAGGAGACAAAGAGGGTGTCCCTCTTTTGAAGGTCTGTGTCAGCAGGCAGCTTCCCAGCTGGAAGGGCAAGAGCCAGGGAAGCATTGACCCTACTGGGAGGATGGACTCCTTTACAGTGAGCCGATGGAGTCTACCCCAGGGGACCTCAGGAGACTGGTGTTGCCCCTGGAGATAAGACCCAAGTTTCTACAGTTAGACCATGAAGTCCCTCTGGCTGATCACTGACTGATCACTTGAGCACCAAGAGGACCAAAGAAAGACTTGCATTGTATTTCTACTGATCTGAGATGGGTGCAGATGTAGACAAGCACTGTAGAAGTTGCCACACTTGCCAATTGTCTGGCAAAAGTGGGACCAAGAATGTGGCACCCTTAGTGCCCCTACTCTTGAGAGGGTGGAGATTGAAATTGTTGGGCCCCTTGACCCTCTTTATTTCCTCAGGCAACCAGATTATACTGGTTGTAGTGGACCATGCCACTAGATACCCTTAGGCCATAACTATGAGAACTGTTACTGCTCATGCAGTTGGTAAGGCCCTACTTGATATTTTTTCCAGAGTAGGTTTTCCTAAGGAGGTAGTATCTGACAGATGATCATATTTTATGTCCCACTACATGCAAGAAATGTGGAATCCTTGGGGGCTGGGGGTCACCTACACAGTCTCAACATCTTACCATCTCCAAACCAAAGGGTTAGTGGAAATATTTAATAGAACCATGAAGATCATGATAGGTGCTTTAGATGAACCCCTTGGAAGAAAGTGGGGCCTTCTACTGCCATGCCTTCTTTTTGCTTACAGAGAGGTGCCTCAAGCTGGAGCGGACTTTAGCCCCTTTGGCTCCTCTATGGTCATCCAATCAGAGGCCTTTTGGCCCTGATTAAAGAAGGACTGGAGAGTGCTCCACCATTAAAGCCAGTTTGAGTTACTGGGCCTCATTACACGGTAGGCAGTAAGGGTTTACCGGTACCGGTAAGGGCACTGGTACCGGTAAACCCTTATCACCTTACTACAAGGTCCCTTTGCAGGACCCGACCTTAACGGCTGGTGTAGACCAGCCGTTAAAGTTGGGACCCACAAAGGGACCTTGGTGCCAATTACAGTACCGCAATTTGTGGTACCGTAATTAGCCCCTTCCCCATTCCCATTGAGTCCTATGGGGCAAAAATAGGAATGGGGAAGGGCCATGGAGAAAGGGGGAATTACCGCCCCGCCAACCTTGGAATCGGGTGGTAATTCCCCTTTTCTCCATGGTGGTACCGGTATGGTACCGGCGGCAACCATGGTGCTAATAGCACCATGGTTTACCGCATAACGTGTAATGTGGCCCACTGACTTTGTGCTAGGCCTTAGACAGAGGATGGCAGGCATGATGACTGAAGCTTCAGAAAACATCTAGGCTGGTCAAGCCTTGGTCAAGCATTGTCATGACCAGAAAGCTAACATGGTGAACTTTACTCCAGACAAGCTAGTTCTAGTTATGGTCTCAACAAAACAAGAGTTTTACAGGACAAATGGACAGGTCCCATCAAGGTTGTAGGCAAGCTTGGAGAGGTCAATTATTTGGTGGACTTGGGCAACCCTAAGGAGAACCCCAACCTTCTTCCACACCAACGGCCTGAAGGCTTATGTCTCCGGACCACAGATGGGAGCTTTGCTTTTAGCCTCTGAAAAAGATGAGAAGGAGCATAAACTTCTCCCTGATCTTCTGAGGGGACACCCTTCAAATTGGTCTGTGGAAGGAGTTAAACTATTTTCTAACCTGACACTGCAGCAACAGGAGTAGTGCAAAGCTCTGTTAACTCATGTTTGCCTCTGTTCACACTAACACCAGGCTTGACCCCTTAGGGTTAGCATTATATTGATACTGGGTACCCCTGTCAAATGCTGCAGCTACAGAATGTCTGACTAAGTGAGGATTCACATCGAAGAAGTGGTCAACAAAATCTTTGACCTTGGAGTTATTGAAAACTCCACAGGTCCATGGGCTAGTCCATTTGTACTAGTACCAAAGGCAGGAACCAAATAAAGAAGGTTCTTCATGGACTATAGGGCCTTAAATACAGTCACCAAGACTGATGCCCATCCATTACCTAGGACATATGAGCTGGTGGACAAGCTTGGATCTGCCAAGTTCCTGGGCACATTTGACCTAAAGTCAATCTATTGGCAAATAGCCATGACAGACCATGCAGAGGAAAAAACAACATTTTATACCCCTGAAGTCTTGTACCAGTTTAAGGTCATGCCCTTTGGATTGCAAAATGCACTAGCCACTGTTCAAAGGATGGTGTAGTGAATAATGTTCTGAATGGGCTAGTTGACTTATGCATGGCCTAGTTAGATGACATTGCAGTGTTCAGTCCCACTTAGGAAGAACATCTCTCTCCCACCTTGGACAGGTGTTGCAGGCTATACAACAAGCCCATCTAACTATCAAGGCTAACAAATGTCAAGTTGATCAGAGTAATGTGGTCTACCTTGGGCATGAGGTAGGGGGATCAAGCCCTTACCCATTAAAGTACAGGCTGTACAAGACTGGGCTACTCCTACTACTCAAACACCGGTGAGCACCATCTTAAGCCTCACAGGGTACTACAGGTATTTCATAGAGAACTATGGGAGCATAGCTTCTCCTTTGAATGTCATATCTTATCCAAAATATCCCAAGAGGGTAAAGTGGACTGAAGATTGTGAGAAAGCATTTCAGGGGCTGAAAAATGCGCCCTGTAAAGCTCCAGTACAGACAAATCTAGATTAAACTCAAATCTTTATAGTACAGACTGACGCATCTAATTTAGGAATGCTTTATTAGTAGAAAATTAAAAGTGTAACGCTTACCTGTGGTGCCCTGCTGGAGTGCCTGGTTCGGACTGTCAAAGTGTGGTACAGGACTTGACTCTAAGCTGCTCGCTCCAAACCACTCCCTCCCCTCTGTTACACTGCAAGGTTAAGTGATCAGTGGACAGTTTGGTCGAGAGTGATTTGGTATGGTTCTTGATATGGTTGTTGGACTGCTGGGATGAGTATAGGATGCCTCAGGATGAACCTAAGTACAGGGAAAAAATTGGGCCATGAACCATTGCATAGCCACTCTTCCCCACAACCTTCCCTACTGCCTTCCCATGGTTTGCTGACTGGCACCACAAACCCCTGCTCACCATAATTACGCCTTGTAGACTCAGTCTTCTCCAGTTTCCTCACTGGATTCAGTGGCCCAGGCCTGCTGGGGCGCACTTGATGCCTTTGGGTGAGTATCTCTATTGGTGTGCAGGTATGATATCAAATCTGCACCTTGAAATGTCCCTGCAGTGCTTCACAGTCTTGATTTGCTTGTTCAGCATTGATTTGTTTGTTCAACGTTGTAGATAAGCGCGTTGTGCTACGCGCGTTAAGATGAATGTTTGTATTGAAAGTCTCCCTTACTTTTCAGGTCTGGAGCTGCAACGTTGCTATCCGCTGTACCTTGATGACAGCAGGAGCCCCCCGCCCATGAAGGTTGAACTGGAGAGTCCGGAACGTTGGATTGCCGTTCCTAGGTAAGTAATACTGCAGAGGGAAGAGCGGAGGTGAAGCGTAGCGTTCCGGTCTAACCTTTTGTCTTTTCTCTTGCAGGAACTGTGGAGGAGCCACGCTGGAAGCTGGAGAGCCATGCAGGAAAAATGAAGAGCCATGGGACTGCCTGTCGGATCCCTGGCATAGCGGAAGTACATATGTGGAATGCTGGACTGACAGATGAAAACGATGAGCAGGATCCAATGTATGTGGGCTGCTGAAATCGGAGGCAAGCCTTACACTGCCTACATATACAACCAGAGAAAATGCTAAGCGCTGGGTGTGGCCCAGGGCAGGGCTTATATATCCCTGGGCTGCACCCAGCACCACTAGACCACCAAGGATATTGCAGAGTTGGATAGCCGGGAGCCATCTTGCTTTTCACATGGTGGCCAGCTCCAGGAGCCATCTTGGAAGTGGCGCTTGGCCATACAAATAGGCTGCACCCTGTTACTGCTCCAGCCAGCGATCCTCAGAGTCCAGGCATTGCCTGTACTGTGTGTCTGGGGACCTTGCTAGGGATTGTGACAAAAAGATAGAGAAACAAGGTGGGCAACAATCGAGTGTGAGTGGTTTGCCATTGTGTGGGCATTGAAGAGGTTTAGACCATACTTGTATGGATCTATTCTCCAACTTCAAACCGACAAATCAACCCTTGAGATGGTTAATGCAGATGAAGGGGGAAATCTCAAATGGCTCCGGCGGTCCATAGCCTTCAGGGCTTTGACTTCACTGTTGGGCATCGGTCAGGGACCAACCATAACAATGCTGATGGATTCTCCAGGAAATATGCCTGATTGGAACAATAGATCCATCCAGGAGAGGATTAGATCCTCCCGTCTCTGCGGGACAAGTGTTAGGGAGAATTTTCAATTTCATTTTGCCAATTTCCCTCATCCTGAGAGATCCCAGCTCATTTGTTCGACTCTGGGATTTTGAATTTGTTCTCCTGAGTAAGTGGAATCTTTTCCCACTCACTCATTCTTTTTGCTCTGACATTGGAACACTGTTTCACCGCTACTGTGGTTTATTGTTCCTTCAATTCCTACTCCAAAGGCAATACCGGCTCTCTGTCTGCACCAAGAAGAGATCCCACATCCAAGCCTGTGTCTCTGTGGCATCCAACAACTCGGGCAAACTCTTTAAAATCTGCAAGGAGCTGCTCAATCCTGCAGCAGTCTCCACCTCTCCTGTCCCCTCCCAGGCCCTCTGCAAGGCCCTGGCTTCTCATTTCATTTCTAAAACAGAGGACATCCTGTCCTCTCTCTCTTCCTCTTTTCCTCCCCCCACTACTCCCCTCTCTTCCTCAGGCCCTTCTGTGACCACCCCTCCTCCCCCTTCTCTGCCTTCCCCTGTTCTCCCCTGACAAGGTTTCTAGACAAGTCTGATCTATGAAAGTCTTGTCAAAACAGGTTCTCCCCTGTTCCTCTAAAACCATCAAGGACCACATTGACACCCTGGCTCCTGATTTGGCCGACTTCTGCAACCATTCCTTTGCCACCTGAGTTTTCCCTTCCCCTCTGAAGCACTCCCTCGGCACCCTCTTCTTAAGAAATCCTCTGCGACCCACCCTGCCCAGCTAGCTATCGCCCAATCTCTATCACTCTTTTCCTCAGCAGACTCCTGGAAAAGCTGGCCATCTCCCAGCTTAATCTCCACTCTGAATCTGTTGTTTGTCTCCGTGATCATCAGTCAGGCTTCAGAGCTGCCAAAAACATGGAAACTGCTCTCCTGAAAATTATTTGAAGACCTGCTCTCCAACCTCGATTCCAACACCCCCTGTGTTCTCATATTACTTGATCTCTCTTCTGCCTTTGACAAGGTCAACCATGCCATCCCGCTTAACCGTCTATGAGATAACCTTGGTATCACCAATCAGGCCCTGGCGTGGCTGACTTATTTCCTCGCCGATCGACCCTCTCAGGTCCAACTTGGGTCCTTCCTCTCCTCTATCTCTACCTGTGGTGTTCCCCAGGGGTCTAACCTCTCTCCCCAGCTGTTTAACCAATACCTGGCTCTTCTTTCCCACTGCATTGCCGCTCTCTGCCCCAACTTTCAGTGCTATACGGATGACACTCAACTAATTTTTAGGCTCCCTTCAGCCACCTCTTCTTCTCTCATCTCTGATTGTCTGTTTGCTATCCAGGAGTTGTGTGCCACCAATGATCTCTGCCTTAATGCCAGTAAGACTGAGATTCTCCTCATCGGGACACCTGCTCCCTCCTTTCCTGTCATTCTTTGTCTGGCCTCTCTTGGCCCTCCTCCTCCCACCTGTGAGGCTAAAAGACTCAGGGTCATCTTCGACTCCACACTCTCCTTCTCTCCTCACATCTCTGACGTCTCTTAGAAGTCACGCTTCCAACTGCAACTCCTCAGAGGTATTCTTCCGTTCCTCTCCTTCCCTCAGAAGCTCACTGTCTCCAGAGCTCTTGTTCTCTCTTGGCTGGACTATTATAACAGCCTCTTTCTAAATCTGCCTGCATTCGACACTTCGCCCTATGCAACTCATCCAAAACAGGACTGCAAGAAGTTTCCTTGGCCTCAAGCCCAGGGATCGTAATTCTCCAGGGCTGAAATATCTGTACTGGCTCGCAGTGACTGTGAGGATTAAGTTCAAAACCGTCTGCATTGTCCACAAGGCCTTCTGGGGCATGGGGCCTCAATATCTTCAACTCTCTCTTCCTAAATATCTTCCTTCTCGAGCCCTTTGCTCATCCGCCTCCAACTCACTCAGGGTCAGTCGCTTCTCCAAGTAACGAGTTGGTGGTAGATCTCTTTCCTTGGCTGTGGCCTCCTTCTGGAACAGCCTCCCTGCCTCATTAAAACTTGAGGAGAACCATCTCCGGTTCTGGAAGCACCTCAAGACCTTCCTCTTTGCTTCTGCTTTCTCTCCTCCTTTCCCCTGCTGTACTACTGGCTGAAACTGCACTGGTCACCTGGCTGCCCCCTGTTCTTGGGCCCAGATCCCCTCCCCAACAGTTGCACACCTGCACTGCCCCCTGCACTTGGTTGCTGTTCTCTGTATCCCCACAGCCCCCTTCCAGCACCTGACACATGATGTCTCCATTTACCCCGGCACTTGCCACCAACCGGCTGTACCTCTTATTTATTTAATTAATTGTGTTTTATTTATTTTACTCTTATCCTATGTACTGCACCGCCCCCTCCTCTTTCCCCTCGCACTTTTCCCTTTCCGCCCTCCCCTGCACTTGCGTGATCTCATTGTCACCTGGCCTAGTAGGATTGTTGTCTCTGTCTTCCCTTTGTTCCCCTTCCCTTGCCTCGTCGCGCCTTGAAACACTTGTGTATAGGCATGTTATAAATGCCATATCACATCATATCATATCATATCAATCGAGTCATGCTTTTCTCAATGTATTTTACTACAGGCATCTGTAATTGATTTTTGCAGCACACAGAACCCAATGTGCAGTGTTGCTAATGAGTGCCTTTGGCTTCGCTTTTCACGTTATTCTTTTTTTTGCCATGAGGACTACTGTTCTCAAGGATAGTACAAACATTTTTATCTTACCTTTTCCTTTGTGGATTCAGCACACACCACCTTATGTGGGGTTCTGAGGGGCTACATAGTAATTCCTTTCCCACTGCTCCTGTAACTTTTTAGTTACAGTAATAGACAAACTTAAATGACTAGTGGCAGTGGATACACTTTTCTACCATCTATGAGCAACTGACTCGCAGGCTGTTTACACAACTTCAGTAAAACACCTATGGGTGACCATTTTCCCAAAATGTTGCCTGTCTACATTTTTCACCATGTTTCATTTGTGTGTTTCTTCTTGGCCTTTCGTCTACCTTTCCAGGTGGGGATGGGTCCTCCATGGGTTTTGCCTTTGGCATGATTCCTTTTTGAACCCGTAAAGGCTCCAGTGTGTCTGCTGAGGATGGAAGTGAGGGAGGATCCCAAAACTTTGCCGACCCTTCTCTGAGGGTATGCCTGGCTGGACCAGTTTGAACTGGGAGGCTGGCTCTCCTGCATGGACAGCCACCCCCAGGTGATTGACAGCTCCACAGCACTGAATGAATGGGTTCCTGCATAAAAGGTGAGGCTTTACGGACAGAAGGCTAAGTCACTCACTGGAACTGAAGCTCTGAAGAAGATGATGATCAGAGAGACCTGCAGCACTTCCAGCACTCACACACTAGCGAAGCACCACTGTTGTCCTGACCCCATTTTGGAATCGACAGGGAAGCTCTGCTAAGGACAACTTCCTCCTTTGGGCTGGTGGGCATAACCAGACTCAAGACAACCTTTAATTTGTGCCACCCCCCCCCCCCCACCCCCGACGCCCTGAGACCTTCTTGGGCTGCAGAATTCCAATACCCAGGGTTCCTCAACCATCATCTTTCTGCAATTGAATCTCACTGGAATGTCAGTGGCATCTGTGTGGACCTCCAGAAGAAAAAATCCCATCCTCAGAGTCCCCTCACCAGACCAAGTAAATGGGAAGATTCCAACTGGCAGCACTCATTCCGCTCCGTGTGCTGATAAAAAGGTACCAAAACCTCAGACCGATGCAGGAGTACAAAGAATCCTTTGCTGGCAAGTACCTCTCTCGATCACTGCTGCAAGGTCCCATCCAGAGTCCTTCTTATTGTCACCATGACCAAGGAGACCAGTTCTGCTTTCATGCATCGTGTAGGCGTCCTGCTGCATCATCTTCATCACTCTCCAGGTGCTCTGGAGCTCTTGGTAAACTTGCCTTGAGCCCTTTTGCTTGGGTTTTTAAACCATTGCATGCAATTTGGCTTACTCACAAAAGATATGTGTTTGTAATAAAATTAAACACTCTTTTGTTTAAATTCAGTTTTTTTCCTAGAGTTTGCTTGGAAGGAAATAAAGCATTCCACAAGTGTTTTTTTGCTATTCATTGCTAACAATTGACTTCTTAATGAAGACGTTTGTGAGGCCGAGGATATTCTTAGAATATTTTATATACTTTAGCCAAGGAGATGTACTGCCAATGTCAGAGGACATGACGTCTTCTACCAGACGTCTAGATAATGCCAAGTGCCGGTTTTCCCATATTCGTAACCAATAAAGTAATGGTTGTAATGATATATGGTCCTCAATATATGTCATGTTGCATTCTTCATGTAGAAGATGACCCGGAAAACGCTGGGACACACCCAGACATTTCCTTAGAAATTGATTCTCATTAACTACTGCTGCCTTCGTACTATGATACCCCAAATATCTGCTCCATATGTCATCAAGGGTACTGATTTGGCAGTATAGATCTGAGCCATATGCTCTAATGGTAAATCACTTATTGTTTTGCCATATCTCAATATTGAACCGTTGATCCTGGATGCCATGATTGTTTGTTTTTAATATGTAAATCCCAACTTATGTTGCAGGAAATCATAACACCCAGATGGCAAAAAGGAGTTAACCCAGTACATTTTCTTACCATCAATCAATACTGCATTCCCAACTGGTTTGCCAATACCAATGCACTTTATTTTCAATTTATCTATATTGATTTTCGCATGTGTTGTTCTAGCCAGCATGACCATATCATCTGCATACAAAAGCATGCATATTTTCTGTCCTGCCATTTTAGGGACATCACTTGTCAATTTAGAGAAGGCACACAATAGTGAGTTTATGTAAATATCGAAGAGCAATGAGGCTGAAATGCATTTTTGTCTGTCTCCTCGAGATATTTGAAATGCCTGGGTTACTTTCCCTGTGTTACCCACCCTCACTCAGCCGATAGGTTTGTATGCATTGCAACCAAGACTTGGAGGATCATCTCTGGTATTCCTAGTGTACGGAGAACATTTCAGAGCTCCTCACGGTTTATCCGGTCGAATGCCACAGAGAGGGCCATGAATCCCAGATATAACATGCTTTTGTGCCCTCGCATGTTTTTATCGAGTCCGGCCCTGCAGATTTGCCGTTCACCATTGCTAATAAAGTTTTGCTACTTCAATAATGGATAATTTTATGAAAACCTCTCTATGTTTTATTAGACATTCACTACCAACGGAAATTTAAAAAATATCTAAACAGTGTTGCCCCAAGTCATGACTTTGCGGAAACTGTTATATCCATTTGGCTTGGCCTAACAGGTCTATCAGATCATTTGAGGATTTACCATGTGTATTCAGGCTATCTGTGACAGTCCTCCAATATGGTTTGTGATTACCTGATACCACTGCCCTTTCTAGATTTAACTAGGCCTGCTCTGTCAGCTATCATTTCCAGGTCATTTTATAAAATACCCTGGCTTTAGCTATTTCTTCCTGGGTTCTATTTTGCTTTCCTAATGCAGTCAGGAGTGTTTACTACCCTGGCTATTCAGAATGCCAAGCAAGGCTCAGTGGGGACACGAAATCTCTAAAAGCAACTTGAGTTTATCAAGGCCATCTTGAGGAGATGTTATCTTTTCTAAGCATTGTGGGGGCGGGCCTTGGTTAGACTTTGATATTTTCAAGGCACAGGCTATTCCATCGGGCCATTATGGTTCAGAATTGTGTTGCCACGATGATCTGTCATCGCTTGAGATGTCAGAAAATAATTTATTCAAGTAACAACTGAGACTCCCCCCGAATAGTCCAACAATCCCAGTGTTGCTTGAATTGGGACACCTGGCAATCATCAACATTGCAAACCTTTGTTGTTTTGGGATAGTACCAGGTATTCAACTGAACTAGCCAAATATACTTAGGAGCATTGGTGTTAGTTGCAGTCTGCAGCATTCGAGGAGTGTGCAGTCTTTCTTTGCTGTCAGTGACTCCTTTGGCTCCTCCCATTCATCCACCAACAGCTCAAAACACAGACCCCGCCGGAAAGCGGGCTGCGAAGTATGGCTGCAAAATGTTGGTTGCAGTCTGCAGTCCGTGGTTTGCAGTAAGGGGAGGAGGACACCCTGGTGTGCAGCCCACTCAAACAAAGTGAAAAGAACAACAAAAGATGGGTGTAAAGTTATTGTGACTCAGAGTGAGAGTGTAAAACCTCCCCTGTGCCGGACATACTATCCACTCTGCTTTCACCCTACTGCCCCTTTTACAGGGTGTTCTTACATCAGTTGAAACCTACCACATCTGCTACAAAGAACGGCACAAAAGAAGAGATACAATCTTAGGAGTGAGCGATCCTCCTGACGGGTCTGTGCGGGGACCACAAGTGGGTCTCCTTTAATAGGAAAGCCATCAGTACTGGATACATCCCAAATCTGTGGCCTTTTCTCTCTAAAGCAAAGTAAATCACTCATTGAAATAAACCAGACAAACACATGGGATGATAACCCAGAGGCAAAATTAATTCCGACCATCCCGGTTGAAATTGCAGTATGCAATATTTCAGGACCCGTTTTAGGGGAAACAGAGCACAGACTGAGTATTTCTCCTTCGGGTGGGGAAATAAGCATGGAGAAACAGCTTACAGATTCAGCTCAACAGATGGAGATATTAAGTGTGTCCCCACAGACCTTCGAAACTAAAACTCAGTTGTGCCTGTCGGATGTTAGTATATATGACACAGAGGCTGACTATGAGGAAGAAGAGGACATGGACTAGTCTTCATTGCCCCCTCTTGACGATCTCCGGCTGACCGAGAGAACAGTGACTGGAACTCCAGCCACTTGTTGGTGCTAAACACAGTGCTACAGACCTTCATAAGGCTGTACGACACAGTTGTCCATGAAGCCAGGGTCAACACACCTACTTTGAAAGAAATTCAAACCCTAGCAGAATGGAGCAAGGCTAAATCAGATGTGGCTATGGTAAATGGCTGTGAAACATCGTCACATGGCATGGGCCTTGCAAATCGTTCTGGATAAGGCTGTGTCCAACATAAACATAGCAGAGCCTGTTATCGTTCCAAGCCCACGCGAGTCTGTCTCCTCCTGGTCTACAGCAGAGACCTCAATAACCTCTGCAGAGGTTAAAGGGGAGGGGAGGGAGAATTAACAACAAGCAAATGTGCCAGAGAAATAGAAATAAGGGATTGCGTAAATTCCTAAGAATTATGTGCCACGCTTCAGGTAGCGTGGGGGCTCTGGAGATTAAACAAGTAAAACTAGTGTCTCAAAGACAAACACAAATGTACTTATTGGACCTGATGTGAGCAAGAACACGCAAAAGCCAAATAGCAACACAAGTAAAAACCAGGACAAAATGACTCCAATGGACCACGAATGGCAAGTGGTTGAGAGGAAGAAAGAAAAGAAAAAGAGAAGATTAAGCCCCCCCACAACGGATATAAAAACACAAGGGGCGATAGCGTTGGTGACGAGTCGGGGTGAGCCAATGTTGAATAGCCCAAAGTGAAAGGGGGCTGAGAGTGAGCCCTACCCAAAACATGAGGCTTGCACATTAACCAAAGAGTAGGGCTCAGTGGAAAATCGATGGACACATGGCCTGATGGGGCCAGCTCAGGCAGACTGAAAACTCATGACTTCCCCCACAAAGCCTCTCACTTTTGAATCTGTTTTTGAGGAGAAGCCTTCTGGGCGACAAACCATCTAAAAATTAACCCGCTTAAATCCTATGCAATGACATTCACAACTAAATGCTCAGGCAGCAGATATGCATGAAAAGTAAATCAAACTGTGATAAAAACAAGTTACCAGCATAAACTATCTGGGGTCCCGATCTCCACAAAGGAACATCTTAGTATCCAAAAGGGGAAGATGGAGGCTAAACATAATGCATTAATCACTCTGATAAACATGTTAAACAACAAGCTCTGTGAATATTATTTAATACCATTAATTGAGCAACACAAACTTAAGATAACAGCAACAATATTATATGGATGTGAACTAATACTGTTTATGAATCAGCTTTTTCAGATCGCCAAGAAAGTAAAATATGGAAGACAGTGCTGAATCTACCAAAGTCTAATCCGATCAGCGCAATTAGACTAGAAATTGGCCTAATGTCGTGGTGGGCGCAACACATAAAAAGACTAACTAAAATAAGGGAAGGTGACGAATATTCTTAGAGCTCTTACGTACAAGAACGCATGCAAACTGATTCTAATCATAAATCCCTCCTGACAGAGTTTTTTAATAAAAATTACAAGACCTATTCAACTATGACCCAAGTGGCTATGGCAGACAGTGCTTATATTATAAAAAAGTAAATAAAGCGCTGGGAAAGAAATTATGAATATGCGGATCTCAACAGGCTGCAATTATATAAAAACAATCAACATCTATGCATGCCCACACGTAAGTTAAAATCTGACTTGCAAAATGTCCAGCTAAGGAGCACAGGCATCTATACCTAGGATTTTGCTTGAATATCCTCCCGACAATGGAAGTTGTGGGGCAAAACCCAGATTCTTTGGGAAATGCAAGGCTGTTGTGCATGTGGGCTAGTCCCAAATGAATCCCTGCTCCATTTGGTCCTGGAATGCCAGCATTTTGAGAACAGAGAATTTGTTTACTGGGAGAGTTCTCCCACTCAATCTCTTGGGTGCCATCAGACAATCCATGAATAAGGCTGATGACTACCACAAGCAAGAGTCCAATAACAGCCCTGGAAACTTTGCTGGCACAAGTATTCGAGGAACTAAAAAAGAAAATGTTTATAGGGAGAAGCAGATTGGATAGCGATTTGGGAGGACTAAGTGCCCGTCCGAACCACGAACGGTGAGAAGAGGGCGGGGCACCTACTGGTGTAGGATATAATTATGGTCTGAATAGGAATGTTTTAGTATGCATGGAAAGTTTTCTACCCTCACGATGGTAAACTGATGAGAATAGTTAAGTAAAATATAATTTGAATATGTTATGTTTGTAGCATGTATACCTTTGTATGATTGCTTTTTACTGTGTATTTTGGTTTTCTATATTGAAGTGTAACACTGTTTCTTTTAAATAAAAAAAAAGAGGAGCATTGATTGAATGATTGAACACCTCTCTTTTTCCAGGACTATGTCACTCCATTGGTGTGCCTATGTAATGCAGACATTGCAATCATTGGATCCTGGTTATATGGGGAATGCCCTGATTACATTAATGTGGGGAGGAAGGCCATAATAAAAAAGGATATAAATTGTGGTCCCTGGAAACATTGATATTTAATAAGTGACTCAAGTCAATTATTGAAATTTTATTTGGTGTGTAAGACTCTTTAGATATGTCAGAATAATCTGGAGTGGGTCATATTACACCTAGACAATGATCTATACATGAAATATTGCATGGGTCTCTTCTCTTTGATTAGGTTCACTTACAATTGGAAAAAAGAATAATAAATCGAGCAGCAGTTGCAATGGTTGTAGAGATGAGTAGATAAAGATGTTCCACACTTTATATTTTTCTGTCCACACTATGAAAAGGCAAGAAAACATTGGTAACTACCTGTACTGAAAAACTGTTTTCTTTGAACAATCAATGATCCCCTTTTACTGTCCAGATCAACTTTGTTACCAACCATCTTCGTTTGCAAGATTGAGTCTTTGAGATGTGCTGGAAAATCAGAGCAAAATATCTTACATCTTTTTAAGAGATAATAGGAAACACAGTGGTGCTGTTTAGTTTTATATACATTTTCTTATGAATTGTGGTTTTAAAGTCAGATGCAATGTATTTTAAACAGCTAATTCTATTGTTTTCTTATGGATCATAATATTTGCATTTACAATGTGGAATGCTTAATGGATGGAAATCCAAATAAACAACATTAATGATGATAAGCTACTGTTTTTCATCTTGAAAACGTGATTGTTACTCTTGATTAATAATTTAATTGGTATTTATTGTTTTCTATTCATAATTAACATTTACTTACTTTTTCCATCTTGAAAATCATTTTAATTCATCATTTTATTTTGTGCTTTTTATACTTTATTTGTTACTAGGATTTGGAATTTGTTTTTTAGTTTTAATGATTATTTCTGAATATAATTTTTTTAAATCTGTATTTTCTATTTTTTATTAATTATTTCTTTTTGGGTTCTTTGTCTTTGTCATCTTTATTGCTATTTCTGACTAATAATTATTGTTTTGTTATTAATTAATTGTTTTATTTATTACAACTATTGTGTCCATTTGTATTTTCCTCTAAATTATTCCTTTTGTCTTGATTTGATTTTCCCTCATGGAGGCATGTACGAGTTGGTCCAGTGTCTGCAAAAATGAATTGCCTCCTATCATCACGTTGACCCTTGCTTCTTCTTGAGGTTCTGGTGTCACAGATAGTACTGAACACATCAGGTCGCTCTGTGAGGTGCCCTATTCTGGGTATAAAATCATCCCTGTACTTGTGAAATGATTTCCTCCTACCATGACCACACTCCCTAATTTGGGTGCAAGTACTTGCTGTACTCCTGTAGTCATATTCCATTGTGGTACCTGTGGCCTGTTGTGTCTGCACTTGCTGAGTTTGTACCTGTTGTACCTGTTGTGTTTGAATGGGTACTTGCTGCGATGTCATTGTGGCGATTGCATTTGTAATGGTTGCTGTAGTTGCAGGACATATGCCTGAGCCTGCGTGTGACCTTGAGCATAATACTCATGCGATGTATTATTATATTGCAGAAACATAGCCCATCCCCATTCTTGGAGCTTGCCAATTTATTTGCTTGCCTCCTCTACTTCTATATGTTCTGGCTATGTGTCCTATTCTTCGGCAATTTCAGCATTGTTGCGGGTGTCCATCATTAAATCCTCCTCTTGCCTAAGGGTTTTGAAATCCACCTCATTCTACTCATCTAGGCCCATTACCTAGTCCCTTTGGCCAATAACTGTATACACTCTGATCTCATCTGCATCCCCTGTGTCACCCTACTTTCATTACTCGTCAATACTGCTCACTCTATGGCTTTTTTTGACAACTTTTTCTGAACTAACTTTGCTTCCTCCTGCTTTCTACTCTCTGTTTTATTTTATTTTTTCTCCTACATCAATCAGCAGTGCTGCACAACTGTCAATTGTATTTCTGGCCATAGTTTTGCATCCATTCCCACCTGTTTTTTCATCTGCCACTGCACTGGCTCAGGCAGTCCCTGAGACAAAATGTGGTAAAATAATGCCACTGTTTTATCGAGGTTCACATGTCTCAAGGCGCCATCTCTCTTGAATGTCTTCAATATAGGTGACAGGGTCTTCATCCTCCCCCATTTTCCTAGACATAATCGCACCCAGGTCAGATGTATCTGGATATTGTATCGTGCATTCTATTTTGTGAAGTCACACCTGCATATCCTGCTTGCTTCCAAATGTCATCAGCTCTTTCTCCTATAATGGCTGCTAGCAAGTCTTTATGTCCTGTATGGCTAAAGTCATTCCTGATGGTATTCTCTCTAATACATAAATCAATTTTCACACATCAGAAGTTAAACTTAGTAATTTACATTTTAAATTGTCTTTATCCATTTGTGGCCATGGAATATATTGTTGTTGACCTCCCACTTTCTCTAATAATGGGAATTGTGAAAATCCTGGTCCGTAATCATATCTTCCTACACTCCTTGTTTTCCAGGCGGGGCTTGTCTCGCCCGTTTGTCTCCATCCTAGTAGTGTCCTTAATCTGATTACATGAGGTGGGGATACATCAGCTGTACTGCACAATCGTGCTTGTGGTCGCTCAGTATATGGTGTTGATTCTGGTGTTTTTTCTTTAGGGTCCTCTATATCTGACCATTTTACGCCTTTTTCTACACTCAACTCTTTTGAAAATCTGCATATGCCCTCCCTTCACGCTCTCTCGTTTTCTTCCCTTTCTTCATCTGACATTATTATGCCCCAGCTTGAATGCCTGTTATCCTTTTTACACATCATCAAGATCTAGTCTACTTAAAGACAGCATTCTGTGCTCATTTGTTATGACATCATCTGGCCATCTTCCAGTTTCCCTTGATAGAGATCCTTCTACGTTGTCTTGTTTTTTATACCCTTCTTTATCCCTCTTTTGCCTATATAAACCCCAGTTTTTTTACCTAGATCTCCTGTATCTCGGTCATCAGCTCATGTTGGTATTCTTGGTATTCCTTGCAGCTTCCTTGGGGGGCTGTTGTGATCCTCTCTCTGCCTCCCTCAAACCGTTCTTGTGCTTCGAACGGCACTATGCCGGACTACCAGAAATCTCTTCAATAACACCTTGCTGCATTAAATAAGAAACAATACTTTTAAGCGTGTGTTCACCTTCAACAGATACTTTATACTGCGGAATACATGGTAATGTAATACCAGATTTTAATACTATTCGTACAGGTTCAACATTTAGTATCCCTACATCGTTGTCATTTACTGCCCATAAATGCATAGGCACTTGTTGTAATTCACTTGGTAAAAGCAAAGTCATAAATTGTGAAGTGGACGTCAGCTGGGGTGAAATGATCAAATACACTTCATCTGGCGAGCAGTAAATCACTGCATGCAATGTCTTTAACAAATTAAATCCCAGAAGATTCTCACCTCAATTAGTGGTCAATAAAAATGGACATGAGTCAGTGAATGGACCTAAAGCTATTGGCACTGGTCAAGAAACCGGACTTACTACTGGAGTACCAGAAAACCCCACGGAAACATTATTCTGCCCTAACAGTGGGATATCTGGAACTCTCAGATGGTCAATGGATCATTTCTGTTCTCCGGTGTCTACTAGAAAAACATGCGCCCTATTCCGACTTTCATTTCGACGTAGGGTCCTTTATGATCTATGGGAATAGGAACAAGTTCCAGATTCTGCTTCGGGCTGTCCTAGCGAAACAAAAGATCATCAGATGTGAAATCTTCAGTGAAATAAGAGTGCACATTGGTGTCAAAAGTGTTTGTGTTTTGACATTATTATCCTGTGGTCGGTTCTGCTGATACTGAGCAAACAGATTCCTATTTGGACCGGGCATGCCATTGCATGCTCTTGATCTTCTTCCGATCTTACCATTCTCTACTCTCTGCTGGAGGGTTGGACACTGTGCCCTCCAGTGACCCTCCTGCCTGCAATAGGCACATTGATTCATATCAACAGGTCCCGTTTGCGGTATGAACTGGCCTCTTGGCTGTGTATTCCTACCCCATGCTCCTCTCACTATTTGTTGTGAAAGTACCTAGTCTTCAAATCTCCCTTTTTCTTCTCTATTTTCTCTTTCTCATTGTTAACTCTATTCTCGTAGTACTGAGCCATATGTAAAACTTCAGATTGCGAAACTTTCAGAAGCAATGGCCTACGACTGAATGTCTAGCAATAATCCTTGCACAAATCAACAAACAATCTCTTCCCAGGTTCCGTTCTTACATCTTGGCCACTGAAATATGAAAATACTTATTCAAACATGTTGAAAAATTGGTTGCTCCCTCTGTATTTCCTTGCATGCACATGGTTAATTTATCCCAAATAATTCTCTTTTCAGGCACTAAAGTTTTAGAATTAGTCACTATGTGGTTCGGTAAAATGAAGATGTTCTGCAGCAGTTTTTCTCCAGCCTTTATAAACCTATCAGCTAGTTCCAAGGCAACCCAAGTATCGCCCATTGCCGCTTGATCATCTACAGTTCTAATTTGCTTCCATAAATCAGTTGGTAAAATTACAGGGAATAACAATTTGATGTCACCTTAAGTGAAAACCGACAAATTCCGAACTGATTCTAATTCTTTGTAGAACCCTGTGAGACTATTTCTAATGTCTGTAATAGACTGCTTAAGAGTGTTTACTTCCTGCTGTGAGAACGGAAGGTGAACAAACTGTGAAATGTAATGGGCTGGAATGGTCGTGGCAGCTGCTCCATCTAAACCAGGTATCTCTACTTTCGGCACAACAGAGAAACCTCTCTCATAGGCAATTGTACAGTGGGAAATTCTGAAAGTTTATTACGAGGAAAGCCAAATCGAGTGAAAAGGGTTTACATGTCTTTCCATCTAATTTTTTCCGTGGGAGGTAAGTACCATCACATTTCTTCCGAAGAAAGAATGTGCCTCAAATACATTTTCTTTTTCATTTTTTGTGGGTTGCCCTTAAAAACACACCCCAAACCAAATTAACCCTTTACTTCACAGAAATATGCAAAAATATGCATTTGATGCACATTTTCGCATTGGGAAGAATTCAAAGGAAAAACCCTTGATGGAAAATATTTCGATGGAAAGTCTGCATACCGTGACAATGAAGTCAGCACAGTCTCAGTAGAAAACACATGTTTGTAAATTACCATGTCAACAGGACAACACAATTTCTTCTTCAAACATTCATCCTGCAAATATTCTACCATGACTTGTAATAGGCAGAGAATATTGGCTGAACGTGTCATGAACTTTGATAGGTGAAATTGAGGCATCTATGATCCATCACAGAGCGTCTCTTGTGCATTTGTGCTTTTCTTCACTAACTGTTTTTGACGGAGGCAAACATGTCTTCTGCACATATGAAGGTTGTTGGGTACCCTCGTCTAATGCCATTTGGTGCAAACGATCAAGTTCATGGTTAAAGAAAAAAAAATTTGATAAATGATTGCGAACTTTTAGTGCGGTATCTCTAGTACAGGACACAACATTTTAATCCCAAAATCCTGTGGTACAGCTGAATCATTTAAATCACCCCAAACCTCAGCTAAGTATAAACCTATTTGTTCTATCAATATCTTCTATTCAGGAATACCCCCATGGTTTGTTAGAGAATGCAAAGTTACTGCTTCATCACCCCCTTCTATATATTTTTCTGCCCACTCCTGCATTTGTGCTACGTGTTACAATTCTCTGATCACTAGCAGTATCATCATGTGTCAAAAGTGGAGTAGCAGACGTAGTTGGTAACGAAAGTAAGAGCAAGTCGTGTGCACTAGGAGGCAAAGGAAAATTATCAGAATGTGTAGCGGGTGCAGGCAATGGTAGCTGTGCTTGTGGTGCTTGCGGCTGTGGCAGTACATATGGAGGCGGTTCAGTAGGAGATGCTCTTCTTTCATTTAAGAGTTTATTTATCAATTCATCGGATGCATGCAAATCCTTCGATGGGTATATTTTGTGGGATATATTGACCCACTCAATGGCATTGCCTCACATCACTGAGCTGCCTGTGTGCAAGAAACAGTCACCTGCTGTGCTGGCTCCTGTGTGCACCAGGACCTCAATACTGCTTTTGGCAGCAACAACACAACAACACAAAAATGGCTGCACCACTTTGCCTCACACACTTCAGGCAAAATGGAACAAGGGGACACACTGAAAAATAGGCCAGTGTGTTCTAAAACATATATGGAATCAAGTGAAAAGGAAAGCCTGCCATTGCTGCAAAAGCCAAAATCCCCTTCAAAATGAAACCGTTCTCACCCTTTCAAAATGCTGCTTTGATGCCAATTTCATCTGTCATTCTGAAACCACTGTGAGTAAAAAGAACCAGTTAAAACCAACTCTCAGAGAAATCAAAAGCAACTTCATTTTCACTTGCAGGGGTAACACGCATTTATTTATTGACAAAATGTATCCAGGCGCAGCAGTTCAAAGAGACTTTTTACCCTCTGAGCCAGGTCAAGGATAACTGTATCTATAATTTAGATAAGAGTCCTGCTGAAAGGAAAATGACTACAGCTGCCAAGACAGTGGCAATCTGAGGAGCTGCAAAACAAATTAAACAAGAAACTAAACAAGTTTAAAACACATTGGCTGGAGTTGCAAGCTCTCATAAACCTGTAATTCCAGTTGCCAGCTATGAAACTCCTCCTAGGAAGGGAGATACACCCTAAATCCAGGACACTTAGGTGCGAAATACCAGCTAGAAAAACTTTGAATGGGTTAGGACAATGACAGTTCACATGCTCATCAGACATTCGTCTTTGCTCCACGCTGGGACAATAGCAGCCTGGGACACTCACCTGTCAAGTGTGAAGGGCAAAAAAACCTTTCAATTAATAGAGAGGCCCCCCCCTTCCTGCTTGGAAGAAACTGCCAGTTGGTGTTCCCTTGGAAGAAAAAAATGACAGACAATGACTCCCATTTGTCATAAGACTATTTTATAAAGAACTTTAAAAAGATGTATATCTCAGCTGTCAAAATTGGCAAAAAAGTGGATTTTTCACAATATAAAAGTGGAATTGTGGGCTGCGTTTGAAAAGTTGGTAGAATGTTGTGGCGCACTCTGGACAGAAACAGTGATATATGTTGTATTGCCAGAAAAAGCATCCATGTTGCAAATGTCAAATTTTGTACGTACATCCCTGGGGACAATTTGCATATGTGTACAAAGTTGGGGAATTGTGGGCCAAATGTTTAATGTGTAAAATTACCAAAGTATGTCAGAAAGACGAAACATGGTCGCACAGACTGGAGGTTTGGACTAATCTGTGCTGCACCAAATATGTAACCTGTGTATCTGATTTACTAAGAGGTGGCAACTGCATAAATAAATGCTTTTGGCAAAATCGGATTTTCAGTAAAGGAAACGTGGGAGTTTCTAGAGACAGTAAAAATCCCCTCCTAAACATGACATCACTTTTCTGATATCCAACCAATGTGAGCAAGGCAGAGACTGTGCCCTTGCCCACTCTATTATTAGGGGCATGGGTAGTGAATTCTGCCCCTGTCATATACTATAATGATGTCATCTGGCATTATAAATAAGGGCCCTTGACTAGCACTCAGGACACACACTGATTCCTGATTCCTACGCTGGCGTCCAGTTCCTGTCTGTTCCTGTCTTCATCTTGCATCTATCCATCTAAACTCCAGATCCCAACCACAAGGCCAAGCAATTGCTGATCCTGCTTCAGCTAGGCCTCAATTCTAAAATAATCCCCATAACCAAGGGAAGCTCTGTGGTGTTTTGGGGAAGCATCCTGAATTTACCTGGCTTGCTGCCACTCACTGCTATCCTGCTATCCTGCTATCCTGATGCCCTATAGTATCCAGTAACCAGAACTACCACTCCATAAGAACTATCCTTTGGTATCCATTCCTTGCCCAGCTGACTCTGCCCCGCTGAGTTTGTCCGGCTGCCCTGTGTTAGATAAAATCCGTGTGGTGATCCAGAGCGCTGACTGTACAAAATCCAAACCAAAAGTGGACTGTGAGTATCAATAAGAACCATAAAAACATAGTAAACCTTGCCTTGCTTTGTTCCATCCCAATCCCTAAGTCATACAATCCTTATCCTTATAACTGTAATATTGTCACACTCATTCTTGAAACCCTGCCTTTGATTCCTTGTGCTAGTGCTAACTTCTTTAATAATTCTGTCTTGTGAAATCCTAAACCCTTAGTCCTCCCTTGGGTGATCGGACTGAGTCCACCAGGGCAGGCACGGAGGTGATAGGTTGATTCCACGGATCAACTCTGGAGCTTAATGTGTCTCAAGCTGGTAGCCTAGCCTGAATGCCAATATTTCACCCGTTTTTTTGTTAAACATTTTGGTAAATTCAGGCAGGATTTGCAAAAGTGTGTAACTTTACAATGTGCCAGTGTTGCTCCAGTAAAGAACTGGTTGTGTTTCAATAGTTTTAGACACATTCATTGTTTATCCATCCATTTCTGAGTGTCATTTTAGCATTGCCTGGGTTTAAATCCATTTTTCTCTCTTTTTTGGGGAGGGAAAGTCGGATTTCTATTCTGTTTCTTATTTGTCATTCCTGATTACCTGCTGATTCTGTTTATCCACTTAAACTTGATTATTTGTGGGTTGACGGAACATTGCAGGGGGAAATTCTAACTCCAGTGCTATCTTTCCAAAAATTCAACAGTATCTCTATTCCCTGGTGTTTTGTAGCTGTGTTAATAGAAGGTGAAACTAAGTGCATTGCTTCCATTCATATTGTTCTTATCACCCTATTGGTGATTGCTGCCCGATACATTAAAAAGTGTTTGATTTTCTTGAATTTCTAAATAAATAAATATTGCCTTTACCTACCAGCCTGGTTCCTGGTCTATTGTGACCCGGGGTATTTGAAAAGGAGTGTGATATCAGTGGTGTATCTCTCAAATATTGAACCTATATCATAACAAAATAAGCATTTCAGTTGTGCACTGCATACTAAGCTGAGACTAGGGTGTATCACCTGATTGAAATCCTCAACAAATTTCATACTCCTAATAGCTTCTTCTTCCTTTTGTTGGTCATGCGCTAAGGCTCTACCAGCCAGTGTAAGATGTTTACATGAGTATTTCTCTCTGCTTTTGAGGCGTTGGGTGGCTTTTTTCCGCTAATCCCTAACGATGTCAAATGCAGCAGGTCTCACTTTCTTGCATAACAATATAGTCTCCAAATGCCCAATTCTCGCTATCTCAAAAAACCCTAATTCTGGCCACTGAAGTTCTGGTTCATGTCTGGTTTGATGATGCCAAATACTATTGAATGGTAAAGCTCCTTAACCATATTTTACATACATATCATAGGCTGGTGACCCTGCGGGTGGCGCCAGTTCACTATGTTCCAAACCAATCGGTTGTCTTCTCCTGCAACAAAGCATTGCCCAACAAGATGACAACTTACTGAAACCTGGCATGTCTGAAAAAGGAGTTCTACCAGGTAATATTTTATGCGTAAAGTATTTTCTAAAGTAAACAAATGATCAGGCACTGTCAGTTTCAAACAGACTCACCTGATTCCAATCAAATAGGGATCCCCATCAAATTGAACCCTCTTCGTGGCTGGACATCTTCCCAAAAAGCCTCTAGTCTGGGTATCTTGCCATCATGACCTCTGGGTGAGGTGTGGAGTATGGAGATAGAAAGCAGCATCGCGTCTCAAAGTGCAGGGGCCCCCGATACTCACTGATCTCGGTCCGTCAACTTCATCCTCGACTTTTTCTAGCTACCCTAGTATTTCATCATGAACAGTTCCCTTTTAGATGTTTTAGGCTGAGGATAATAAATTCATCACATCCCATATGTGACCTTGCAGAAAGCACTGCTCTCTGATTTGCATCATTAGCTAATCAATCTGTTGCACCAGTCATATCACTCACTCCTCCAGCAGAACATTTTGGGAAATGGGATGTCACTAGACAGTTTAAGATCAGCCGAAAGAGCTGCACTGAGCCCCTAGCATGGCATTGTGAATGACCCACTGCTCCGGATTTGTGTCATTATTCAGAGTTCTGTAGCATGGTATTTGAGGTTTCAGCATGATTGAGTCTTTTAATAGCTTAGCTTTTGGGGAGTGGAAAAGTACCTGTTAGATTAAGGCACAAACAGTTGAGGACATGCATTTTTTCTAGGCAATAACTTCATTATCTCCAATGCAATGGCCCTTAGTTGACAGTTCGGTGTGAATGTGAAACACTTCCCTTCTGGAACTTACAACTCCTCCAAAGGCAATACAATTCCAGGAGCAATCAGTGTCTCTACTGCTTTTGGCAGACACATTTGGTCATATAATTCACACTTGAAGAATTCTCAACCCATTACTGGGTTTTTTACCTCTGTCATGCTCCCATTGATCATTCATCGAACTGCTCATCTGTGAAACTTGCATTGTTCTGGAAAATGTAGATCAATAGAACAGTAGGAGGTCAATTAGTATTTTGTGTCGATCTAAGCCACTTAAATGTTTAATCTTTGGTGTAAATTTTGCAGAAATAAACTGCCTTTAGGGTGCTAATGGCCTTCATCCACCATTCCAGGTGCTGGAATGGGGGATAACGGCCCAAGCACTCGTTATCCGCCCTCTCTTCGCTCGGGCTGATAACTTGGGCTGTCAGGCCTTAATCCCGCTTTCCATCCCCTGGAACGGGGTATAAACGCCACATTCACTGGCCCCAGCGACACATTCTAACTAATATGTTATTCTGCACTCCTATGATGCTGTTCTACTATTCCCTTCCTGCCATTAGATAATTATGCAGTGTTGCCACCAGGGCTAGTTTATAACGTATTCAGTGGTAATCTCTTGTGTGGTCCTCATTTCCTGCTGAATTATCAGCCTGTTATTGTTAGCAAAATACCTAATGAAATGTCTCCCACCTGATTTCCAGTTCAAGAGAAAAGTAAGTATCCCACTAAGCAAGATTAGAACAAGGATTGGGGGAGTCTGGGTCAACTGACAAAATTACTGAGTGACAGAAACTCACATGTGGCCAGGATGGAACATCACATTCAGTATCTGTAACCAGAAAGGCCTTGTAAGGTCCAAACGGCTTTGGGAACAGGCAGTACTTGTATACATCGTTCTTTAGGCTCTATGTGTTTTGAAAGACTTTCTTTTCAAAGTCTTCAGTTTTGTTGTGCACTTTTGGTCGACTTGAATTTGACCAGCTTTCTTGTATGTACCCCACCACCTCCCCTCCCAACCACATGCCCCCATCTCACCACCCCTTACACTCCTATACCCATATAAGCATATTGATATACATGTATAGAACCAAACCATAGACTTCTAGAAGAAAGCCTTTCAAAACACAGCATATCTATTCTTTATATAAACCTAGGACCCAAGTTGGGACGGGGCATGGTACCGCTGGTTCTCTTGGTAGAACCTGGTGGACGAGATAATAAATTCATTTTGCAACTTTGACTAGCTCTTGCCAATATTTCAATACAGAAATGTCCAGAAGCTTCACATTGCCCTGACACAGTGGCAAAGGTGGGGCCTCTGGGAAGTGTATTCGATTGTCAGTGAGGATCTTGTGTGTACTTAAATTAGCAGTTCTGATTTTGTTATTTCACAGGCTCACTAGAGAAAGCACTAGTGTATCTGGTCACTTCAAAGCAGCTTCTGGGCATATTTCAGAAATCATATTCTTCTTCATTACCCCCTGTTGTCTTTCCACTGCCCCAGCCAATTGTGTTTGATAGAGACAATTGCGATTCTGCTGAATATTCAGTACCTTATCAAGCACCTGCATCAATTTGACTGTGAAGTGTGTTCCTTGATCAATCTTTATATACTCACTTGCACTCTGAAGCAAAGGATAAAGTTTCATATCAGCCTGTGTATCAGCTCTGCAGGCCAAATACAAATTTGCCAACTTCATAAACGTGTCCTCCATCATAAGGACGTATTGCCTGCTTGCCTCTTTTGGCAGTTGTAAGTTATCACATTGTATCTGAGCAACGGGATACCCTGCAGCTGGATGTTCTCCCTGTTTAACACTCATACCTTTTCCAACATTTAAATAATTGTAGACTAAACGGAAGTGGTATTCATGTTCTGCAACTTGACAAAAACATAGAACTTTCTATTCTCTTTGCATCTGACCAACCGTCCCACCTTTGACGCCCCCATGGGGCATGCATGCAAAGTATTGCAAACAAGATATTGAAGCTATCATATGGCCTTCAGACAATCAACGTCATGCTTATGGACTAGACACTCTACACTGTTCCATGCATTCTGTGAGCCTCCAGAGCACATTCCTGTATTCATGCCATCTAATTGAGTGTGCAATAAGTTGGAACAAAGGACTGTACTTGTATTCCCAGAAACATTTTATCTGACAAGTGATAAGGGCATCCTCCCTCACTGCTCAGTCTGCAAGTGTGTTTCCCAGGGTGACAACACCTTTAGGAGCTTGGTGTGCTATCCACTGTACCACTTCTAACTAAAGGTTCAAGAATGACATTTATTTATTTTGCATTTTCAAAAGAAGTACCCACAGCTGTTAGAAAACCCCTCTCCTTCAACAAGATCCCATAGTCTTACATTATCCAAAACATGTAAATAAATTCAGTAAATATGGAAGCCCACTTTACTTTTGCTATAATGCATGCATGTGTTAATGAAACAAGTTCTGCGACCTGCGTGGAGAACATGTCTGTAACTTGAGCACTCTCAATTATTGCATGTGTGGCACACATCACGTAACCAGATTTCAACTCTACGTGCAGATTTCTTAAATAAGAAACATCAACATAGTATTTATTCATCTGGATCTTGCAATGGGATTTCAAATAAATCATTGCATGATTTAGTGTTTATTGTTGTTCTCAAGATACACTCATAGGCTTTCCATCAGCCAGACTCATCGATAATGAGGACGGATTTAGTACTGAACATCGTGTAAGAGACACATTGACTGAATGTAATAAGATTTCATGTGTACTTTGTTCATCATGTTGCAGACACATGTGTTTACATTTTTAACTATAATTCAGTGACTGCATGGGGTATCACTACAATGATGGTGAACTATATTCTTGGAACTTTGCACAACTAAAGTGGCTGTACACCTCCTGAAGTGCGATCTAATGTAGTATTGTAATAGATAAAAGGTCATTGCTTGCTGCTGTGTTTCTGTGTTAATAGTGCCTTTGCATACCCCTGTTTCTCGTCACAACATAGAATTAACAGTTTGTGTTTCAACTCATAGCAACTTAAGAGCTGGAGCAAGGGCTCGCTCTACCTCCCCAAATAGTTTCTCAGCTTCTTCTGACCATTTCAGGGACTCTAGAGTATGTAAATGAGACCCTTCCTGCAACTGACCCACCACATAAGCATACCTTAATATGCATTGTTGGTAGTACCATTCTTCCCCCAAAAAGGAACTCATTTGGCTCATTCGCTTTGGCTGGGTTAGTTTCATAATGGTTTCTATATGGGAATCAATTATGCTCATAGATCCTGTTGGGAATTGTGCCCTAAATAGTGGACTTTTTATTAACATAACTGTCATTTCAACTTTATTTCCTTTCTCTGCTAAGGCTGTTGATTGTACCAACGTGTCTTGTTTACGAGCCTCTTTGGAAGGCGACACAACCAGGAGACATGTACCAGACTCACATTGAATCACCTAGAAATAGGATATCATCCAATGTTCTTTTTTCAGTATTTGTGAGAAGAAGGTTGGGCTTGATGTGTACCCTGTGGAAGGCATGTTCACATATACTGGAGCCTGGAATTAATACAAGTAAATACATATTTTCTATCAGGGTGAATAGGGATAAAGAAGAAAGCAGGACATAATTCAACAACTTTAAAACAATTGTCTGTAGATTTAATGCATGTTAATGTGGTCACTGGGTTTGTGATGATTGTAAATGTACACAAAACTACTGCATTTACTGCTCTACAATCCTGTACAAATCTAGACACGATCCTTCTGGCGTTCTTTACTGAAAGATTTGGGATAATGCACTTGTGTTAGTCACAATAGTCCCTTGACCTAATAATGATCTAATAACTATTGACATATTCTCCTCTACCTCAGACTTCAAAGTATATTGAGGTTCTCATTGCAATGGTCTTATTGTTTTATAAATGAATGTGTACTGGCTCTTCATCTTGTATCAGTCCTAGTTCATCTGCATGTTGTGTACCCAACTCTTTTGGCACCACTGACAAAAGCTCTTCTAAACATGTCTTGCCTCAGCCTTGTGGTTCTATAAAGGTTCTGGTTGTGGCATTACCTCATCCTCATTTTGGTTTGGGATATCTAAGAAAACTCCATCCAAAGAACAAGAAATGGCACATGAGAATATTTGCAATATGTCTCTTTCCAATAGATTTACCGGTGACAATGGGTACAAAAGAAATGCATGCTTGTCTAAGATTGGGCTGAATCATTGAAACTAGCCAAAGCTCATATTGTCCCAGATAAAAGCGGCATATTTGTGAAATCCCCCCCAAAAAGTCAGAGCTGCTCAGCCCTGTACCTACTAAACAATGCATACTTCTTTAAAAGGCCCTTCCTGATCAATTGATATCAATAAATGAACGGTGCTATCATCTTTCACCTGCTTTCCTGTCGCAATGCTGTTTGACTTGTGGTTGAAACTTTTTCATGTACACATTTGGAAAATGAGGGGCATATGGCATAACTGCTTGGAGTTGAGCCCGATTCGGGCACTCAGATTTTGAATATTTTGTGGGATGGATACATCACCTCCTCAGCCCTTCCTCTTCCACTTGGGTGCCTGGCTCCTTGCTCAACTTCAGACCCCCCCACCCTTCGCAATCAGATACACAGCCCAGCCTTGCTGCTGTGCTAAACTCTGCAATTGGAGATCGATCAGTTTACATTCACTTGTTCTTGTATTCTTCTCAAGAAGCACAATGTTTCACTGCGAACACCAGTCTGCAAGGGGCTCAAATTGCAAATACGCACATTTCAAATGTTGTTGAATTTTTGTCAAGAACCCCTGGACAAAGGCCTAGTGCACCATATCAGTGGGTTATTAATGCTGGGATAACTATTTGAAGAAATGTAATGCATTTATTAAAGAATGTGCCTTTTGAATGATTATATATATATATATCATATGTTGTATTTTAATGTTAAATATAACAAGAAGTGCTCCTTTCCCCAACAAAATTGCCTTTTACGAAGAGAGTTTATGTTGGCACTCATGTGTTTGAAAAACATGCAGATGTTAATAGTTTGTAATGATCAAAAGTCTATTGTAAATCATATAGGTTGATTTAAATTTGTTGTGAAGGCCTATCTTTACCAGTAAGAATTACATAGACCATTTTTCACTTTATTTGTATCTTTTAAATGCTCATTTTAGCTGAACTCTATCTAAACCTGGGATGTGTTTATCCAGGGCTTGCTCTCAAGACAATGGAGCTCATGTTGATCTGAAAAGTCATTTCATGGCGGGGACCTCATACATTTGCACTCAGGCCTAGCTGGGCGTATGCCACCAATTTGGCATCATTTGCACCACAGAGTGCAAATGTGCCTTCTCCCCTGCACGTTTGCTCTCTTCCCTGCAAAGATAGTAAACCCTGCCTGGTATTCTTGCATGCCAGGGAGTGTTTACTTTTAATTGTGAACTCTGCTTAGCATGCGGGCATGGTAAGCAGCATTCACAATTACAATGAAATGCTGCCTGACATGCTCTCATGTTGTACACTGTTTGATTTTACTTGTGAACGATGCTAACAATGCATGAATTATAAGCAGCATTCACAATTACAATACATGCTGTAAACGATACTTACATGTCAGAAAGCATGCCAGGCAGCATGTACAAAGGATCGCTATGGGGTATGCCTACTTTATACTGGTGCATAAAGACAGCAGATTCCATAGGTTTCTCCAGCATTTGCCCCTGAATGAAAATCCATCCGCTGAAAATGCTGCCACATTTGTATGGCAGAAAAAGGAAGGAGAGCAGCAGAAACAAAGTTGTGTTCTGCCCCTCCTCTCTGCTATACACGTGATTTCAAATGTGGCGTGAATAAAAGTTGTAAAAGCCACTCAAGGATTGAAAATGAGACACTCTGAGTGCATAGATCAGCTTTCTGTAAAACATACCTCATCATCAATCAGTGACTGATTCATTAGCAGAGATGAATAGGCACAGTTGGGTCTACTCAGAAGAAAAATCCATGCAAGCTACGTATTAGAAAAAACTAAAATTAGTGGTCCAATAGGTTATATGAGGAGAGCAAGTCCAAAATGAATAGTCCTAGAGTAATGGTCACTTCAGAAGAACAGATGTACACATAAGACCCTGAATATCTTGCTCTAGCAGAGAAATAAGGACCCCCCCAATATGTTTCTATTTTATTAAAATCACCCTATTACATAAAGCCTTTGTTTGCAGGATATCAGTGAAACGTAGGTTCTGTAAATTTAAAACTATCCTAAACAGGTAATGTGCCGCCTTGACATGAAGTGCATTTAAAATGATAAAATAATGGAATTAATTATCGGCTATACCTTTTAAACCCTTTGTCCAATTCAAGAGTAGGTTTGAATTCAGAAATCACATAAATATGTATAAGGGTATAATATGTATGAATTATTTATTCATTCAAATATAGTAATAACTTTGTTGTGCTTGCAGCTGCAAACTTCTTGAGGACATATCTGAATTCAAGATTGTCTTGTGATTCTGAATATATAATTCTCAACTATGGCAAAGGACCGCTGGTGCTGCTGCATGATATGCCGTTGGACTCAAGCGTAAGTCCACTCTTCCCGATTTAATTGGGGACCCACTTTTCCCAAGATAACAGATTTGGGTACAAGAAAGGCAATAAAACATCTAAAGTCTAACTTCAGAAAAGAAAGGAGATTGTAAAAAGTCTGATCGTCAGGAGATACAGCACCTTGAAAATTCACCAAAAACATTCACCAAAACAAAGGTTAAGACATTGATAAGACAAGAATGTGAAATATAATATGTTTGCACCACAAAGAGCCCTGAAGAAGAACTTTAGCTCGAAACACGAGCATGATAGGCTGCATACACAATCTTTAAGTAATACTCATTTGTGAATAAACCCTTAATCATAAAGTAGAAGAAGGAATTATTTACCAAAAATGTATTTTGCTAAGAAAATGTTGTGAACCATCAACTAGGGTTGTTGCAAATTAAAGCTACACACCTTTTAGATTTTAATTTAATTTCTTTTGAGAAACGTCTTTGCCCTTTTGAAAGGGCGACACTGCACAAATAACACTAGCAATATAGCAGTGTGAAGCTTTCTCTGACATTTGCTAGAGTATTTCAGATAGGCCAACAGAGTCTTTGAATGGAACAAATATCTTTCCCACAGACTTTTTAACCAGTTTATTTAGTTTTATAAGCATATTTCGTGACACTGTCTGTGTCTATCTTGAGAGGTACAATACTGAAAATGTGATGTCATCTTTATTTTATGGATCACTCAACTCGAGTTTAGGTTATTTATGCAGGGACAATCAGATATTTATACATTATGCCGCATGTGTTGAGTGTTTGCCATTGTTTGAGAAAGAGATTAGTCCACTTTTGGCAAATAGTGTTTTCTACTTTAGTATTGTAAACAACGTTATCTGCAATAGGAGACTAACTCCTGCCTGGCCTTCCATAATCACAGTTGATTGGAGGGTGACAACTGCCTTAGCTTTGGTGTAGTTTGAATTTACATTTCAAGCGGAGGCAAGTGTTGAAGAGCAGCCTCTTTAAAAGACACTGTTAACGACGAGGTCCCTTCCTCACTGCACAGCCTTTTGCAGAGCCATTATTGTCATATAGACAGGGATGGCCACCCTGCAATTGAAGTCACTTGGCAGGTGTGGTTTTCTTGCACCTGTGCGTTGAAACCCAGGAAGGTTTTTTTGCACTTCACTTCAAGTGTGGCACAGGGTGGAGGCATACATAACAAAAGTGGGTTTCTATACTCTTGCGGCATAAATGGTACACTCACTTGGTATATGTATCCATTATAGGGATTTTTGATAATTGCCTATGTTTGATAAGGTTAAGCTGTGCATCTTATCCGTATGAAAACTTGGAAATAAATAAAATACAAATAGATCACTGGTCCGAAGGTTGAAGCCCAACGCCGTGGCTGCTGCTTCAAGTGAAGGTTCAGAACTCTCCACTACCAATACTCTTGAGATAAAGTTTGTACAAGGGTATGTAAGCTCTGCCATGAAGCAAAGCTTGTTTACTTCATTTTGTATAATTCAGTCAATAGCTGTATGTGCCAGGCAGTATTTGGGAGACCAAATTCAGTGTGTACACTGCAGGACAGTAGACAATATAAGATGTTGGGTATGGGTAAACCTTGAATATTGGCAGTGTGAATTGCGTCTAATGCCACAGTGTAGAGAGACTGAAAGTATGCAGATAGATCTCTTTTTGTTTTAGCAACAATAGGGTAAAAAGGAATAAAGGTTTGCGACGTGGTTCAATGAGATGATCTGTTTCATATTGTGGAAAAGAGCATATCTCGTGTGGACTGAGGATACACGTGTCATTGACAAGAACTTCATATGACTGTTCCTAGTTGGCCTATATTTGAGTCCTGAGATTAAGATACTTTGAAGGTTGGCAATCTATGCATTTGCTAGGTAGGGACCATTTCTAAAAATGAGAGCCTGTAATTAGAGACTTAAACAATAATTGCGTGAACTGTTGTACATTGCACACCAGTGTCTTATTGGAACACAAAATTAACATTTATCAGTTGAATGTATTTCAGTGGCTATACCTGGCAATTCATACACTGATATCTCTCTCATTTTCTCTTTCTCTTTCTCTCACTCACTCCCTCACTCTGAACCTCCCTGCTCTCTTTCCTTTCCTTCTCTGCCTCACTCTGTGCCTCTTTCTTTCCGCCAACTGTAGTTGGGCTGTCAGGTCTACATTTTCTAGATCCACACCAGATATTGCTGACCACAGCACCACCAGAGAAAAAAACATTTATCCTGAGGGGGATTTAGGTAGATTTGTTTTTTTGTTGCAAAGAAGGCTATTATATAACATACATTATTTAATTGTACAAAACTTTGCAAAGTGGCTCGTTTTAAAATGTTATAATATTTATTTCTAAGATAATTTCCAGTATATATTGTGCTCGTAGGAATGTTACATTTGTCTTACTGAGCAAAGCACATTATACAGACCCAGAATAACCATATACATTATTCTTGGAGAGAAGCATATGATAACAGGATGTACAGTTTGATGCTCTCCTATTATACTCATTCAAAATATCCCCCAGGAAAGTGTGAAAGTGGACAAATAGCACCAATGAGGCAGTTTTTCCAAACTCATCTTTCCTCCGTGCAGATAATAAAGAATGGTGGTGTTTGTCTACTTTGACATAAAGTTGCCGGACAGATAATCACAATAATAATAAAGTGTGTGTGCTGCGCAATATTGAAACTGTAACTAAATATGTGATTTTACTGTGTAGTAAGCTTTGTGTTTCTTCCAGTTAGAGACACCATTAACTGAAGGATACCAGAGAGAGAGAAGATGTGGAAAGAACAAAATCTGCCCTGTTGCTTACTCTCATCTTTTCATAGAAGTACAGTGGGCAGTGATGTCATCTATTGAACATGCTCTCTGGTTTAAATGCTGAACCACAATGTACTCACACACAAAACATAACTAAGTAGTAGATAGAGACAGTGTTACCATCATACCCCCATCAGTAATTAAACACTAATTCAGCATTCCGATGGAACAACAAGGTGGCAATGGTCTTAAAATTAAAAGAAAAGGCCAAGAGAAGTTGTATTTTGATAATGGCCTGGGGAGGGGGGCATGATGCTACTAGAACATTCCACGCGAGAAGGATGGAATTTTCTGTTTAAAACTAGGAGAGACAAAGAAGAAACATTGGACTGTTCAGACAAAAGATTAATTAAGGAATAAGCCCCGAGCAGGGGGGGGGGATTACCACTTCAAGTAATGCCCAACGGACCATAGTTACAGGCCCAAGGAAGGCCCAAGAGAAGTGTGATGGCGTTTCCGAACAGAAAAAAAAAATGTAAAAAAATTGCCACGGGGCAAGTGGAAACGAAGTCTGTTTTGTCTTTCCATGTCAGCCATTGAGAATAAGTGTAAAAAAGTAAACAAACAAAATGGCTGCCATGGAAAGATAGAAGGGAGTACATGTAGTCTCTTCTGCCTTTCCATGACGGCCATTCAAAAAATAGGTAAGCATGTAAAAAAAAATGGTCACCACGGAAAAGAAGAATGTAGTCCCTTCTTCCTTTCCATGATGGCCTGCCACAGATCGAGAGCGGATGCGATGGGGTCAGAAGTGTTCCCAGCATGTCCACTCCAAAAATGGACAGGAAATAAGGTAAGTGCGGTTGGGAGGGCGGGAAGGTAATTCTGTGGATGGGGAGGGGGAGGGAAAGGCTTACCTGATTCCCGGTGAGGGGAGATGGTGGCCACCAGCCCTGAGGAGGTTCAGGGCGATGGGATTACCATCTGGTAATGTGCATGTTCTGAGCCTCCCATTGACTGGCAGGCCCCCACACCCTCCTCGCCGAGTACTAGTTTCACCTATAGAACCCTGGATGGGGCGCTGGAAAACCTGGAGCCCCGGAACGTGGGCTCTACTGTTTGGTACAAACCTGCGTACCAACCTGCCTGGGCAGCCAGCAACCCCTTCAGCACTTAGCACTCATGTAGTTTCCTACACAAGTGCAAAATGTGTCTTAAAAATATGCTTACCTTTATCCCGCGTCCCGGCGAGTCACAGCACTGTTTGTCAGGGAAGTCCATTTTCATGGTGATGAGGTCAGAGTCATCAACATTGAAAATGTACTTCACTGACAAGCAGCACTATGAGGAGCCTAGCCGCGGGATAAAGGTACTTTTTGGGGGGTTTTAAGACACCATTATCACCCTTGCAGGCAACTACAGGGGTGCTAATGGTAATATCCCCTCGGTGCTGGGTCGACCCTACCGGTAACTGCACCACTACCCTCGATAAGTGACTCTTGCTTCGCTCAGAGCCTTATATTGGGCGGTGGGCCATTACCGACAGGGTCAGCCCGTCATCTCAGGGCATATCTCCTCATTATTGTCTCCAATGGATCTTCCAACATTCCAGTGTTGTAATTAAGCAATAATCACCCATTCACTGAGATTAACCACTGAAGTTAAAATGGCAGAGTACAGGGAGCCTGCATGACTTCATTTCGAGTCACACAGACCATTCTGTTATTCCAGATTTCCGAGTCCCACAGGTCTCCATGGGGTCTAGTATTTACAGCATGCGGTAATTACTGCTTGTGGTATTTACCACATGTGACACTGCTTCTGTGTAGTGATAACTGCCTTCACACAAAAGTGGTCATTAAACAAGAGTTTCAGTAATGAAAAAAGAGTTTGGGGGTTTGGGAAAACATCCAGTCATGTTACTTTCTGGATGTTTTACAACTACCCCCAAACTTGTGCTCAGTCTATTAAAATGACAACTGACATAAGAAGGCAGCAATGTCTCACTGTACATCTAATACACAATAATTTTTATCATCAAAGGAGTCCTACTAGTTTTGGCTACAGATGCCTCAAGTGCTTATTATAAGTACGGCCTTCTTGAGTTCCTGTTATATGTCCTGTTATATGTTTTCTTTTATGGACTAACCATTACTTAAACTATAACATAACATCATAGAAAAGAGCTATCAAATTCAGTGAAAAAAACTTTTTTAAACTGACATTATGATTAAGTTGCACTAATAAAACCTATGAAATTAACTGAAAAAATGTGTTAAAAGAACCTTATGAGTGAAAATACATAGTTAAAGGGACGTTATGGTTAAGTTACATTAATAAAAACATATGCATTCAGTTAAAAATCTTTTTTAAAGGGAAGTTATGGTTAACTTCACTAATAAAAACCTGTCATATTTACTGAAAAACTTTGTTAAAGAGACTTTATGGTTACAAGTAAAACCAAAAACCCAAGAAATATGCCAGTTATTTTAAGATATGCAACCATAACTCATGCCACTACCATGCACTGCTAACACTAACACTCAGGACATCATTGATGATAACACATATGATATTACTACTTTGTAACAATGCAAATGCAACATCTGTAAAAGGGGTACCTCTTACAGTGCCATTTACAACATTTCAAAGGTGATCAGTAGCCTTGTATTAAACTACTCTATTGTAGTTACTTATTTATTTAAACATTTATAGCAGCGTGCCAAACCATCAGGCATCAGGGCACTAGTTACTGAGGTGTAGGTAATATACAGGTATTTCAGACACATAAAATGTCACCTAAAAAGTGCTCATTGAAAAATAAACGTTGCACTGATCTTTTTTTGTGAATACAGCAATCGAATAATACATGAAGAGAAACAATGAATGCAGCATAGATCTTAGAACTAAAGTAATCTTAAGATGGTATGTTTAGGTTGTACAATGATAAATCGAAGCACATCACATTCTTGAGAAATGCATTATCTGCATGGGACTTGCTTCTTCTGCTATGTATGTGCATTATGTATGTGCACAAGGTTAAGCTCTACGTGAACAGTACCTTTAATGCAAGTGCATCATGGTTTCAATGTATATAACCACAGGAAGACCTCAGCTTAAAATGAATACTATCATTGAACAAAAACAACCACCCCAGCTATGTGATGTCATCCTTGATGTCATCTTTGATGTCCAGGGTGTTAGTGTTAGTAGTGCATGGTGGTGGCATGAGTTATGGTTGCACAGCTTACCATAAAAGGAACATATCTTGGGTTTTTCGATTTTACTTGTAACCGTAACATCCTTCGAACAAAAGTATTTCCCCAAATTTGCTAGGTTTTTATTAATGCAACTTAAACATAACGTCCCATTAAAAAGATTTTTTCACTGAATTAAATAGATTTTTGTTACTGCAACTTAACCAGAACGTCCCTTTAACACTGTTTTTCTATTAAAGGAAAACACGTTAGTTGCAGGGACGTTAAGGTGAGAACTAAATGCAATAAACACCCTGAAAAACAGCTGATGGCACCCTTTTTAAATATATTTATTTATATTGCGTGAAACAAAAGCTCATTGGCATAGAGGCGCATTATACAAAACAAAACAACAAAAAACATGTACACTAAACATAAAGGCGTGAATCTGGCAAGAAGATGCATTCAATGATACAAAAAATATACAACCCACGCTTAAAAACAGCCATAGTTTACCAGTCTCAGGTTCGGGGAGAATTTTGGCATATATTGACATATGCTTAAAAAAAAGTGGCGGGGGTGTGGCCAGCACCAGAGCTATGAGGACGTGAGCCCCTGTAGCTCCTGCGGCCGCGGCAAATATCCTGTAGAAACAGCCTGCTACGAATTGCTTTCCTGTAGAAATTATACATTTTCTGGAAGACGAACACATCGGGCACAACCAGGTGAAATCCCGGCCAAAATCGCAAATACCTGGGTGAGTGCGGAGCCGAGGAAAACAAGCCACGCGGCAGCGGGAAAACAAAGACAAAATGGCGGCACCCGTTGGATCGTAGCCGCATGAAGGATCGTCACTCCAATGCGGATCTGTAATCAATGACCTGTGGCTGGGAATGGAGGCACGCAGAAATAACATCCGCGCATGAGGAGGTGTAAATACCACCAGAACAGCAGCACACACATCACCCGTGGAACACTCCCGGCCAGCAAATTGGAACCTGTTGAACAACACGAAGAGCGGGCCCACCGACTCCCGAGGGCGGCTGATCTTCGCTGTGCCCGTGTGAGTGGTGTGGCGGGCCCCAGTGCACCGCCGGGCCGCCAGGGTGACCCGAGAGGGAGACGGCAACCTAGGGTGACAGCCATACGTTTGCCCTACCCCAGCCCTCGCGCTCATACCAAGCCTGCGGGGGAAGGAGCCCAGACGGCGTACAGAACCAGGCTGCCTGGTAGGTCCACGGCACGTGATCCGCTGGCTTCACAACTCGTTTCGGGAGACTCCACAGACCCTCCAGAGACTTTGACCTGTCGGTACGAGTGGCGAAGACCTGTGATTTTGTGGGCCCGTAGTGCGATCAGTGCGATCAGTGAATTTACAGGACAGCCGGAAGACACGGACAAAATGGCCGCACTCGTCAGTACGAAGCAAGGTGAAGGAGTACCATACTGACCTGCGACCTATGCCTGGAACCGACTGTCCACAGGCCTAACCAACAGGCGCCCACACCTCCACGGACTAGCAATCGCCCCCGACCCAGGAGGGCGCACAAGTAATATTACGCAAGCCGGCCTGAAACCCCAAAACTGTGTGCCTGTGCACTCGGAGACACTACACCATCGCCGTACGACATGGGCAAGGATAAACCCAGGAAACTAATCTCCCAGAGCAGGATGGATCAATACACGACACCGACAGCGACCACCCCGTCGGAACAAGACCTAGCAGACACTATGCCACAGGCAGAAGGCACAATATCGTTAAAAGACATCATGGCTGCCATAGCAGACTCACGGGCCTCGATGGAGCAAAAAATAGATGGCATCAGCATGGACGTCTCCCTCCTCCGGCATGACCTCCAGAAGCTGATGTCCCGTACCGGAGAAGCAGAGAAATGCATATCTGGGACGGAGGACGGCCTACGGCAAGTAGAACAACAACTAGCTAGAGTTAAGACCCACCTAAAAACCATGGAGGAGAGGGTCGATGAAAGCGAGGGAAGATCCAGGGGTAATAATGTTAGAATCCTGGGATTGCTGGAGAAAGTTGAAGGCCCGAACATGGAATTATTTCTGGAGCAGCTATTCACAGACATGTTCGAAACAGATACATTCTCCAACTTCTTTTCAATTGAACGGGCCCACCGCGTGCCGACGGGTTGCCCAGTACCAGGTGCCCCCCCACGCACAGTGATAGCAAAGCTATTGAACTATCGAGACCGCGACGCACTGCTCCTAACGGCACGGGCAAAAGGCACCCTCACATACAATGGATCGAAGATATAGATTTTTCCAGATTACACCAGGGACGTGCAAAAAGCTCGACAATCGTTTGACCAACTCAAAAGACAGTAGCAAACCTTGAATGTGAAATACGGCCTCCTTTTTCCTGCCCACCTTAAAATATACTATAAAGGCACGACAGTCCACTTCACTGACCCCAAAGATGCATGGAAATGGGCAGAGCAACACATTGAAGGTGACTGGACCAAGACAAGAGGCAACGGAAACAGAGCCCCCTGAGCCCGGCCAAGACATGAAGCGCCGGACCGATAACCGCCAGGCAACGTTCCGCAACCACAAGAAAGAGAAGACTGACACCCGAGACATGAACAATCAAGAACTCTGAAGGCCCCGATAAGCAAGGTGTAAGGTACTGTGCACTGTTGACACTCTGCTTACATGATTATAACAGCCATGAAGAGACTCATAGAAAAGCGGCCAGAACAGGTGGAAGCCCCCCACTTGCCCCTGGAAAGTTCCCCCGCACCACCCTGCGTTGGAGCACGGTGGGAACTTGCGAGCAATGGGCTGCGAGTCTACAGCTTTTGTTTAATTTGTTCAATTTGTATTTGAGTTGTAATGGGGCGACAGATGCTTCAGTTGGGGGCGAAGTATTGGGAGGGGGGAGTTGAATTTGTGCTTTTATGTTTAAAGGATGGACAAACCCAGTGGAATACTGAAGTTCTGGAGACACAGGTTTTGGTGCGACCTAGATCGTTGTTCCCTGCCATGGTACAAATGAACGCAATGGCCAGACCCCAAAGAACGTTACTGTCATTTACACCCACATACGCCTAAATGACGCTGCAAGATACTAAGATCCGAACCTTAAAGCTCCTCACCTGGAACGTGAATGGTCTGGGAAGCAGTCTGAAGAGACAATTCGTCCGGCAATTTCTGAATAGACACAGCCCAGATATTGCTTTCCTAACTGAAACTCACCTGGCAGGAACAACCAATACACTGTTTAAGGTGTCCAACTACCACACATTACTACAAGCAGGATTCACGATGGGAGCCAGAGGAGTAATAATATTGATACATAAAAGACTTCCTTTTACCCTTACGGACGCGACACAAGACACTGGAGGCAGATACACGCATGTCTCAGGCACGCTCTGGAACGAAACGATCTCCCTACTGGCGATCTATGCCCCACCCACACTGCAAGCCACGCTGATAGAAGACATCAACCCACTGATCACTATGGACACCTCAGACATCCTAATCCTGGGGGGATTGGACAATACCCAAGACCGCACACACCTCCGCAGTAGAGACCCCAATCGCCGAACTAATCTGGCCACCTTTGTCGAAGCATTTGGAATTAGGGATGTGTGGCAGGACCTTCACCCGGGAAGCAAAGAATACTCCTATCACTCTGGGGTACACGCATCACTGTCGCGCCTAGACTATTTCTTTATACCAGCATCAATAATACACACGGCGACACAGGCAGAGTAACTCCCAAGAGGCATCTCAGATCACTCCCCCCTATTAATTTCAATTACGATGTGTAAACCAATCCCGCCACCGGTATGGAGGCTCAATAATTACCATCTAGGGTCCCCGGAACTGTTAGAACGTCTACAGAATGCTAGCACAACATACTTCGAGTTAAATGAAGGAACGGTGGACTCCCCCATTACTCTGTGGGAAACCTACAAACCTGTGATTCGTGGAGAGATCATCTTCTGGACCGCGGCACAAAGAAAAGCACACCTGGAATCAATAAGAGAAGCAGAAGCAAATGTCAAACTAGCGGAGGGATCACACCTACTCCACGATACTCCTGACACGAACAGAGCTCTGACCCTAGCTCAAAAAAAGTTACAAAATACTTCATTGGACAATGCTAAACAGGCACACAGGGCGATGAGAGCCAGAATCTATGAAGCAGGCGACAAAGCTGGAAAGATGCTAGCATGGCTGCAGCGGAGAGATGAGGGACACAACCAAGTAGGAGCGATAACAACACAAAACTCTGAAACGAGATCAACAGACGCAGATATTGCAGAGGAATTTGCAAAATACTATGAAAAACTATACAGCGCACCTGAAACTCCCCCTGAAATCTCTGTGTTAGAAAAGATCGCCCTTCCCTTTCTTAATGCTGAACAAGCGGCCGGCCTAGAAATGGAAATCACAGAAGAGCAGAAGAGGAGATAATGGCAGCTATGATGCAACTCCAGTCCGGAAAGACACCTGGTCCAAACGATTTCCCCATTGAAACCTGGATGAAGATAGGCGGAACTGAACTGGCTCCACACTTACTTAAACTGTATCAGCAGGCCCGAGACAACGGCAGCCTACCAACGGTTTTAAGGAAGGCGACGATAGTTGTGATACCCAAGGCAGACAAACCCCCAGATGAATGTGGATCTTATCGACCAATATCTCTAATTAACAGCGAGACGAAGATACTGGCAAAACTGTTGGCGATGCGCCTACAACAAGTCATAACATCCCTAATACACCCAGATCAATGTGGTTTCATGCCTGGTAGATCTACGAGGATGAACATACATAGACTACACCTGGCCATTGAGCGCGCCCAGACCCTGGACACCCCCATGGCAGTACTCGCGGTGGACTTTGAGAAGGCCTTCGACTCGGTCCACTGGGAAGCACTCTGGGTGATTATGCGAAAAATGGGGATCGGCGAGCGATTCCTGACCTGGATCCAACTGCTGTATGAGGCGCCGACGGCTGAAGTGAGGGTAAACGGCTGGATGTCACGATCCTTTGCCCTGGGGAAGGGGACACGTCAAGGCTGTCCACTATCAGCCCTTCTCTTCACGCTGGCCATGGAACCACTGCCCCAATGGCTAAGAGATACGCACACATGAAAGGCATCCCCGGAGGACCAGAGTGGGAAGACAAAGTCTCACTATACGCGGATGACCTACTGATATACCTTCAAGAACCTAAAACAACTTGCCCAGTGGTAACACAGCTATTACAAGAATACGGCACCTTTAGTGGTTTGAAAGTGAACCGATCCAAAACCACACTATTTGCACTGAACCAACTGGGAAATGTGCCCCCTGAGCCCTGCCCATATAAAGTCTCGCATGAACAGTTTCGATATCTGGGTGTCCAGATCACAAGAAATCTTAACAACTATATACCCGACAACCTGCAACCCATTACGGAAAGATTTACAAGAGATGTGCAACATTGGAAGTCTCTACCCCTGACCATCTTGGGACGAGCTGCACTGTTCAAAATGCTAACACTTCCCCGCTACCTGTATGTGCTACAGAATGCTCCGCTGCACATACCAACCAAGACGTTTCAAGAGATAGAATGTGTACTTAGGCAACTCCTGTGGGGTGGAGGACACCCGAGAATAGCGCTCTGAACATTACAAAGGTCAATATGGGAAGGAGGTATCGGTCTACCGAGGCTACAGACATACTACTGGGCCAGTCAGATGGCGGTGATAAACGACACTCTACACGCCGACCCCACACTACCACATGTGAGAGCGTCACCCCCCTATGGAATTGTATGCTGCGACACCTAGGGCATCTCCACGTGATACCACCTTGCACATGCCACGTATCTGGGCAGAGTCACACACCTTTATAGGCTGGGGAGACAAAATCACTCCATTACAACCGTTGTGGAACAACAAGAACCTTCCCGAGGTAATCAAACTGCCGAAATGGCCGGTGTGGATGAGATACGGTATAGAAAAAGTGAAAGACATTATAACAGAAGGATCTATCAGACCTTTTGATGAACTGATTTTGACCTTTGACCTCCCGGAAACTGAGAGATATCACTACACACAGCTCCGACACGCCCTGCAACAGCACCTCCCTGCTCTCTCAGACATAGCAGACTCTACTCCACTGGAACGGAACATAGTGGTGGACCATATTCCAGCTAAAGTCACCACTGTGATGTACAGTGTTATCACCTCCTTTGCCACACCAGAACTGGAACGATTAAAGTCGAAATGGGAGGCTGAAGTGGGAGAAATTATGTCGGAAGACTGGGTCCAAATCCTGATGTATCACCGTGAAGTCACCATATCGACCAGACTACGCTTAGTACAACTGAAGACACTGCACAGGATCTATTACCCGAGGGTAGCACTGTATCAATGGGGTAAAATAGCTGAACCCAACTGCCTGCGCTGCCTGGAAGAGGAAGGAACCTTCTTCCATATACTGTGGGAATGCCCGGTAATCAGTCATTACTGGCAGCAATGCTGCGACGTGTTATCAAGAGTCCTGAACCAGACAATCCCCAGGGATCCCAAACTGTTGCTACTGGGAGTGGACAGTGAGATTGATCTCTCAAAATACGAAAAGCTCTGCCTCATGACCACAACAGCGATCATCAAAAGAAACATAGCACGCTTGTGGGGGGCCGCAGGTGAATCAGTGGATTACAGATGTAGAAATCTGCATCGCAATAGAAAGGAGGGTGTACAGAGCCAGAGGTTGCTCTGAAAAAGCAGATAGAATATGGCAACGCTGGGTAGACACGATATGAACTACTGAACTTCCAATATCATAACATCATAAACTAAGGGTTGTGGACAATAATGCGGAAAACCTACTGTCGTACCAAACATTACTGCGCTATGTACTGAATGCTACATAATAGCATATAGCATGTGTTCCATATGAGTGTGTTTCACATCGAACGTTAGTCTTACTTCTATTATTATCATTAATGTTGTTGTTTAAATGTTGGCCCCAGAAGGCCCAATGGTTGTATGTTATAAACCTAATAAAATGTGTTATTAAAAAAAAGAAAAAAGTGGCAAATTACTAGACCCACACCCCACCAAGACACCGTCTCTATCCTTCTGTGCACACCAGCCATCTACCTCGATGCTAAATAGGACCTTCAAATTAGAAGTACAGACAACACCCGGCCCTGTACTCTGACAAAGGCATGCCATGTCAGTACTTTGTTGCGTAGGACCTCTCTGAGTTCTTTCTATTGTGACTTCTTAATGTTAGTAATAATAACATTTCTGCAATCCATAACAAAGTCACTTGTGGTTTTATCCCTTATCACTGGCATTTCAGAATTACCCACTCACAGACTACGAGAACCAGCTGGGTTAGATCTGGTATTTATAAAACGACAAGGACAAACAGGACCTCATTTGGATTTACATAAGTCTACAGGAGATTTAATATTCAAAGCCTGAAAGCGCTCATTGGTAATCAATTTTGATACTGAAGGTATCACAGTCTGCGAAAGAGGTGTCACTTCGGGACTTCGGGCAGTTACTTTCTGTGTGGTTTGAGAGAATGTATCCAAACTCACTGCTTGAGAAGGTGTCTGACAGAAATTATCCATTTTACACAACTGCTGAAGTTTGATGGCCCGCTTGGCAAAAATCAACCCGAAAATGTGTCCGACAAGAATTATCATTTTATGAGGAAGCTGTTGAGTTATTAGTGACATCCAATGATCCATTTGGAAATAGTCATCCATTTTGTCAGGGTGATATTTTTCCACACATTTATCCAGAAGTTCCACCCATGTACAAAAGTCAGAAAAGGTATTAAACATATTAAGCTCCTTAGATATGATAGCCTTAACCTTCCTCCACTGTACTGAAGTAATGTGCTTTTGTGGACTCCCATCAGACACCATAACAGACGTCAAAGTGGGGTATGTTGTTGTCTCTTGGTTAACTTTATCCCCCTTTTCTCCCGGGGGGAAAGTTTTACAGTGGGGGAGACACCTCATTGTTAACTTCAAGTTGATTTTTAAGAGTAGCAGTTCCTGTAGTTTCCACTTTATTTACTTGACAAACTGGTCCCTTATTTTTATTATATATATCAATAACCAGGCAAGGAACCTCATTAGCGTCAAGAGGCAAGTCTATTCTCCCAACCTGGAGTCACTGTCTTCTACGAGAACTAAGCGCCATAACCTCAAATAAACAATTCCTATTGGGAGTGAAAGAAGTGGCTATACCCTACAGATGTCAAGGCAGATGTATTATGTGTCAAGTGAGTGGAGGGCTTTTTCGATCTATGACTTCTTGTTGTAGACATTTCGTCCAAAAGAGCAGCCACTTATTTATGTTAATGTTAATGTTAAAGGATATTTGTAGCGCACACTATTACCACTGGAGTGGTCCCCTGGAGCTCTGGCGGATCTGAAAAAAAGAAGATGGGGGTGGTGAGTTAGTGGGTAAAAGTGGGAAAAGTGCAAGGGAGCAGTGATGTGCTGTTGAGAACCTCAACCCAGTTAACACCATTGGCTGGACTTGGGGTGTTACCTGGTCGGCAACCGTCATGTGCTGTTGTGTGAGTCTATGTGTGGTATGTTTTGTTGTTGATTTGTAGCAAATTTTGTGCAGATTGTTGTGCTTATTGGCTTTGGTTGTGTTTGTTTAGAGTTTGAGGGTGTATGCAGAGGGTGAAAATTGTTAGTGGGTTGGTAGCTTGGCATGGCTGTTTGGAAGCAAAGCGTTAGGCTTGTATATATTCTTGTGGTGGGGTGCTTGAGCATCTCTACATCTCCATCCAGATCTGTGACCGGCTGACACCCCAACAGACCTTCCCACGGGACACCCCCACATAATTATGAACCACGTTTAAGTTTGGTCCCGTCCATCTCTGTCAGACCTTTCTGTATATGTGGTAAGCATGAGTTTGTGATTCCATCCCCGTCTAGTTGGTGGAATTGGCTAGGGGTTCTAGTTCTGTCCTCGCGGGGGTTGTTTGTGTCCTATTCAATCTTGAGTGGTCTCTAGTTATTGTGCCTGTGTCATCCTAATTTCTGTCCTCCTGTTCTTTGTCTTTCCTGTTTGATTGTTTTAAATTGAGTAGTCTGCAGTGTTGAAGAGCCAGGTTTTTAGTCGTTTTCTGAACGGAAGGTGGTCTTCAGTGTTTCTTATATCTTTAGAGATGATGTTGCAGGTTTTTGCAGTCAGGTGGGAGAAGGAGGATCCTCCTAGTTTTTTCTTGAGTTATGGCTTTTGTTCAAGGCGTATTTCGTTGCTTGATCTGAGAGGTCTCGTTGGCTTGTAGATTGTTACTTTATTTTGCAGGAATTCAGCTCCATGTCCGCTGATTACCCTGTGCTTTATGCACATTGTTTAGATTGTTTAGAAGGTGATGCAAGGTTTGATTGGGAGCCAGTGTAGTATCTTTAGTGCTGAAGTGATGTGGTTTCTTCTGGAAACTTTGAGGAGTCTGGCTGCTTTATTTTGGATGCGTTGTAGTTTATTCACGAGGTAATCTGGCATCCCGAGGTAGAGGCTGTTTGCGTAGTCGATTCTTGACATGATGAGGGCGATAATTGTGAGTGTTTTGTGGGTGAAGGAGAGGAAAGTTAGGATTCTTCTTGTTGTGTGAAGGAGGAACAAGCATTGCTTGACTATTGCATTTATGTGTGGTTCTAAGGTTAGGGTGTTGTCCATCAGGACATCCAGGTTTTTTACTACCTAAGATGGCATTGGCGCAGTTCCTAATTCAGTCGGCCATGGAATGTAGGTAGTGTTCTCTTGGTTATTGGATATGATCATGATTTCTGTCTTTCCTGGGTTGATTTTCAGGTTGTTGGCGCTCATCAACTTGAATACTTCTTTCAGACATTTGATTAGGGTTGAGTGGTCGGTTTGATTGTCTTCGATTTTGTAGATGATTTGGGTGTCATCTGTGTAGTTGTAGCATGTGATTTTGTGTTTTTTGAAGATTCTAATTACTGGAGTCTGGTATATGTAGAAGTATAGCGGTGATAGTGACAGTCGTTAACTCGTGGAGTAAATTTGAAGGGTTTAAGCCATACAGTTTCTGTTCTGTCTGTTAGGAATGATTTAATCCAGAGTAGTGCCATGTCTGTTATGTCTATGTCTTCCAGTCTTTTGGTTAGGGTGTCATGGCTGACTGTATCGAAGGCTGCAGAGAGCTCTAGCAGGATCACAGCTGGGGTTGTGTTTGAATCTGCGTTTGTTTTGAGGTTGTCCCAGATGGATAGTAGTGCTGATTCTGTTCCTCTTGCGTGTCTGAAACCGACTTGTGCTTGGTCCAGCAGGTGGTGTTTTTCTACATATTCTTGGGTTATTTTGTATATGTAGGTTTCTAGGAGTTTTGCCGGGCAGGGAATGTTTGAAATTGGTCTGGAGTTGGAGAGGTATTCCACGTCGCCACTTGTGTTTTTTTAGAAGTGGTTTGAAGTTTGCTGATTTGAAGGACCTGTTGCGAGTGAAAGATTTAGGTTTCTGAAATATCCTTGTGTGAGGATTGGTGATTATGGTGATTTAAAATATAAACAGGACACACTATTTCCCACAAAGAAAGTGCCTTATATGAGAATAATGATTTTGCCATCCTGTGTAAAGAAACCGATTGCCTCACTGGGCCAAGGGCGTCCAGTGCCGAGGCAGTCGGCGATGACATGCAGAAGTGCAAAACGTCAATGCACCTTCACTCCAGCCGTCAGGACAGACTAAAGCCTGTCGGAGCAGTGAGAGGAGTGAAAAAGCACCCAAACGCCAAGACAAGCAACACCAACACGCAGAAGCGCTGAGGCACCTCTGCTCCAACCGACAAAAATGACTACGCTGACGGAGCAGGGTAAGGATGAAATCTGAGAAAAAGATCACTCTAGGTATTTTCCCATATTTAGACCACCCTTACATTTCTACATATGTGTTATTAGCATTTTAGAATATTTCATAACAATGATTAAAACAGTAAAGAGATACCCATGCATCATATGTGAACCGAGGACACATACAAAGAACAGAGCAAACTACATTACTTGCTACCTTTCCACATATGACTGCCTGGCAAGCAAAGATGGACCACCAACAACAAAACCACATGCAATAAGCGAAACAAATAGAGATCCGATCCGACCACAACATGACAATTGATAAACCACCCTAACCTAGACTACACAATGGACAATACTCCAACTAGAAGCAGGGACAAACTGGAATCCATAACCTTCTACACACCCATCACCAAATACTGAAACAAAGGACGGGCTCCAACACAACTCATCAGCCAGAACAAACTAAAACCAATCAACCCTGTCATCAAACGAATCAGTCTACTCGAAGAAGAGACTGCCACTGGAGAACTCCCCCTCCCAACAGGCACAACCAGGAGAGAAACATCAGTAACAGAACCCCAACCAACAACACACCAAACTGAACCAACAAGACAAACAACAACCCAAAAGGAAAATCAAAGCAACTACACTAGAGCCTTCTTAATGTTAGAGCCATGGAAAAACACTCAATAGAAATCCATGACCATCTAAGCAAAGGACGCACAGATGTGCTCTTTCTTACAGAAACCTGATTATCGGACAACTACAAAGCCATCACGAATGAACCCATAGCGGAAAACTTTAAATTAATACACGCCAACAGAGAAAGCCGAAGAGGAGGCAGAATCGGAATAATAAAGAAAGAACACATCCGTTTCTCTCAACTCATCCCAACTGAAATAGAAGACTGTGAATCCCTCTCATCAAGTCAGAACTGAACAACCAAACCAACATAGCAGTGCCTCGATGCCTGTGGGCTGTAGTGCACTTTACAAATCAAAAAATAAATAAAATAGTACTCCTCCTGATCTACAGGGCACCATCTTACACCAAACTTTGCAACAAAACTAGCTGACGCCACTGCCATTTTATCAACCTACCATGACAACCTCATCATACTGGAAGACATCAAAGTCTGGTCCGAAAAAGAAAATGAAACCACAGCAAACTCACTCAGTGCACTCCTTGAAACATTGCATTTCAAACAAATACTAAATGGATCCACCCACAACACCGGACACACGTTGGACGTGATCTTCTGCAGAGAAGGACTATGCGTATCTGCGCCACCTACACTGATGGTATGGAGCGACCATTACTTGATACCATTCTACATGACATTCCAAACCCACCCACCGGCTGGAAAGGAAATACTCCATGCCAGCAAGAAAAGAAGCTGGTAGACCTAGACCTGGAGGCCTTAACAAACTTACTGGACTTGGCCCTTCCAAGCAGAATAGAACCCACCAAAACAACCGTAGATGCAGCAGAAAACACACTCAACAGCTGGGTCACCATGACCCTAGACCACCTGGCACCAGCAAAACCATTCAAAGCCAGACCAAAAAAAAACTGTCAGCAAAATGGTTTCACAGAAGAACTGAAAAAGCTAAAAAAATAAATGCAAAATGGAGAAGAAGTAGAAAGAACAATACAACCAAGAAGACAAAATAAAATACCAAAGACAGCTCATACAAATCAACAGTTCTCAAAGCAAAACAAATACTATTATGCCACAAGAATAGAATCAGCAAAAAACATCCACAGAAATAACTCAAAATTAACAAAGAGAAAAAATAAAATCCTGCCAAAAATTCCATCATCTCGACACAGGTATTTTATGACAACATCACCAACCACCTGAGATCAAAAATAGATACAACCCATGAGACCATCAACAGAACCCGGACTAATGCAATCACGACTGCCAAACCACAGATACTGGGTGGAAGACAGACAACAGCAAAACTCATCTGCCTAGAACGTATCACAGAAGAAATATTCACCACACTGATCAAGGAGAGCAACCTTGCAGGATCCCCAAGGGAACCCTGCCCCCTGACATTTTGAAAGGAATCCTCAACCACAGAACACTGGTGGCACACTGCCGGAACCTAATGAACCTATCTCTCGAAAGATGAATCTTAACGTCCCCTTCAAATAAGCATACATCAAACCACTAATAAAAAAGGAATCAGCGAGCGCAGAGGACCCAAGGAACTACAGACCGATAGCCAACCTGTCGTACCCAGCAAAGATCCTGGAGAACCATGTGTACAAGATCCTACTTAAATACATTGAAACAAATGGAATACTCCACTGGTCACATGTTGGCTTCAGACCGATCAGAGGAACAGAATCAACTCTCATATCGTTGTGGGATCACCTGAAAATAAACGCCGACAACAACACCCAATCAGCCATTATAATATTGGACATATCAGTGGCATTTGACACAATCAGCCACACAACACTAATAAAAAGACTGATGGAATGTGATATACAAGAATCTGCACTAAAGTGGCTCACCTCATTCCTAACAAACTGAACTGAGAGAACCTACCTACCACAGTTCACCTCAAACACCAAAAATATACCCTGCAGATTCCCAGAGGGATCCAGCCTCTCTTCTCTGATTTTCATCATCTGCATTGGTGAAATATAACTCTTGTGAATATGTTACATATTTGGGTTACAAATGGATTTCTAAAAATATGTTATCTTTGTCTATATTTCTTTGTAGAAATCTTGTGATTAGAAGTCCCTGATGAAGAGTATAACTCGAAACGTGTTGGGCAATTTGTGCATTAAATTAATGAATTAATTGACTATTGAATGGTTATTTGAAGAATGTTTAAGCAATTTATCCCTTAACCTTTCAAAATGTGCACATTAATAGACTGTACTTTATCAAGCTATTAAGTAGGAAGTTAGGTTTCTTTTAAGGATCCACTTGCCACTTAATATTAACTAAATTGCCTTATCTAGGTGGTAAGATAGTGTGCACGGGACGTGAGTTCCCTAACAGGAAGCTTTCTCTTTTTCACCCATTAATATATGCACAGTAATTGACACATATCTTAAAGTGAAATATACAAATGTAGCTCAATTGGCCTTCCACTTTAGAAGAAAGTGCTCAATACTAAACAGCATTGGACTTTGAAAAAAAGTTATGAAAATCAGAAAAATAACCTGAGAGAGGAAATGTTCCAAAAATATGCTGGAAAACTATAAAAGGTGCTCACTTTTCAAACCCAGCAATCTGTCATAAATTATTCTCTGGAAAACAAAACCCCAATACAAAACATGTGCGTGTGGTCTTGTGGGTAAGCGTCTGCACTTGGAACATGACAACCTGAGTAAAATCATGGTAGCTAAATATTTGATCAAGCTTGGGGGTTGTGTCTGCTCTCTGAAAGAAAGTTTCGCTGTCCACCCACATGTGTCATTTACATGTGCTCTGAAATGCATCCAGAAGCAGGGGAAAATAACTGCCCCTTTGCCCAGGATTGCAGCCTCTAATGTCACATCCTGGGCAAATACTCATGACTTACTTGCCCTCTCATCATTTCCCCTCCTAACCCCCATGTCTGACTTTCAACAATAATCTGCTTTATAAAAATAACTTGAAAAGTACATATACCCTAGTGTCACTCAAATATATAAATCCTTATAGAACTATGTTAGGCAAAAAGTGTACAATTGTGGCATTATTCCCCCGCCCCCATTTTGACTGGGAGATTACAAATATCAGCAAAAGGCACAAAATGGTCTCTGAGTGCAATACGTTCAAGGACTGACAGTAGATCAATTTAAACAAAAATAATGTGGATGCTATATGTTTTCTCAGTGTTAGATATTTAAAACTAAGAAAACACATGGCATCCGGGACTGTGGACTGTCTCCCTTGCATGCAGTAACCGGGACCAATCCTGCTTAGCTTCTAAGTGAGGAAGGAGCCAGCCCCAGCTCATTCATAAGGTAACATGGCCTGAGGGGGGTGGCCCCTTCCTCTCTTTGTAGCTAAGCTAGGTTAGTACTGGTTACTGCATGGATGGAAAATCTGTATGCCATCATGTCACTGGGCCAGTGATCCCCCCCCACATCCTCTCTGTAGATGTAAAAATATCATTTTTTTAAAAACTTGTTTCTATAGCCACAGGTACAGAACTACAGATACCCTTGGCTATCTGTAGTCATTTTATAGCCGAGAATATCAGAAACATAGCAAAGGAAATGCCCCCAGACCCTCACCAAGTGTCCCCCTGCTCTGCGCCTGCCCCTTTAACACCCATATTGTCCTACTCACCTCTGCTGCCCACTCTCATTCCCCCACAACACATGCAGCTTCCATGACACAGTTTGCTTTGAAATGTCAGCTATTGGTGGCTATTCTGTCCATAGCTGAGGCTAAAGAAAAGATTTGTGTTGCAAACTCAGTCTATATACCCCCTCAAACTCCCAAATTTCACTTGGTGTCCTCTTACCTCCCCCACCTTTTAGAATGATGGCATGTGCATGCTTTTTGACCTCCAAATGGCTTTTTTCCTGGCTTTCATTTTCCGATAACCTCGGCTATCGCCACGGTTATCTCTTGCATCGAGCATAAACAAAGATGGTGGTTGTTTTATTTCTAAAAACACCCAGTTTTGGCAATTTACCTGAGATATAGCTATTTATTTTGGAGAAGGGGACATCACCTTCTTCATCAAATATTTAAAAAACTACTGGACGGAATATTCCCAAACTACAAAAAGGCCTCAAGTCAACGTTTCGCGCCCAAGTTGTTTCAAACCTGGTGCAAATCTGTCCAGTGGTTTGGGCTGTGCGGACCGGCAAAAAATGTACCTGTTTTGTCTTTGGGAAAATTAATGGGAAGTAGGCTGCAACTTTGGGTTTGTTTTCTTAATAACATTCATATTTTGTAACAAACCTTTACCAAATTCTGCTTTCTGGGCGTGGCACACATACCTAATTGACTTCAACATTTAAGCCAAATCAGTCACACGAGTCAAACGTTATTAGCGATTCATTTTTTGGAGGTTCTTTAGTTGCAGGGACATTAAGGTGAAAATATAACCCAGCAAAACCCCTGAAATTCGGCAGACGATTTAGTCGAAGCCACCTTATCTTGCCGGGCCCATGGTTCCCAGCATATGACCGCAATTATGACATCAGAGATCACATCACTGATGAAATCACTGGTCACATCACTAATGACATCATGTATGACATCAATGATTACATCACTGATGACATCACTAATTGCATTATAAAAGACAGTACTTATTACATCAGTGATGGCATCTGACATAACATGCACATTAGGTATGTTAAAATATGTATAGGATGCCTCTCTTGCTAGATATGTATTTTCAGTACAGTTATTAACAATGAGGAGATTGTATAAAGAAGAACATGTCTACACGTGCATAATATCACACTGTGATGCTTTTATTTCTAGTACTTGTTAAAGAAAGCAAATTAAAGTATAAAAATTTAATATTTTATAAATAGCTTTTATAAATAGCTATTTATGAATAGCCAAGGACAACTCAGCTCTTTTCTGCTGTGCTGCGTCCATGGGACACAAAGGATCCCCTAACATCACCCCCAGCAAAACGTTTACATGAAGATTGAATGCCGCCTAATTCAGTAGCAGCCCCTGAAAACATGGCCACCACCGAAGTGAGGAGCCTCCACTGTAGGGACCTACAGGTATTCCCTCAAGCTGATTGGCCGTTGCCACATCCTTTGGGACTGCAGCCAGATTGACGGAAGACAGAGCCGGCCGCATTTGAAGTCTGTGTTCCATGGCCAACGCAGCTCCCTTCTGCTCTGTGCTGCTCACTGCAAGTGGAGCGTGTCATAGAATGCGGCTGCATCCAGAAAGGAGATACCCCATTGGAAGATAAGCCTATGGCATCTGTTCATGTTTACGGCAACATCCTGTCTTGCAGCCCTGTACTATCCCCCCATTTTTCAATGGCCATATCCCACTAACCTCACCGCCTAACTTCCTACACCCCGCATCTACATCATGCTGAACAACAATGCAGCACCATCAACAACCGCAAAGTATGATAACGAGTGATGAATTACCCAGGGTTATGGCCCCAACTGGTGTCCACTGGCGTATAATCAGCGCACCAACACAGTTCAACTGCCCTCCACAGCTACCCACCAGTGCTGCTCGGCCTGCCCTCACAGGCAGTCCCTTTGTGCCTAATCACGCACATGTGCAGGCTTGGCCTTTCTCTGGGATGACCACCCTCTTCACTTCATCACCAGTCACATTGCCTCTCCCACCTTCCTACCACCAATTACAGACAGCCAAGAACACAACTAGCGCAGTCCACAACATTGCATGGTCACAAAACATGCCTACATGCCCACACTACCACCTACTACTACTCCCTTCCTACCAGCCTTATCAGAAATAGGTCCACAGCCAAACAAACCAGCACAGCCCCCCCTCTTATCAGCTGTTACTTCTAATTTACACTCTGCCACTTCGAAACTAGCGCTACCCAGTAACCCTGACATTACGATCAAGACAACCACTACTATGCTACGTATGAGCAAGCCTACTGCCCCCCCACATAGCCCCACACTGACTCCCATTTCTCGTCCCTCCCGCCCACGGGCTCTAACCCCACAGAATACTAGAGCCAACACACACAATGCCAAAAATCCAGGGACCCTCATTCTGAACAACACCTGCCATAATGAAAACTCAACTACCCCTCAAAATAGCCAAGACGCAAGCGGCCAAGTCCAAGGCCCCAACGAGGGGTCCTTCTACCCACCCCAATCCACCCACATAATAACCCTCCTTCCCACCTTGGCACTGTCAAACCTCCAGCCAAACCCTTAGGCCAGCCCAGAAGACAAAACCTGCCTTCAAATCTACCTTATCACCACCGCAAATCAGAGTCCGGAATGCTAACCTGCAATAGAGAACTACTCCTCACCACACGTTGACTGGTACCAGGATATCACACCAGGTGCCATTAACGTTAGGTCCTTACGTAGAAACACCCCCCCACCAACCACTAACTACATACCCCACTACTGACATTACACCTCTACAAAATCTACTTTTGCGTTGTGTCCTCCTTAACACCAGATCTATCACTGCCCACCCACACAAAATCTTGGACCTTATCACCACAAACGACCTTGACATCCTAGCCCTGACCAAGACCTGACTCTCCCCTTCACAGCAGGCCCAACCCTGTCCATTGCCATCCTCTCAGGATACACTTCCTCTGTTGCGGAAGGCAAGAAAGAAAAGGTGGAGGAGTAGCCTTTATTTACAAAGAATCTCTCCCATTGGACGCTTCCACCACAACAACGATTCCCAACTGCAAATCACTGTCAGTCAAACTCAAAATCTCACAAAACAACAGACTTACTCTAAATCTCATATACTGTCCCCCTGGCCCCATTGCATCCTTTGATGATGACCTCACCCAACTCATCACCACCAACCTCAAACCAACTACTCAACTCCTAGTATTAGGCAACCTCAACCTGGGCTTCAGTGACACCAGTGACAAAGACGTCGTTGCCATAGCCATCACCCTGTCAGCCTTTGGTTGTACCCAAATCATCACATAACCCATGAACTTACATGGACGCAACCTTGTTTGGCTATAAGACCACAATTGCAACATTTCTGTCTTATCTAACCAACCTTGCCCCTGTGTAGACCACCATACTATCACATTCACTATTCCATCCATTAGCAAATGTTCTAATCCAGTGCTTGCCCACATCACCATGGCCCGCAGTTCACGCAACCTAACTAGCATGAACATTATTCCACTCATCAACTCACCTCTGCCATCCTCACAAGACCCCACAGCCTTAGAGGACCATTATAACACTTTGCTCCACAACACCGCCAACCACATGGCACCTCTCAAAGCTAAGAAATCCAAGAACACAATCCACCATAACTCCTGGTTCACCCCAGAACTCTGCTCTGCCAGGGCTGTGAAATGAACAGCAGAAGCCACCTGGCATAAAACCTCTACTCCCACAAACAAGAGTCACCTCTCTTTGCTCTTGCAACAATACAAACAGCTTATCCTCGCCTCCAAAGCCTCCACGTACATTGAAAGAATTGCTAACGCAGCTTCAAGTTCCCAGGAGCTCTTCACCATTTACTGTGAACTAGAAACCCCTATATCCCCCAGGATACAATCCTTAAAGACAGCGCTTGCTGTAATAAGATCCAAGACAGCCTCACAGGGAAAATCACACAGTTACAATCCAAAATGCAAGCTAAACAAGCCTCTCTCCCACTGCTAGCCCCTACCCGGTCCAACTCATGATGATATCCACCTTTAAAGTTCCAACCTATCAGCAATATCGCCCTTGCAAACATGATTGCTGGGCTTAAACTTTCCTGGTGCAAGAGAGATACACTCGCAGCCTCCTTGGTCAAAGACTGGGTTGAGCCCGTACTCCCTCTTATTGTCACCATCATCATTTCTTCCTGCACATTCTGCTCAATCCCACTTTCATTGAAGGAATCCTGGATCTCACTGCTCCTGAAAAAACCTACCTTTGACCCAGCCAACCCTACTAACTATCGTCCCCTTTCTACTGTCCCTTTCCTCCTCAAAATCATTGAGAGTGGCCTACCTACAAATATAGGCTTTCCTAGAATATTACCACACTTTTGACTCCCACCAGTCAGACTTCTGCGCTAAGCATGGGACAGAAAGAGCTCTCCTTGACTTAAAAAAACAGCTTGATAGTGCCAAAGACATGGGTTCCTTATCATTGCTCCTTCTTCTCGACCTCTCAGCTTCTTTGGACATCGATGACCATAAGATCCTCTGCCACGCTCTAACCTCTGCTGTCCACTTCACCCCCGAAAACACTAATTGGATTGCCTAATTCCTGTTAAACATACCCTCCAGGGTATTTGCGGTGAGGCCACTGCCCACCGATACTCAACTCCTGTGGGGTACCCCAAGGTTCCTGTGTATCACCCACCCTGTACAATGTATACAGTAATCCATTGTTCAACCATCTTCATGCCTTGAGAATTTTGTATACTAACTACGCTTGCGATACCCAAATCCTTATCCCCCCTATCCGGTGAACACCTGAAAGACACCCTTAGAATTAATTAAATTTACAAAACTAAGCAATCTTGGATGGCCTCACACAGCCTCTGCTCAATGACGAAAAAAGCGGAACTGCTACTCATTGGGACCCCTGCCCACTTCAAGAGTCTCCTACAGGACTGCATATACTTTGTTATCGATGGACAAAAGATTTTTATCACACCTCGATTCTTCTCTCTCCATGACCCGCCACGTCAACCATATTGCTTCGTCATCAGGCTTTGCGATCAAACTAATCAACACCAGTAAACCTTAACTCACTACCACTAACCGTCTGGAAGTTGCACAGCCACTGATATGCCCGAATCTTGACTATGGTAACTCCTTGCTATGCAGCAGCTCTAGAAAGAAAATCTGCAAACTACACACAACCCAGAACAAAACGCTCAGAGCCGCTCTTGACATTGGCAAGCAGGACTAATTATCAGATGCGAGGAAAGCAGCCCAATGGCTCCTAGTCAAGGATCAAATTAACTTAGAAGTGCTGTCCCTCACCCAATGCTGTCTCTCAAATGATGCTGCAGGTTACCTAGCTAACAATCTAAAAAAACATGCCTTAGAAAGACCTACAAGAGCCTCCTACATTAACCGCCTTGTCACACCAAGGTTCAAACATGCTAAAGCGGGAGGTTCCAGTTTCCCAGTCTGGGCACCCTCTCTTTGGAACAAGCTACCCCCACCCCTGCGTGGAGAAACTTCCTGCAATGTCTTCAGAAGGCACCTCAAAATACTTCTGTTCAATTGACTTTCCTCCCCCCTGCCCTGCCACCACTGATATATGTCTGTTCTCTCTGTAACTAGCACCTAGATGCCCATGGGATTTGCATGCTGTATAAATGTACAAATAAATACATTATATTAAATAGCAAGTAAATAAAAGTGTCCATTCTATAGAATGTACCTGCTTGTGGGAAATATATATGAGATATGTGCAAGATAATAAAATATGTATATACAGTAGTAAACAAATATTTATAAAATTAAATAGAAATAGAAACTTGTTGAAAATGGAGTGTTACATACATCGTAAATATACAGATATAAATGTTTGTTTGACTTTATTATGAAAATATTTCGTATGTGTATTGTTTTGTACATGAGAAGAGAAGTGTTATAAAAACAAGAATGTGTGATGAATGTATTGGGATATAATAAAAAAAATTCTAAGGATGGGTATTTTTTTAAATAACTTATTACTACACTATTATATATATTTATACACACACAAAAGAAATGAAGATAACAAATTCAACATGTACATGTAAACATTGATTACAATTATATTATTATAAGTTTTTCTTCTCTAAATTACTTAAAACGTAATATTGAAGTAAAACAGATACACCAGAAAAGGAAAATAATCCTTAAATACTACCCTATTTTTTAATGTATACAATTTTGCATGTATTGCAAACTGTAAACGATACACTGTATTTAAAGAAATTACAGCTGAATAAAATGTACTGTATCATTACAGTAGAAAATAATATACCTTGATACTATTTCAACAAAATACTCCTAGAATTACAAACTTATATTGATATAATCAGAGCTTTTATTAGCTAAGTCATATGAGATGTTATGTCTGATCTTATGAGTGACGTAATCAGTGATGTCATAAATGATGTAATTAATGATGTCGCCAGTGATGTCATCGCTTTGGCTAAATGGTCTGCTGAATTTTAGGGGTTTTGTTGCATTACATTCGCACCCTAACGCCCCTGCAACTAAAGTTGTTTCCCTGGATTTCAAAGGTTTTTTTACCTTGTACCCCTAACCTTAACGTCCCAGCAACTAAAGTGTTTTCCCTGAATTTCAAAGTTTGTGTTATCCTATAGTGTATATATATTCTTTGCTACATTCAATAATATTATTAAAACACTTACCGTGGAGAATATAATCTACAAACAATTGATAAAACAACATATATACATGATAATAGCTTTCCTGACATATTCATCTTCTCTTCATTTTGGAATCTTGCTCAGCATGACATCTTTCAATAAGAATAGAACAAATTTCATAATGGAAATAACAGGAAGAGTAATCAAGTTTTTTTTTCATAACAGTACCGTATGAATACTAGATTTATTCTTAGTACTCAACCAATTAAGGTTGTGACTATTAATCATGTTGGTGTAGATGAAAAAAACTTCTCAATGGAGAGAAAAATAACTCTGCTCACTAAAGTAAAATATGTGATGTATTTTTTGTTTTTTATCTAAACTGTTGCAGTTCTTATGATAGTGTTCAAATACTAATGGTATGGAGTGTGACCCTGCACCCGTAACCACCACAGGCGGACATTCCAACTCCGCCTGGTCCCTTACTGCAGGTGTCGCATACAGAAGATCATCCAACACAGGATCACTTACCGGCGACAACACATCATGATGCAGATCTGGCACAACATAGAGGTCAGACGATACATCAGAGCCTGACTCAGAGTCTGCTCTGGACACGATGGCCTGGAGCACCAGTGGTTTCTCGTGGGCTGCCACCCCACGACCACCACTGATGCCTGGTTGGTCATGTGAACTGACCACCGTGTCTGGGATGACATCTTCATCCTCTGCCTCCAGTGCATCATCACCTGCAACATAAACAAAAGAAACAAGAACACGCATGTCAGTATCCCATACCACACACATGCAGATCACAACATTGACAGCCAACACATGAAGCAGACATGTCACACGCAACTCAAAGCCCAACATGCATCCAGTGGCATTGCAATTCAAAGGTATCCCGAAAGCAGAAAAGGATGTGTGCAAAATGTGAAGCCAACACATGTTTTGCATGTTGCCCATCACCTGCATCACACACAACCTCTAGCAGGCACATATCCAAGGCAGAAATGAGAGATCGCAACAAAGAGATGGCACGTAGCATCAGCATGTGGGAACACACAAATAGCCACAGCTGGCAATCACACCAAACACACCATGACACATGTGACATGCATGTTCATGTGCAGCACTCAACAACCATTGACTTTGCAGAGTACATGTGTCACAGGAGGCCCCATACGCTACTGTGTTTTGAGTGAAAGGAGGGACATGGGTACATACATGGCAGGTCACTATCACACAGCAGCATTGTGTTGGCATGTTGAAGGGCTGAACTTGGCACAGGAGTGGGTGTGTGCAGTGCATGTGTACTCCCTCCACTTCCAACATCAACCCATACTTAGTGATGTCAATCTCCAATCGTGACGGCAGCGTAAGGGCAATTGCAGCCATCATGTGCAAATGGCATGCACTATGTAGCATGGATACTGTGAAACACCCACACTCTGGGCAATAGCAGGGAGGCACTGCATGGCAATGAAAGGTTCACCACAGAACTGTGCATTGGCAGACAGTGTTGGCATGCGTCTATTGCATGTCGTCAGTCAAATGTCACTACAGCCGATGAGAAGTGGACATGATGCAGGACAGATGAGGAACCATCAGTAGTACAAACATGCATGCAGAAGACACACCAGTTGAAAAGAGGCAGGGGCCTGTAACAGGGGGAGCCATGTGCATGACACAGATGTGGACACCCTAAAATTGTGAGAGATGACACACAGACCCACAGTGAGCATGAAATTGCTGTCCAAATAGCATGACACTTGGATCATCCTGGAGACATACTACAATGAGCAGGCAGTCAAGGACACCTAGGGGCATACATGGAATGCACATGGAGCATGAATGTGCACACATGTGCACGGGGAGCCACTGCAATCAGCACAGTCAGAGTGAGACACACTGCACCAAGGACAAAGGATGTATATGACGTGATATGACATCTCATCAAAATTGCCCTCTTACACAATTGGCTCAGAGTGCAACCAAGCAAAGGGAGGGGAACGAGGGAGAAAAGGAAATGAAAATAATGATCATACTGGGCACAGTGACATTGAGAACATGCAAGTGCATGGAGAAGGGATAAAGGGTTGAAGTCCCTGGAAGGGGGAGAAGTGAAACCTGCCAAACAGAGGAGACCAAAGACTGAAAATGAAGTCCAATGATAGAACAGGCATTCAAAAGGTGGTAGTGCAGCCAGCAAGTGGCAAGTGCAAGATCTTTAGGATAGGGCAAATCTGATGAGTGCAGAAGAAGAGCGGGGGACTGTATGGGTACACGTACAGGACCCATTGCAATGGGAGGCCTGGAGGCAGTGCAGCAGGGAGGCAGGGTGAGCAGGTACCTGGGCCGAAGGTGCACAGTGCCAAGAGAGGAAACAGTTCAGCTGGGGAGAAGAGAGGCTAAAGCAGGAGCAAATAGGAAGCTCTTGAGCTGCTTCCGGAAGCAGAGATGTTTCTCCTCAAGTTTCAATGTGGCAGGTAGGCTGTACCAAAGGGAGGTCCCAACCATAGACACAGATCTGCCCCAGCTTCTTTCTTCGATAAACGACTGACCCGGAGGGAGTGTGAGGTAGAGGAGCAAAGGACTTGAGAGGGGTTGTATTGCTTGAGGGTTAGTTGAAGGTATTTTGGACCCAGGGCCCAGAAATCCTTGTGCACAATGCAGAGGGTCTAAAATGTAATCCGTGCATCCACTGGTAGCCAATTAAGTGATTTCAGAGCTGGAGAGATAGGATCCCAGGGCTTGCGGCCAAGGACAAGTCTCGCAGTCCTGTACTGGATTAGTGGTAGAGGGCGGAGTGTGGAGGCAGGTAGAATTGTGAAAGAGCCTGTCACAGTAGTCCAAACTTGATACAACCAGAGCTTGAGAGACAGTGAGCTTGTAGGTGAACGAGAGGAAAGGCACAGTACCCCTGAGGAGTTTAAGCAAGAACTTAATATATCTCAAGAGACTTCAGAAATGTGTGCGGAGAAGGAATGTGTGGAGTCAAAGGTGACCCCGAGGTTGTTGGCCTTTCAGGTGGGGGTAGGAGGACGTCCAAGGGATGCCAGCCAGAGAGTGAGGGGAAAGGATGGTGAAGGTGTACCGATGAGGATGATGCCAGTCTTGCTGGCATTTAGACAGAGATCGTTGGCAGTACACCAATTTCAAATGGCAATGAGGCTATCAGAAATGAGGGAGGGAGAAGAGGTTGCCGAGGGCAGCATGAAAATGAGTTTAGTGTCATCAGCATAGCACAGGAAGTTGTAGCAGAAAATGAAAATGCAGTAAGCGAGAGCTGCCAGGTGCTGTTTGGAAAGCCAGGCCGAGAGGTAAGATCCCTGGTGAACACCACAGGTAGAGAGGGACATTCATGAAAGGAAGGACCCAAGTTGTAGCTGGGAAGGTCACACACGCCAAACACACATGTCATTGAGTAACACGCATAAATAATCACCGGACGATGCATCATAATCCATCCTCTCTCCCACTCCACGGATTTGTTCTTCCTGGATGAACTCTGCAGCAATCTCCTCGTGCTGAGTGAGTACAACCCCCTCTGGTGCTGGCCTACCACCAGTCACCTGAGACATGGAATAATTGGAGGCACGCTTTTGTTTTGCACAGCGTTGGAGGTCATTCCAATGCTTGTAGCAGTCCTGAGCCGTGCGCACCTGGAATCCCATGGCTGTCACACCATCCGCAATATGCTGCCAGTGGACCCAACATTGGGGAGGCGTTGTATGGCACTGTGGGCCCACAAGCATATCGTGTTTGTGTGCCGACACGTAGTCCACAAGGAAGTCCAGTTCCTGCTTGCTGAAAGGCTTCTTCCTCGACGTGCCGGAGGCCGGAGCCTTGTCTGGGGTCTCAGACTCTTGCGCAGGAGCACACTTCCTCCTTTTTGGCAGTTGTACTGACCCTGACTAGCCTATGTGGCCCTGATCAGTGGGGGCAGTGGTGCTGGTGGACTGGACCAAGGGAGTGGGTGTTTGAATGAGGACAGAAGGTCTGGCTTGGGTCTGACTCACTGCTGGAGTGGTGTTGGCTGCATCTGCACATGCAGTTACCACCACTCGGCTGCTTGGGGCAGCAGATGTCATAACTGCCCCAGATACGTATGCCCCGGTCACAGCTACACTGGACACACGTGACATGGACCTCCTGACAAGATGGAAATCGTCCTGCGAGTCCACATCACACAATGCAACATGCGCTGCCCGACCCCGGGTGGTAGTCCCCACATCTGCACCAGCAGCTACCACCACCGGTGGGCCCGTGACAGCAGATGAAAGTTGCTGTTGGGTCATATGGGCGCCAGGTTGTGATGCAACAGGTGCATCTCCAGGAGCTACAGGGGGTGGTGGCATGTCTGCACCAGCACGTGCCTTTGCATCCTGCCCCAGTGGGGCACCCCTGCCTCTTCCCCCTCTGTAGCCACCCTGGCCACACTGGACTCGCCATCCCCTCTTGTCTCCGCGCCCACGTGCCCGACCACGCCCAGCCCTGGGAGGACGCCCAGCTTTGCCGCCCTTAGCCTTTGGTGGCCTCACAACCATGGCACAGATGGTAAATAGCCGATGGGAGGTGCACTCAACAATTGTCCTGGGCAATTGGGTTGAAAGGGGCAGGGTACTAGATGGAATAGGTACCCCTGTACTCCTGCAAGGATGTCTGTGACCCCTGGGGAAAAAGGACGGGTCACGCAACGCTCAGGCCCGCCCAAGAAATTGAGGCATTTCTGTGTATGTACTATGCAATGGTTGGGATGTGACACATGGATTCTGGTACCACCTTCATGTACGTGCATGGCGTACATGTGCATGTGTGTGTTTGACATGTGTGCGACTGTGATACGCCATGGATGCATGTGACACAGACATGTAGGAATCCGATTGGCAGATGTGACATAGTTGCTGATGATTGCACTCTGACAGGTAGTGGAGATGTACAGATGCATGTCTGTCTGGTGGCGTGTGTGCATGTGTTCGGCACTCCACATGTTGCTTGTGACGTCATGCCAACCTTCGGATGTTCATGCTGTTGTGTGTGTATGGATGCTGCTGCCTGCTGCACGATTAATGTGAATTTGTGCATGTGTGTTGGAAGTTTGACACTGCCACTCATGTGCAACTGTCTTGTACAGTGCCCTGATGCCTGTGTTCTGTCTCTCCCTATCTGCAGCGTCGACTGATGAAAGGGCGGAGACGGTGCTGTGGAGCACAGCGGCATGGATCCCACCACCAGCCGGAGAATCAAGGCCCAGCTCCCCTCCGAGGTAATCCTATCTTCCGGGAGTGAGGATTCTGGTGCCACGTCCATGACCGCAGCTGCCAAGGGAAAGTCCAAGAGGCGGAGGTTGGAGGTGGACTCTTCGGCAGCAGTAGGGGCAGCTGAGCCCACACAGGGGCCTATGGAGGAAGATGGCACGGAGTCATCCAGGTTGGTGGGGGTTTTGGTTGAGGAGGATGGCGTGGAAGCCGCATGCACGGGGGCTGGAAGGGGGGAGTTCACTGGTGCTAGTGGTGCAGTCCATGGGCAGGGACAGGAGGCAGCACAGGCCGCCGCGGAGGTGCCTGTGTGTAATCCTGTCCCCGATCCCATGACTGCATCATCCGGCACCAGCAGGGATACCTCCGTCCTGACCCGTTTTCAGGGAGGGGATGCACATACAACAACTGGCCTTCCTCTTCCTGCGGGCATGGTAATCCATGACCAGATTGAGCCTGTCCTAGCTGGTGTGGTGTTGCTTCAGCGTGGTATGCGGGATGACGTGCAGGGTTCTCGTGAGGACAATGCACGTCATTTTGAATTCCTGTTTGGCCGCGTCGCACTACTAGGACAGGTCGATGGCACTGGGTTCCTCCGTGTGCTGGATCTTCTTGCACACCCCTCCTCAACTGAACCCCCTATGCACCAGTCATCCTCTGTGCCACATTCCCACCCAGGCTGGTAGAGGACACATCCCTGCCCCAGTCGGGAGTCGGAGGTCCAGCAGGGGTGGCCACCCCACCAACTGGAAACCAGCAAATGGAGGACGTGCAGGCATCAACAAGCAGGGCACGTACACTGCAGCAGCAGGCTCAGGGTGGGAGGGATCATAGCTCAGGGCCATCAACATCCCAGGGGCAGGCATCGGCGATCACGCAGGAAGACCCAGGATTGGGAGTGTCTTCCATGTGGCAGCGGTTGGGCCAACGAATAGATGTGGAGTGGCGGCGGGCGGAGAGGCCACGGCTCACAATGGTCAGGGCGGAGAACTCCATGCATCGGGCGTTGAGGCGGGCTGAGTGCCTCAAGGCAACTCGCAGGGAGTTGGAGGAGGCCATGGCTGCATCCCTGCGAGACCTCGAGGCCGGGGAACAGGCCCGCCTCCGGAACATCGACATGGAATTCGAAGATGCCCTGGCCCGGGACATCAATGAGTGAGCCGTCGGATTAGCCCGCCGCCTTTGTATATAGTTATTTAGGTTTAGGTTTCATTTGGTTTTTATTATGATTTGGAGTCCACAGACTTTGCTCCACCTTTTGTATATAGTTGTATTTTAGATAGGGTTTTTGGTAGGTTTCATTTTGTTTTGGGATAACGGACCCTTCAGACTTACGTTTTCAAGATTATGGGCATGTACATATTTTTTATGCTTTTCATTTTAGGATTTATTTATATGGACTTTGGGGATGGACCACTTTTATTTTTTCATGTTTTGGATTTTTATTTTTCCTTGGATTTCACTTTCTTTTTCATATTGCAATCATTGTTTCTTCATTTGCATGTTTGATTTTCATTTTTTCATTTGTTTTAATTTTTAATACATTTCATTATTCTTCATTCTTGGTGTGGTCTACTATGATTTATTTTGTGCATGTCTCCATGAGCATTGGCTCAGTCATGTGTTGCCACTGTGTGGCTCTGTAGGACATTTTTTGATGGGCATGCTGGTTATTTTCACACTCTCATGGCATGGGTAATTTACTATGGAGTGGGTACAGTGGATCGATGGGTGTTTGCACTCGGGTTGGGGGGGTGGTATTTGGGTTGTCATTAGGGACATGGGTCTGTATAGTTATGGTGTATAGTTATAGTTATTGTGTTTGGGGGGACATGAGTCGGGGCCTGCTGGCAGGTTGCCTTCAATGGGGATGGGGTGGGGGGGACATGAGTCGGGCCTGCTGGCAGGTTTCCGTCAATGGGGGTGGGGTGGGGGGGGACATGAGTTGGGGCCTGCTGGCAGGTTGCCGTCAATGGGGGTGGGAGGGACATGAGTGGGGGCCTGCTGGCAGGTTGTCATCAATAGGGGTGCGGTGGGGGGGCCATGAGTCGGGGCCTGCTGGCGGGTGCCCGTCACTGGTGGGGCGGACTTGTGTTGGGGCTTACAAGTGCATGGTGCCATGTGGGCTGCCTTCGGGGCATGTGCAGGGGTGATGGGCTGCCTGCAGGGCATGGTCAGGGGTGTGGGGGGTGGCCTGTGGTGTGGGCTGCCTGTGAGCCATGAGGAGGGGGAGGGCATACCCAGGAGGGCACACACTGCCAAATCACATGTAATTCTCACTTGGTACCCCCAGATTCACACAGCAGTCACCCCTGCACATGCCCTGCAGGCATCCCATCACCCCTGTACATACCCCATAGGCAGCCCATCACCCCTGCACATGCCCCGCAGGCTGCCCATCACCCCTGCACATACCCCACAGGCAGCCCACACCATAGCCCCCCACCCCTGTACATACCCCGTAGGCAGCCCATCACCCCTGCGCATGCCCCGCAGGCTGCCCATCACCCCTGCCCATGCCCCGCAGGCTGCCCATCACCCCTGCACATGCCCCACAGGCAGCCCACACCACAGCCCCCCCTCACCATTCCCTGCAGCCAGCCCATCACCCCTGCACATGCCCCGCAGCCAGCACACACCACAGGGGGGACTTTTTCCACGCTATTTGCCTGGCGTGAGCGGGGTACACGTATTCCGAGGGTTGCACGGGGAGTTTTGCACGCAATAGGCCTGGCGCGAGCTGAGTATGTGCATTCTGAGCGGTACGCAGGGAGTTTTACATGCAGTAGGCTGGGCGCGAGCAGGGTACGTGTATTCTGAGGGGGGCGCAGGGAGTTTTACACACGATACGCTTGGCGCGAGCGGGATACACGTATTCCGAGGGGTGCGCGGGTAGTTTTACACATGATAGGCCAGACGCGAGCAGGGTACGCATATTCCAAGGGGTGCGCGGGGAGTTTTACACACGATTGGGTTATCGCGAGAGAGCTGAGTGGCGCTTTTAGCGCTTTTTCATTGTTGGGGGATGTAGGCTGGTCCACTTGCCTTTGCGCCATGTAGGGGATTTGTTGGAATGTTTTTGGCGGATGGGGCGGGGTTGGGGGTGTAACTGGTGCTGTGGCAGGGTCGCTGCGCCATGCTGAGCCCTGGCTGGTTATAGATGTAAGTATCCATGAATACGCTGTGCGTCAAAATGGGTGTTGGCGCACGTGGCTGGCGCAAGCTGGCGCACGCTCCCTCTGTGCACCAGCCACGTGCGCCAATTCTGAGCTTGGATCCATGAATTACCCCCATAAATATTTAGTGCCAAACATACTGATTCTGTGTTCATTTTCATTAGAAGACGTGTTGTAAAATCTGTGTGTGTGTCGTTATTTTGGCCAACTACACAAGTAAGAAATTAATGACAATATTCTACAATCTCTACTTCAAATTTGAAACTTGTTTTTACAGCTGTCTCATTTATGAATATTTTATTTTTGTTTTTATCTCTCTTTACTACTGTTTACTTGTTTCATTTGCAAACAGTTATCTCAAACTACACTCCCTAACACCAAATGGAAACACTTATCCAACCCAGTAATTATTGGAAACACTTTTACATGTACAAATATACATGGTGTTTTACATAATTAAACATAAGCAGAAGATAGCAGAATGCTGGTTTTATAATTTCAAGGGTGTTGGCATTCTACTGAACACATTTGTTTTCGAGTGACATTATATTGCAAATTGCTAAATGTGTGACCAATAGTTCCTACAAATGTGCTATTACCTATTTATCATTTTAAAATGTACACACTGTTTATTTTGTCAATTGATATACAGAAATAGTTTAAAACTTCAGCTCTAACATCATTAAATAGGCATTATTCAAACCCTTAGGCAATCTAGCTTTGTGTGATACTGTAGAATAATTGTGCACAAGCCAATCTACTTCTGTATACACCCATGTGTGAAATGTCCACTGTGAATGGCGGCACTCTCATGAAATATAATTGTGCATATATTAAATGTTCATTTGCTAATTTATATCTGACCATGTTTAAAGTTTCAAATGAGAGTGTACATCTTGCTCCAATACATTGTATATCTTTGCAACATCACTAAAACATACTTATTAGAGTCTAGATTGTTCGATGATGATTGTAAATCACAACCACTCTCACTGCATCTCATATCATGGTAAACTTTTATTAGCAGATCAGCAAAATTGTAACTTTTCTGTTTTGCTACTGGATGTTATAAAACCTTTCCAAATAATCTCAAATAATTTGCTGGACAATCATGGTTCCACTCATGCGAGATATCCTGTACAATTATCTACACTTACTGTTTCCTTCAATAACACTTCAAAGATGCTCTTGAGTATCGTCTTGAGTGTTTTCTGAAAGAATTTCTACTCCACTTTCTACTGCTACTACATTTTGGATTGACATTGCTGAATGTATGTCACGTGGGCTTTCATCTACCGAGACTTTAAAACTGGAACGTTCCACACATTGGTTTTTCTATGCTTTTGAAGTTAATTCTTGCATGATTGGTGTCGTTTGAAACAGAATCCACAAAGCTGCATTTGAATAGCATTGAACTACTGTTTTATTTCTAAATCTACAAGGGGAGTAGTTCATAACTATTTTACTTTCCAACACTGTTAGACTGTGTTCCTTTACAGATTGTACAGGAACAATTTTCTTTGAATGTACCTGCACCAGCAGCTTACATTTTGTTGGCAAAATCCTTACAGGAACAGTTAATAGGCCAAGATGAGGAAATACAGTATATTTAACCTGTTGTACTCTTAAATACATGAAATTTCAGCTGTCACTTTTGTTTAATCAAAGTTTAACAAAAAACAAACCTATAGTTTTCACTAGTGACAGTACCACATATGACATTCCCTCTTTAAACACTCAATGACCTATGTCAATCAGTGCATCTTCTAAAGTCAATCATTGTGGGTTATGCACAGTTACTGCATATGTTTTCACGAACATGTCTTTAAGAATCATGAAGCGTGCGAAAAAGCAAGTGAGCTTCCTGTACACAATCAAACTTCACCAGAATATATTCTATATTTGTACTGTGTCGAAAAGTAACAAATTAAGCCACTCTCCCCATTGCTCCATTCACCAGACCAATATCTGCATTTAAGTTCCACTTTAACATTACCCATGCATTTATGCACAGTTTTAAAACTAACTATAGACCTGCTGTTTTTTAAATTGATTTTTCCAATTACTTTAATCATGCTTTTGCTCTTTTATCTATTTCTAGAATAAGTTACCCATCTAGAAAATTGCATAATTAAATCTCTATAATGTATTGCTGCTTAGAGATCATCATTATAGAGTTCAACTTGTCACACTCTGTGAGTGTAAACATCAAAATAAACACAGGGAATGGTCTTTTCATGAACATTCAACATGACATCAGGTCCAGTGCAACTGGCATGAAACAGGTTAGAAACCAGTCTACTTTGTAAGACTGTTTTCATATGGTGCTCAAACAAACCTAAAGAAAAGGTTTTATTCATGTATGCATAATCTAAATCTATATCTAATGCTTATGGCAAGTTCCTTGTATTGAACATATTTCCAAAGGTTCACATTACCAATGCTACCTATAGTTTGCGGACTATCTTTTGATTGATAAATCTTGAAGAGTGGTGGAAATTTCACAGGAGTTAACTGTAGCAAATTTCCAAAAACAAGAACATGTTTACCCCCAAGCAAATCATCATAGTCCGTCCTCAAGACCTCTTAAATCTCCAAGTGAATAAAAGCTATCATCAATTTAGGCACCATGCTTACTTCATCCGGTATTACCCAAATTGTTTGTTTACAATTGTTCGAATGAACAATTGACCGAATTTAAAGGGTCAATTGACCGCACATATATCGCTTTGGTAATATATATATATATATATATATTACATGGCCATGGTAGTGGCCATGTAGTTATGGTTAAGTTGGTGTTTCCATAGGAAGAGCACTTTTTGGGCGGCTTATAACTTCGCTCTCTCTGGACGAATCCTCACCATACTTTGCAAAAAAAGTATTTGGGTCACTCTGAATCTGTTTGCAAAGTTTGGTGAGGATTCGTCCAGGGAGGGCAAAGTTATAGGGGGGGTCCCAAAACTTTTTTTTTTCCCATAGACATAATGGGAAAAAAGTTTGCGCACGGCCACAGGCCAAACCGCTGGACGGATTTACACCAGGAGTGGGAGCTTGGTCCCGAAAGCATGCTTTTGCAAATTTGGTGTAAATCCGTCCAGTAGTTTTTTATAAAATGACCAAAGCATAAGGCAACAAAAATTAGTGATATCTGTGTTCGCTTCGCGGACGGACTTCCCTGTTCACTCCGCGGACAGCACCCCGATTGGCCCATGGCCTTGCGTCATGTCCGCGGACATGCGCCGTGTTTGCTGATTGTACGGCGAGGAGCGTGGAACGCGTCGTATTTTCTGTCGCGCCCGCCATCTTGTATTTGCTGTCGACCGCGTACAGCGCAGTGAAACGTGGATAAAAAATTGTATTTAGTGCCGTGTCTTGGTGTGTAAGAGTGTTTGAGGAGGGTGGGGGAGTATGAGATAGGTTCAATGTTTTTTTTTTTTATGTGGTAGACATTTTTGTTGGTTCGATTTGTCCGTGGAGAACACGGCTGTTCTGACATTTTGTAAATAAACTAAATGGTGAGGTGTTTAGAGGACGGAGTATGTGTCATTTCTGTTTGCAAAGAAGGTAAAAAAGAGCTATGAACACTCGCGGTGTACTTAATTGTTCGTAAATACACAAACTGGGGGTGTCCTCAGGACGCTGTCCGTATTGTAATCTGTCTAGTTGAATGTGTTCTAAGAACACTCGCGGTGTCCCGAAATGGTTGCAATTACACAAAATGGGGGTGTTCTGAGAACGTTGTTTGTATTGTTCGTTGTCAGGGTGAAAGTGTTTTAAGACCACTCCTTTTGTCCGCTAATAGTACAATTTCCTATGGGCGTCAACCGACTTTTTGTCCACTAAAGAAACGATAAATCCGGCTGGTGTGCGCCGACATTATGTGATAATCCTATGACTGGCGCTATTGACCTGGCTGACTTGCTTTTGCGCCACTAAATCATATCTCCCACCCCTAAGTCTGATATTATCAAAGCATTCATATTCCCCGCCTCTCTCCGTGACGTTACAGGGTGCGTCATCAAACGCGCCCAGTCCTCTGCAGTCCTAAGTGACTTTACACAGAACCCGGAAGACAACACATATTATGTCACAACACAGCGCGCCACAATTCGGAATATGAAACAGTGATTTAAAAGCAAACAGCAAGATTGTACATTTTGTAAAGTACATTTATTTGACATCAAATGTTTAGAGAATATTCAGCAATTTGCATTTGTCTTTGTTGTCGATCCGCAAAAGTTCATGTTGAGGCACGTGATGTTCCTTTGCGGTACAGAGGGTGCTAGATCAGCTTACAACTGAGTGCGTGCCACAATTCGGAATATGAAACTGTGGTTTAAAAGTAAACAGCAGGATTGTACATTTGGTAAAGTACATTTATTTCACATGAAATGTTTAGTGAATATTCAGCGATTTGCTATTGTCTCTGCTGTCGATCAGCAAAAGTTTATTTTGAGCCACGCGTTGTTCCTTTGCGGTAGATAGGCTGTTGGTTTATGATAAAAGCAGTAAATGGTTGCTCTGATAATCGGAAGGTTGCTCCAACAACGAGCCATCAGACCACCCTATTGGTTGGTATGTTGTTTGTAGCCGCTAGTACTGCGTAAGGGCATATTGGTCCTTGGCGATTGTCCCATAAAATGGTGAGGGTCATGAACATGAAGTTGCATATTTGGACCTGCACCTGGCAGTTGAAGACCCCATCCGCTGGAGTCTGTAAATCGTGACATAGGCAAAATGGGGCCACATACCTGTTTTAAAAAACATAAATTAGTCTCATCAGCCGATCTTCATTAAAAATCATCATTTTATTTATTAGGGCGTGAAACTATTTGCTATCGAAGATAGTGCAACGGAGTATGTTAATAATAAAATAATAATATTTTCCCATTCATATAGCGCTAAGAACCGTGAGGTATCTAAGCGGTGCTTATTATTAACCACGGTGTGTGGTGCTCATTTATCGACCACGGAAGGATGAAAGGCTGAGTTTGGCCTTGCCGGGATACGAACTTGCGTTAGCAAGCTGTGCACGGATGTCAAAGCAAGCGGTGTACTCGCTGAGCCACTTGACAGGCTACAGTGAAGTGGCACAGTGAGTAGAGCACTTGACCGGCTATAGACCAGTTAAATTATTTCTATTAACCCACCCTGTGTCGTCTGCCTTTTTCAGAGCCCTCTAAACGACAGGGGATCAATTTGGCGGTGATAGTGCACGGTAGAAAACATTATGCCACTTTCAACGAACAAGTTCAACTTGAGCGGTCTTTAATGCTACGCTATTGTCATTATATTTGGTATACAATAATCTAAAGGGTTACTTACAGTACAATTGCAATTTCCATTGTCTACGAGTAGTGCAGTCCCAAAATACGACTCTGCGTGTGCGAACGATCTTTTGCATAGTGATATAATATATAAAAGTGGTTTCGTTTCAGAAATGTCATCCTTATCTTCTCTTACGTTTTAGCAACACTCCTTCAAGAGAAGTCTTTCATCACAATCTCTGTCTGTCAAGGTCAAAACACAATACAACCTTATAGTCCGCTTTGTTAGCCTCTCCGGGGCCCAAGAAAAAAATGGAAGCAGCTGACCTTCACTGTGAATGAACATAAATTCTTACTTTGCAACATTCTGTGTAAAGCCATCTGTGAGAAGTTGGTTTTTGCACGCCATGTTTGTATATTGTTTGCGTGATATTAAAAAAAGTTTGTTTAAGGGACGTTATGGTTCTAAGTACAGCCGAAAGACCTCTGAAAATCGCAAGTTATGGTAAGCCATGAAAAATAACTCACGCCACCACCTTGCACTGCTAAGATTAACACCCAGGACATCAAAGATGACATCGCAAATGTCATTGATGAAATCACTGATGACATCACATGTGTATGTACTATTCATGGAATTTGTGTACTAGGGATTTTTATTATAATGTTGCGAAAAAAGTGTCAAGGATATTGCAATAAATATCATACCGTTATTAGTGCTTTGAACGATGCATTGATATAAATAGCATTGTATTATGGGATTCTATCTAGTATACTGAGCTACTAATGGAGAAACATAGCATTGTGTGCAGAGAACAAGATGAAAGTATAATATTTGTAATGTTAATATGTTGAATAATGAAATGATAATTGTCCTGAAATGTTCGAAAATTCACAAAATGGGGGTGTTCCGAGGACGTTATTCGTATTGTGTGATTGCTTAGCTGTATGCAATGAGGGAATGGCACAGAGAGTATAGTGGACGCTGTCCGCGGACACCGCGGCTGTTCGTGGACAGGGCGTGCTGCATCTGGGTTTTTCCAGGAAATCCAACATGGAAAGAAGACTGTACGGATCAGCCAATCAGATGTCGAGGTTGTGGATTTGTGTTGAAAGAGACTGTGTGTGGTGAAGATGGCAGAAGTAGAGAAAGTCAGGGTGTTGGTGCTTGGAGATATGTTTGTGTATGGTTTACAACAGTACGCTCAATGCAGGCATGTTTCAAAGAACTTTGATGTGAAAGGAGTGGAGGTGGTGTGGAGCACTGTGCCTGATTGCAATGTACAGGGAATTGTACAAGTTTGTGAGGATATGGCCACGATGAACAGTCCGCATGTGGTAGTTTTGCACTACGGTGCTTTCCATTTGGGCAACGTCAGTGCCCCTACTTTGTTGGCTGATTTGGAACGCTTGGTTCAAGCCGTAATGAAGATCCTTCCAAATGCGAAAGTAATTTTTTCTGGATTACTACCTAGGGCAATATGGGACAATAGTTCAGTTTTTTGTCCTCAGCAAAACATTGCTAGGTGTGTCATCAACCGAGGCATGTGTGCCTTCATGCTTAGAGCTGGTATGTTCTTCTGTAATAATGAGAATATTGATGCCAGTAATGCTGTTAATTTTAAAGAAGATGGCATTTCTTTATCTTTTACGGGAAATGCCTTTCTATTTTGGAATGTAGGGTTGCTTTGGAGAAGGTTATGTGAAGATTTTAGGAGTAAAGTAAGAAGAAAAAACAAGAAAAAAAATACAAAATAACAGGTGTCTGTCAAGCATCTGTAAAAAAAAAAAAAAAAAAACGGCTCTTTTCAGAGCCAACTTCAAAGGGGAAATGGGGCACACTATTTAAATTTACATTCACCACGCTCAGATTTTCGATATGTCCACGGACATGGCGGTAGTCCGCGGACATTAAAATCACTACGAGGGGGTTAGTATGTTCTATGTTACAGGTATATGAAGTCAGGGATATTATGGTTAAGTTGCGCTACTAAAAACCTATGAAATTCAGTGAAAAAACTTAGTTAAAGGGACGTCATGGTTCAAAGTAAAACCGAAAACCCCCTGAAATTTACCAGTTATGGTAACATAGGCAACCATAACTCGGGCCACTGTGCACTGCTAACACTAACACCCAGGACATCAAAGATGACATCACAAATGTCATTGATGACATCACTGATGACATCACATGGCTGGCTCTCCCTTTTTATCCTTTACTGACATATCGAAGCCACATAGTTTTCTTCAGTAACAGTCAGGAAGTAAAAATTGAAAAGGTACTATATTTGTAGACTTAGGGTCAAGTCACATCATATGAAACATATACATAGCGGAAGACACAGGCTTGAAAGAGAGGAATCCTTTCTGTGGATGAAGATAATCATTAGCGTTATCAGCACTTTCTCATAGTTTTATTTTTATTACTCTACCTTCCCTGTATATGCTCATATTTGTATACATTATACTCACTCTCCTTTCCTTTGGGTGCAGTCACATCATGTGATACACATACATATGGTAAGTAGCAGCTTTGAAACAGAGCAATAGTTTCTCTGCATAAAGACAATCAGTTAGGTTATGAACTCTTTCTGCTACTACTTCTGCTTTTTTGTTTACTTCACTGTCCCTGTATATGCTCATATTTGTATACATTATACTCACTCTCCTTTCCTTTGGGTGCAGTCACATCATGTGATACACATACATATGGTAAGTAGCAGCTTTGAAACAGAGCAATAGTTTCTCTGTATAAAGACAATCAGTTAGGTTATGAACTCTTTCTGCTACTACTTCTGCTTTTTTGTTTACTTCACTGTCCCTGTATATACTCATATTTGTATGTGTTGTTGTCTCTTTGTGTTTTGTCTGTAATAATTATGTATTAAGTGGGTTTTATTATCTACTTATTACATGTTTCACAGTACGCAAAACTCTAATAAGAAAGCAGTTATCATTTCAGTATTCAACATGGCAAGATTATGAATATGGCACCTTCATCATGTATGCTGCACACACTGCCTATGTTTCTGCATGAGTAGCTTAGTATACTGGATAGAACTTCATAATAGAATGCTATTTATATCAATGCATTGCTTAATACACTAATTAGCTCATAATATTTATCCCAATCATCCTTGACAGTTTTTGGTCAGCATTATAAGAATCCCTTGTACAGAGTTTTTATGAAAAGTAAATGCACATGTGATGTCATCAGTGATGTCATCAATGACATTTGTGATGTCATCTTTGATGTCCTGGGTGTTAGTGTTAGCAGTGCACGGTGGCACGAGTTATGGTTGCTTATGTTACCATAACTGCCAAATTTCAGGGGTTTTTTGGTTTTACTTTGAACCATAACATCCCTTTAACAAAGTTTTTTCACTGAATTTCATAGGTTTTTAGTAGCGCAACTTAACCATAACGTCCCTTTAACAAAGTTTTTTTACTGAATATATATATATATATATATATATATATATATATATATATATATATATATATATATATATATATGGGGTTTTGGGCGGGTTTGGGTTGGGTGCGGGGTTGTGGGGGGTTCCCCCCGCATATATGTTACAATTGACCTACACAATTCGGTCAATTGTGAAAAGGTCAATTGTCAATCGAACAGTTGTAATACGAACAATTCGTATACTACCCTTCATCCACAATCAACACATTTAATTTTCTCAAAAGTCTCCTTGCCTCTTGTGCTGCATTTGATGCAAGTTTCCGATATTTCAGTTTATTATCACGCTCCATTGGTAGCATCAACAATCGATGTAAAGTAATGCCGCCGATATTGAATACTGTTTAGCTTGTGGGAACAGTCACAATATGTGAGAGAGAGCAATCATTCTAGTGTTGTATCATTCAACGTATGAATTAGAAAAGATGCTCCTGTCCCAGCTTGTCCATAACATACATCAATAAAGAGTTGTATTGGACACATGAACATTCCTGGTTATCATGTTTAAGACCATGCAAGAACTTATCTTTGATTGTATGATACATTTTCTTTTGCTCTTCATTTGGACTACCTAGTAAAGTCTGTATATGTGTATGTGCAAGTTTTATTTGTTGCATTGCACTCTCCACTTCTTTGATGGCAAGCTCAACATCTGTTTGAGCAATTGGATCTCCTCCCACATGTTGACTTCCATCTGTAGATTCATGACTGCCTTCCTGAGTCTCCTTTGCCAATTCAGCGGCCAAATGTTCTTCTTGGTGTATTTCTTTTTCCAGTAGCTCTAAGTACTGGTCAAACTTTGAATATGTAATACTTTCTTTTTTGCAAGAAATGAGTGTTCAAAAGTTTCAAAATGTCCAAGCAGATCACTCTCTGCATGCCATGCCAAGAACAACTATTAAAGGCAAAAATAAAATATTTCCTTTTTATCTGCAGTTTGGCAATACAGTTTCATATGGTTAAAGACACTTAGCTTTCCATGTCTCACCAGACAACCAGCACATCCATGTACTTTAAACTGTCCTCTTTCATTGTTTTCTTCCACATTCTGGTATGAATAGCGTTCTACAACTTCATACACGCAAAGATTTTCCAACTTTGAAGACCTGTTTGGATAATAAGTATCCATCAAATTGGTTTTCAAAATCTCTATACTATCAGGTACTCTTTCAGCTAACTGTTCAATTTCAGTCAAAGTCTTCAGTATCCATAATAATAAAGGGCCAAGACTCAAACATAGTACATTGATGCTGTTCCCAAACCGAGGCAAACTAGTTAGCCGATCTGCAGCTTCATAACTTCCACATTCTCTATGTGAGAGAATCTTGAGACCAAAGCTTAGTAGTTTCTGAGCCAGATTTGTGTCTGCTGATAACCCGGTCTACACCTCAGCTGCATTACTCTTTTCAGCTTTTGTCAAATATGCTGTAATGTAGAAAGCAACAGCTGCTTTGTTATATAGTGTACATCAGTATTAACATTCTAATGCTATTCAATGACAGGAGTGTAATCATTAACAAATTGGTTTTCCCTATCTCTTTTTAAGTGATCATGTTGTCAAACAGATGGGAAAATAATATTTGCTTGAATAACTGGGGAAACAGGCCAAGGAAATCCAAATCCACACTTAGTGTAGAACTTGTCTTTACCTTTGTATTTTCTTGGACAGTACTTTCCACACGTGTGCATTTAAAACCTTTCCACCTTTTTCCGTAGATCAGCATTGACATGCTGAGCCGGTATAGAACAAGTAACATATTTTTCTCTAAATTCCGTTAACAGCTACCACTATCTTTACCAAATTGAGGAGTGTCTTTAATCCACAAAGCATATGTATATGTGGAGCTCCACGTGCCTGGTACTCTTTCCTCCAAAAGTAATGTTCCACGGTGCCTAGTGTACCATTTTCTTTATTACATATAAAATGTAACATTGCTAAAAATTGGCAATGGAAGAATCTAGATACACTAACAGGGCCCCTGGAGGACAGTTTGGCTGGTGTCATCTGTACTATACCTTCTTTAGTTGGATTACTTTCTCGAATCGACTCTACAAGATCATCCCAGCCATACTAAGCACAACTTAAATTCACAAACCAAGTTGGCGAACCCACATTTTGGAGCCTGCCTCTAACCTCAGAATATCTTCTATACCAATATTCCTTAGTTGGTAATGTTCCCTTCTAGAACTTCATTGTTTTGTTTTACCTGTTGCAGCATCACATTTTCAGAAACATTTTAAAATCTAGTTTCTGTCTGAAGTGTATGAGCAAATGAATAGCACAGTGTTGAAAATTCACGTTCATACAGTAAGTGAAAAAGATATTTGAAATTCGTGCGTAATCTGGAAGCTTCAGAATACATACATGTACAATGGTATTCTGAAGAAGAAATTGAGACTTTCCAATCATCTAATCTGCCTTCTTTTCCTGTGGGAAAAAGCATAGGGAAACAACAAGCTTCTAATGCTATTTCCCAGACACTGACTGGTGTACCTTTCATTTGTTTCATTTGATATAGTTCAAGACTATCGCCCATGACTTCACGTGAGTGTAGAGGATGAATAGTGTAATGTTCACATAAACTGTTTCCTTCTGCATGTGTTACATGCTGAAACTGACCTTCACTGTTCTTGTTTGTTGATTCAACATCAGGTATAGACAACACTGGAGTCCTGCATAGGACCGTTGGGGCTGTGTCAAGGGCCATGGTTGACCAGTAGTGTTGTGCTGTGTGGAGCTGTAGGTGGGTCATTGGGTGTGGGGTAAGGTGGGGTAGTCTAACTAAGGGCTTTGCGGAGCCTTGTTAGGAGTGCTGAATGCAGTTGACAAGAATAGCCCCTAAGAGTTGTATGACTGGGGTTTGAACGTAGAACGAAAGTGCATGTCAACATAGTTCCAGTGAGTTCCTATCAGTGTCTCGGTGGGTCAAGGTGGCTGACATCTGTGGAGATGCAGCGCCTCAAATGGGCCGTATCAGGTGTGTTATGCGCAGTGGGGCACATGAAAGATTTGCCAGCCAGTGTCAGTGAGGGGCATGGTGTCCATGGGAGGGTTGTATACCTGTGCATGTGGGTAGTCAAATGAGGGTGTGCAAAAAGTTACCTGGGGCCCGGCGGGGCTAGTAGTTCTCGACTGTCCTCACAACGATCGTCTGATAGCAACCCTGTTGGGACGATTGGTGAGCTGTATATAATGTCAACGTTGATACGTTGTTCAGTTCAGCTCTGATTGGCTGTATAATGGGGAAGTGGCCCGAAGTTTCAAAAGGACATTGATGGGTAGTGTAGTGAGCATGAGGTTTCCCACTGTGACATAGGCACAGTGTATTGGTCTGGCAGGTGTGTCAGACTGAATGTGCATCGTCCTGCACCAGAAAGGGGAGCCCATTGGGTATTGGGCCCCCCACTGTTGCCACTAATTATTATGGAAGATCTCAATTGTTTACTGTTTAGTGTGGGATATCAGTTGGCATAGAGTGTCCCTGTGACTATGGTGAGCAAGGCAATTGGGACGAGTTATACCATGTGATGATAGTGTTGTGGTGTTGCTGCGCTGGTTGGAGGTGCAGGAGCTCCCCCTCGCACTTACAAACATGCAGTGCCCCAGGCAGCATTTCCAATGAGCTATGCAATGCTGGCAAAGCAAAACATCCCCAGCCTTGCATGGCTCAGTGAGCATGTGCGGCTGAGGAACTGAACTGTCAAAGAGAAACAGTGCTTCCCTTTGACAGTTCAGCCAGCCCAGGAGAACTCCCTCAGCAGGAAAAAGCAGCTGAGGGAGTGCTCAGTGTTTCACTGGGCTGGCTCCTCGGCTCCTCCATAATGGGTGAGGGGGCCATTGGGTGGATGTCCCCTCGCCCATTACGGATGAGCCGCCAGGCTCGGGCTGGCCTAATAGGGCAATGCCCATACCAAAACCTCAAAATGCTAGTGTAGGCCAGTTAAAATGGGCCACTTGTTTTCCTAATGTGGCCCAGTTTGATTAGTTACTTCACTATGCAGCTAGTAGTTTTGACCATTGTTGCTGAATACATATTCTTTAAATATCACAATTTGCTTGCACTTTAACAAAAAACACCCCCTTTGATACTATTCAAACAGTCTATGACTAAAGGAATGAATGTCCATTTGCAACTGTGGGCCACTTTTGACATTCAATGGTGTGATGCATTCAATAAAGAATAGAGGTAATGTAATGAAATATCAAGCTGTATTAAAAGAGAAATATGAGAATATGATTATATTATGCCAAAGAAAGAGATAGTAGAGACCATTAACTGTAGAACTGAGATAGAAAAAGAACAGCAAGTTCCTGTATTTGAGTAAATTAGATTATGGTATAAGTGAACACGGAGTATGGCTGGGCACCAGTCATCCAGAGAAGCTAAGAGGAAGGTGAACATGGTTGTTAATTGGCTTGCTAAGCTAGAAAGAGACTACCAAAAAATATAATCTGTCAATCAGATAAGGAGTGGAATGTATGATACAATCAGGTGGCATCACCTGAAGAAATAGCCAAGTTATTCTTGAGATTCTTCAGTAAATTAAAATCTGGGGGTACTGTATAGTGTTATGCAGGACTCTTTATAAACAGTTTTAGAATACATACTTTAACACAGAGGGAACTTGTCTTTCCGAAGTCGGAAGGGAATTCCAAGATTTCTTGTAACATAACCTCCAGAGATAAGACATTACCTGACTTCATATTTCGCAAGCTTATGAAAGAAATTCTTTGATAGCATCCTTGAAAACGAAAAGGCTCCTCAGTTGTTTCTCAAGGGCTTAATCAAAATGTCATTAAACTTAGATTGAAACTGGGAGATTTCTTTCATACTGGCCTGTTACATTGTTCAACGAATAATAAGAAACATTGTTAAGATCTTAGCTAACTGATTATTCTCTTTAAAGGACACCTATGAATAAAGTGTTTTTTGCTAGATATAACCATCACTATGAACATGCATTTTCCTGATATGTACAGCAAATTATGCATTGAAGATCCCATTGTCAATCACAATTGTCGACATCAAAAAGGCATTTGATTTAGTCAACACTTGTGTAACAACTGGAAAATAATTAATTTTTGAGAGATGTTAGTGACTCTATTAAAGTGTTTACATGAGGGTGAAATTATAAAGTTGATAGGAACACAAGTGTGGTGGGAACATTTCAGATTAGATAAGGACTATGCAGGAGTGTCCCATCTCACCAATTCTGTTTGCATTGTTTACCTAAATTATTCCAAGTACAATTGGAAATATCTCATGATTAAAGGGGTGCTGGATGATTTGGGCAACACAAAGATTAAATGATATGCTGAACATGTAGATCTGCTTGTAGAAGCAGGCAAAGCTACTATATCATCTGTTTCTAGAAGCAGACCAAGCTACTATATCAGGATAATGTCATTATTTTTAAATGCATAAATGTTATTGCTCCTCTGTACCTAAGAGAGCTAATTCAGCCATATCACCCAATGAGACAACTACGCTCTAGCGACAGTCAACTCCTGATCATTCCTCATTCAGTTCATACATCTCGAGGTGACAGAAGATTCTCTGTTTTGGGTCCCAGGTTGTGGAATTCCCTACCCTTACAACTTAGGACCATGAGATCTCTCTTGCAATTCTGCCGAGCACTGAAAACCTTTCTACTGAGGTAGGTGGCCCCCCTTTTTTGGCGGGGCCTCATTTTGATCCATATCATCTGCCTCTGCTGATGTCATCTGCGCCAAAATACGATCAAGTTCGTCATGCGCGCGTTACAAATTCATAAAAATCAAAAACATCAATCAAATAAGGGACTAGAATGATACTTAAGAGCCAATGGCCACAAACTAAAAACAGAAACATTTCAAAATATGGAAAACCAGACATAATGCCCAGTACATGTTGTGAATATAAACACACTGGCTAAAGAAGTACTTGATATCAGAGTGACATTCAATACAAAACAACTGTATAATTTCAGTGATGCTTTTGTGCTAGAACAAATAATGACATACTTAAAAAGGATGGGCAATCTCTTATTATCCTGTATAGAGTTAGTCAAGCGTAATATGTAATCAATGGTTAACTTCATTTGCATAGGCTGATACACTGTTTAGAAACCTGATGATTTATAGAATGATTGTTGAGCTGCAGCAATTTAATATTTGAAAAGGCTGCTAGGACCGGAAAGGTGGGACATTTTAAATATGATAGTGGTTCTTAGTATATTGGTTAAGTCAAATTAGTTAAAAGGGACATGCCGTTCAGGCACTAATCTCTGGTAGTGACCCAAATTTTGCACCTTTTAGTGTCATGTGTGGCTGACTCCACCCCAAAGCTCAACTTCAGTTCTCATTGCTGGTCTCGCTCACAGTCCCTCATGCTCTCCTGTGGTCCCTCTCTCCCTTTAGCCTAGCTAGATCTTGATCATGCACAAACACCACACCCGCATCCCACTGACAATGCTGAGGACAGTGTGTCCTCCTTTTGTCCTGTATCAAGGATGAGGAGAAAGCATCTACTGTGCTGCCAGATGCTAAAAGTGTTCCCCCTACAGCAGGGGAACGTACAATTTGAAGTTATCAAAGAATGTAATAAATATCTAATCAAATATAGAATTTAATTAGAATATCAAAAGTGTCATTGCATTGTATTATCTGGAATACTCTAGATTGACCTGAGATTTTAAGGGTTGAATGTATCAAAATATATGTGTTATATACAGTTTCTGCCGTGGTAGCACCTAGCCTGCAGCCGTCCACATGCTGCAACTGATCAGTTAAGTCTAATCTGGGTGTGTTGTATTGTACTGTGCTCAAAAACGTAGCCTTTTTTCCCCTTTTGGGAAAGTCCAATCTGGGTGTGTTGTATTGTGCCGTGCTAAAAATAATTTGCCTTTTCGCCCTTCTACGAAAGCGGAATCTAAGTGTTTTGAATTGTGCTGTGCTCGAAAACCTAGCCTTTTTCCCATTCTAGTAAAGTCGAATCTGGGTGTGTTGTATTGTGCTGGGCTTAAAAACCTAGCCTTTTTTTCCACCTTTGGGAAAGTCAAATCTGTGTGTGTTGTATTGTGCTGTGATAAAGATACTTAGCCCACAACCTTGCACACACCACTTGGCCACGTACACTCCCTGGCTTCACTAACTGGGCGGGCTCCCTCACATCATCGGTCCCCACATCCTGTTCCGTTCCCCCTGCTGCATTTCCCTTCCTTCCTCTCGCATCTCAGCCCATCCTCTTCGATCTATTGTGGACTATTCTGACATTGTCTCGTGCTCCACTGTTTTCCTGGTATTACTTAATATTCCCTGCATTCTTCTTCTAGGTTCCTGTTGTGTTCTGTGCCCTGTTGACTGTATTGACTTTGTGTTTGCTCTCTACGGTTCTTGACATAGTGTTGCCATCCACAGTTTGTGGCATCACATTGCAATTGCCTGCATTCTTCACTTCTAGGTTCCCTGCTGACCTCTGTGTTTTGCTTTTAGTCCTGTATGGCATCTGCTTTCTTTACTTCCAGGTTCCCTGTTGTGCTTTGTGCTTTGCCTTGGTTCTCTACTACATCTGGATTCTCTACTTCTAGGTTCTCTGCTGTGTTCTTTTCTTTATGCTGGTTCTGTACTGCATCTGATTTGTAGGTCCTTTGTTCTTGTTCTTTGTTGTGCCCCCTCCCTTTCGTGCCCCCCCTTTTGCCTCCCTGCTGTCTGCCCCCATGCACAAGCTCCCCTCCCCACTCCTCTGCCTGGGCTCCCCTCTACATATACTCCCCCTCTTTCTTTCCTGCACCCCCTATGGTACTCTATCTCACCTATCTTTTCTAACTGCTTTTCTATCGACTATCCTATCCCTCTCACTACGTCTGGCAGGAAGAAGCTAAAAAGGGACATCCTGGTCTCCAACCCAGGCCTCCCTATTGCTGATACCTAAACCAGTGCTTCCACCAGTGCTTCCTCCAGACAGACCCTTACCCACATACTCTTTATAGTTCTCTCTCCAGGCCTATTGACCCCCCTATATGGTCTCTGTTCTCTCTCCTTTTTCCTCCTCTCCCATTAATGGTGGCACCCGGTGGGAGGCCCTCATGGCCCCCTTCTACTGCTCTAAGATCCTCATTAATGTCTACTTATATGGCACTGTATTGGTCAAACGCCCTCAGACCAATCTCCTCCTCTTTGATAGATGCTTCCCGAGCCTTATCAACTTCCTTTCCTCTCCTGCCAATCCTTCTTACCCCTCTCTGGCTCCTCTGCTGCCTCCTTCCTATGCCACCTCTTCGGCACCCCCTGCCGTTTCTCTGGCCAGCCTGTTGCCTCCCTCCTCTGCCATCCCTCTGGCACTATCTTCTACTTCTCTGACTACCTAACTTCTCTTCCTTCCCCCTCTTCCCATTCTCAAGCACCTCCAACACTTTTGCAGGGTGTACCTCTGGCCTGTACCCCTCCATGGAAGTCATTAAAATGTGGTAACCCGCTCCACATCTCTACTCTCAACTCTTGTTCAGCTGTCAAACACTCTTCTGACATCTGCTGTCTACTAAAAGAGCTTGATTTGGATGTGCTCAGTCTCACGGCCAGCTCTGTCCTTCCCGATAGCTACAAGATCATCTCTGAACCCATACCTAACCGCCCCTGTGGGGATGTAGCCTTGATTTTCCAGGAGTGGATCCCTGCTTCTATCATTCCAATGGAGCACTACTCCTCCTTTGAATGCCTGGTCTGCAGGATTTCTATCTCTCCTGGCCTCTCTCTCTGTTACTCACCGAACAGAGAGTACCCAAAGACAGGATGCCAAAATGGTTCGGATAGTTGCTTGAAGAGCTAGGTCATAGCCTCCTACCAAGCCTCCTCTCTGTGAGGGAAGAAGATCTTTTCTGCGATATGACCCTCTGCTGGGAGAATAGCAGACAGAGGGACCGATCGTATAAAAGAGCAGGGAGAACGCACCGCCACAAACCCAGCTGAAAAGGAAAGCACAAGAAGTAAATATTCCACAAAAGAAATGAGGTTCCTCTCCTTAGTAACAACTAACAGTGATAATACCTTTGTTATTCCCCCACTATCCTGACGTAACTGATACTGGATACCACCTAGAAACACAGAGGGATATTAAACACTATACTTCCTAGAGGAGTGTAATGCCATGCAAGAATAATACACAGTTCTTACCCCTATTTGGAACTTGAGTGACTGAATAGCCAGGATGCAACACAACGAAAGTGTAAAACAACAAACAGGAATGATAGTAAGGGAATCTATACCCGGACGGCACGAGGAGCGCGCTAGTGACGGGTTGTTGCACTTCCCAGCACAGCGTCCCTACGTGCACTAAGAAGGGTGTAGTCCATGGTATGGAGTTGAAGCAATGCAGTCAGTAAACAGGATAGTAAAGGGTGGCAGAGGTGATGACTTGTATCCCAGTTACAAAAGAAGGGACACGTTCCTGAGTAAAGTGAGGTCCGTCATGTATGGGATTCACTTACCGCTCTTGTGGAGAAAAAAGATTCTGTAAGCGGAGCTTCCAGAGAGAGTGAGTCGTGCGGTGCAGACACCAAGGATTTCCAAAAGCTCACAAAGTTTGCAGAGTGTGGTTACACAGAAGGATGCTAAGATGCAGGATAGTAGACAAAAGGCAGTCCTGTAAACGCAGCTGAGGTTCGGTACACTGGAGGGCAACGTAGCACAAAATCGTAATCCAAGGCAGACCTTTGGAGAACAACAAGAAGTTCGGTACACAAGTTAGCGATCAAAAGGGCATAGACCAGGCAATCCGGATAAGGCGGAAGAAAGGGTCGGTACATGTGAATTGCAGCAATGGAATTGACACGGAGGTCAAATTAAGCCGGTTAGCAACTCCAAACAGAAGCAGCATACAGCGGGCTGCCATAGACTAAATCAATGAGGATGCGGGGCTAAGCGGATACGAGGCTCCCGTGTCCGTGTTCCACAAACTACACACAGGCGCCATGAACCACGGGAGTTGTAGTCCGCAGTGTTAGGCGCTGCAGCTTTCTCCAGGGCAGCTGCCAATAAGACAAAAACGGCGCTGCAACATGCCGTAGACCATAGCGAAGCGCCAAGTAACTATTGGAAGACCTGATAGTAGACTTGCCTCTGTTATGGTGCGACAAGGGAGCAGAAGAAGCCCTGATCGAATGTCGGTGCGTAACACTCTCATTGTGGCCACTATCTACAAGCCGTCTGTCCAGGTCACCCTCTTCTTCTCTAAGTGGGCTGACCTCTCCTCCTTGCTCCTTGCCTCTACATCTCAACTTCTCCTCAACAGAGATTTGAACATCCACCTGGATGCTACCAGCCCTTCTTTAGGACTCTTTCGCAATCCTCTGCAATTCTCTCTCTCTCTCTCTCTCTATTCTTCCCTCTGGCCCAACTCACTCTGCAGGGCGTACCCCCAATGTTCTGATTTCCTCAGACCTCCCCTTCTCTAACCCTCTCACCTCTCCTCTCTCTTGGAGTGGTAACATTCTCCTTTCTTCCAATCTCTCTTGCTCTCTCTACCCCGCAGGTCGAGCCGACTCCAGCATTGCCACCTACCTTCTTGGTCATCCGAACCATGAAGCGTGTGTCAGTTGAGGCTTTTGCCGCTACTTTCTCTCCTCCTCCTGCACCTTTGGCTGACTCACACCCTGCAGAAAAAAGGGGTGGACTCTGGCTGCCTCTTCCTCTGAGACACTAACAGGTGTTGCACTGGCATACATGAAACCAAGTCTACACTGGTAGGACTTGTATTTCTTATAGTAGAACCCAACAACACTTTTTCACAGGTGCTAAAACTTCTTTATTTAACACACAACAAGTTTTTTATAATAGATAGACAAACTAAAAGTCCACTTTCGCAAATTGCATTTCCATTATATTGTATCGGCATATAATGTCAACAACACATGATTGTTAATACAACAAGGTTATCAAGTGCAATATTACTGCGCATGCACTGAAAGAGTCGACACTCAAATGTGTTTCCAGCTATGTAAACAATTTGCGAAAGTGGACTTTTAGTTTGTCTATCTATTATAAAAACATGTTGTGTGTTAAATAAAGAAGTTTTAGCACCTGTGAAAAAGTGTTGTTGGGTTCTACTATAAGAAATACAAGTCCTACCAGTGTAGACTTGGTTTCATGTATGCCAGTGCAACACCTGTTAGTGTCTCAGAGGAAGAGGCAGCCAGAGTCCACCCCTTTTTTCTGCAGTGTAAATTCATCCTCCAGACTCAGGCCCCTCTATAATACACAAAGCGGACCCCCCTTTTCCGTTTCTTAAAAACCTGACTCACACCCTGACACAGCCCTCTCTAACCTTCATCTCTCTACCTCTACCACTCTGGATGTCCTTGCCCCTGTCGTGAGGATCTGCTTGAAGCCCTCCAAGTGCAACTCTTGGTACGATTCTGACCTCACTGCCCTTAAATGCAAGTGTAGGGCGGTGGAGAGGAAGTGGAGGGCATCGGGTGCACCCCCTGACAAACTGGCCTGCCACCTGCTCCAAAGGCAGTACAGACTCTCTTTCCTCTCTAAGAAGAAAGCCTACATCCAGGCCCGCATCTCAACAGGATCTTACAACTCGGACAAACTTTTCAAAATCTGCAAAGAGCTGGCCAATCCTGCTGCAGTCTCTGCCTCTCCTGTTCCCTCCCACGCCTTCTGCATGGCCTTGGCCTCTCATTTCATAACTAAATCTCAGGACATCCGGTCCATCCTCTCTTCCTCTACCTCCTCTACCACTCCTGGCCCACCTGAGGCTGTCTCTCCTCCTCCTTTCTCCTCCTTTCCCCTGTTCCGCCTGACAATGTTCCTAGACAAGTCCGATCTATGAAAGTGTTGTCAAAGAAAGTTCTCCCCTGCTCAACTAGAACAATCAAGGACCACATTGACACCCTTGCTCCAGCCTTGGATGATTTCTGCAATCACTCCTTTTCCACTGGAACTTCCCCTCCCCCTTAAGCACCCTCTTGTGCACCACCTTCTAAAGAAGCCCTCAGCCGATCCTTCGTCTCTGGCTAACTATCACCCGGTCTCCATCACTCCTTTCCTGGGCAAACTCTTGGAAAGGTTGGCCATCTCCCAGCTTAATCTACATACTGAATCTGTTTGTAGCCTCCATGACCACCAGTCTGGCTTCAGAGCTGCCAGAAACACGGCAACTACTGTCCTGAACGCCTGTGAAGACTTGCTCTCCAATCTTGACTCTAATCTCCCTTCTGTCCACATTCTCCTTGATCTATCCTCTGCTTTTGACCCAGTCAACTATGTCATCCTGCTCAATCGTCTCTGCGACAAACTTGGTATTACTGATCAGGCACTGGCCTGGTTTTCCTCCTTTCTCACCGACCGACCCTATCTGGTCCAACTGGGGTCTTTCCTCTCTTTTATCTCTCTCTCTACTTGTGGTGTTCCCCATGGTTCTAACCTCTCTCCCTGGCTCTTCAACTACTACCTGGCAACTCTTGCTCACCGCATCACTACTTTCTGTTCCAATTTTCAATGTTATGCGGATGACGCTCAGCTCTCTTTCAGGCTCCCCTCAACAACCTCTGCTTCTCCTCTCATACCAGACTGTCTGGCTGCAATTCAGGAATGGTGTGCCGCCAATGATCTCTGCCTTAATGCCAGTAGACCTGAGATCTTCCTCATTGGGACACCTGCTCCCTCATTTCCTCTCCATCTCTGGCCGCCCATTCTGGGCCCTCTTCCTGCTCCTTCCTGTGAGGCTAAGAACCTTGATGTCATCTTCAACTCCACCCTCTCCTTCTCTCCTCACATCTCTGACGTCTCTAAGAAGTCAAACTATCAGCTGCACCTCCTCAGAGGTATACTTCCTTTTCTCACTTTCCCCCAGAAGCTCACTGTCTCCAGAGCTCTGGTCCTCTCTAGCCTGGACTATTGCACCAGTCTCTTGCTAAATCTTCCTGCATTTACTCTTCAACCTTTACAACTTATCCAGAACAGGACTGCAAGAATTGTCCTTGGCCTCAAGCCTAGGGATCGTGTCTCTCTAGCTCTGACATCTCTTCGCTGGCTCCTTGTGGCTGCAAGGATCAACTTCAAGACCCTCTCTTCATCATCCACAAGGCTTTCTGGGGCCTGGGACAGCTCTACTTCCAACTTTCTCTTCCACAACATCTTCCTTCTTGAGCTCTGACCAGACCAGAGACTTGGGGAAAGATCTATCTCCTCAGCTGGGGACTCCCTCTGGAACAGCCTCCCTGCCTCTCTCAAACTTGAGCAGAACCGCCTCAGGTTCCGGAAGCAACTCAAGACCATCCTTTTCAGTTCCGCTTTCTCTCTTTCTCTCCCCTGCTGATGCACCTGACTGCTCCGTGCACTGGTCACCTGGTCACCCTCTGAACTCAGTCCCAGGCTCCTGCATGTCCAGTTGCCCTCGCAATGCCTCCAGGCTCCCCAGCACTTAAGGGTCTGTATCTGCAATCCTACAGTCCCTTCTCTCTGCACTTATGAGCCACACACTGGTTGCAATTGTAGGTGAACTGCACTTCCCCCTTCCACTCCCTCCAGGCACGTCTCCTGTTCCCTCTTCCCAACACTCGCGTAATCTGAATGACAACGCCTATTATGATCATTATGTTGTCATGCCTTTGTTTCCCCCTCCTTGTCGTGCCTAGAAACACTTGTGTACAGGCGCGTTATAAATGCCACATCACATCATATCATATTATATTAAGGCTTGTATCAAATAATCAAGGCAAATATTTCAAACAGATGTCATTCAGACACTCTGAAAATATGGAACTTGTTTGTGCCACTATTTTGTGGGCAGCATGTATGCTATGACAGGAACATCAGAAATAGTGACTATGTGGATAAAGATCAAGGCATGTATGATTACTCTTCAGATGAGCTGTTTTGTGAGAAATAGGAACCCGTTAATAGGAATAGGAGTTCAGAGTATGTAGATCTGAAAAGGAATGGGAGTGCATGAGCACAAGGATTTTGAAAATGCTTTTAGGGATGAATTATCATACAATATATTTTTTTCACTAAATCATGACCCTTACATGCTCGAGCACACATACATATAATGAATGATATTTGCAGAGAATGCCCAAAATGGTTATACATATTTTCGACATCTCCTCTTGTTCATGTACTCTGGTTACAAATTTTACAAGAAATATGAGGAAACCAATATTTCCTCCTAAATCGTGACCCTTACATGCTCGAGCACACATGCATATAATGAATGATATTTGCAGAGCATGCCCAAAAGGGCTATACATATTTTCGACATCTCCTCTTGTTCATGTACTCTGGTTACAAATTGAGGAAACCAATATTGATTTTAACATATCTGCCAAACATCCGATGTGGGGATCTAGCATTCTGAGTGGAATGTATCATGTCCTTACTTTTGTAATCTTACATACACACTGATGGACAGACCAATATCTTGGGACAATTGATTGTTGGCACAAAAATGAGTTTGTAGTTATAGTACAATAAAGGGCTATCCCATCCATAGTGCCAGGTGAAGTTTATAAGATAGAAATGGTCTCTATTTCAGAACATTATAAAATTAATTACATTTTAAATATTGTAAGATATTTTAACAGACCTCACTTTTGCAAATGGCATCTGACAGAGGAAGGATCTTAAATTGTTAAGGCAGCCGTACAGGTCTGGGTCTGCGGCTTGAGAATAAATGATCATTTAAAATAGGGAAATGGTCTGAAAAGGTATGATACTTCATTATGTTGTTGCCCATCTTAATTGCCATGTCAGTGAACAGTACAATTAGAACAATTTAAAAGTGCACAACATGTACAGTGAGTAGTAAGAGAACTCCCAAATCCCTGAATTATGCAATCTCGAAACAAAAATGAGTTTAATGAAGGGCATGGTGTGCACTCTTTCTTGGGGCGATTATTTAAGTGCCCCTTTCTCTTAAACTAGGCTGGACCAATCCTGTGTTCAGGATAATTCTAATGTCACCTGCCAAATTATCATTTATGTATTCCCATATATATATGGAACTTTTCATCTACAACATGAATCATCGATGATTGGTAGGGTTTTTTGAATACATATAGATCATCCTGTGCCCTTTAATGCTTTGATAGTACCTAGGACTATGCCAGATATGCCCTAAGGCTCAACATCTATCACCGTGCAGATATCTAAGAGCATGTGTAAGCACCCCACTGGAGCTAGAGGAAAATGAGGTGGTGTGAGTCATGTTTCTCTAGTTTCTGGCAAGCATGTCAGAGCGCCCAACCACATGATAGACCTACAGCACGAGTATTTTGACCCCAAACTCCCTAATGTACGCTGCAATACTCCCAGCTTTAATGTTGCTAGTTTTTACAGTCTTAAACATCACATCTTAAAATTCCAAAGGGATTACCATTCAAAATCCATAACTGAAGAGTAACACCACATTGGTTGCAAATGAACAACCCTGTGTCTATTACTTAGCTACAATGCATTTTGAGCAACCATCCAATTATCCCCTGTATATCCACCCAAACTGTAATCATATAGCAAGCTGAGACCTATCCACCCAATATCCAAACAATCATAGAATGTTGACCAGGAAAGACAAACAAAGATAGGCAACTGAAAATAGCCAATGCGCTACCCTGCCATCCCCTCCTCCATCCCACTGAAGAAGCAGTAAGATGTGCTCTTCCGTTATATAATAAATGGCACTCCACAATATCCAAAGGTATTATCTACAGTATACATCTCGTTAACTGACCGGAATGCTAGCACATTCCATGGTTTATAACAATTGCCATGTAAAACAGTACAACCGGAAGAACGCCGTACTGCATACAGAAGGAGGGAGGAATCTTTGCATGATTGGTTTAATGTTATATGACCAAACCTATTTACTAATGGTCTACAAAATATTTACAGCTTATAATGCCACCTCATAACTAAATATACAATCTAAATAAAGCCATGAATTCTATGCAGCACCTCTCCACCCGCAGAGCCCCTCAAATGGAAGAACACTGTATTGTTGCTCAGAGAGAGCAGTGGGAAGCCATTACGAAAATCCATAGCTTCATGGAGGGTGGAATAAATGTCACATGTATCTATACAGATAACCTTGGGGTAGAAGGAGCATAGCACACTTCAGATTGCAGTCTCTGAGTCTTTCCATCACTGACACCAAAGACTGTTGACCCACTTGGACTGCAGTCATGAAGTCAGTGTATACGGAGACCTTTGATGGCTGGTATCCAAGACCTTCTCTTTCCCTAGCCCAACATAGGATCAGGTAATTTTCAGCTATTTTGTATTACCTGCCTTGCTTGCTAAATGGGACACTGAAGTGGGGAGAGTTCATGGTGTGCCCTCTAATTGGGAAACAGTTGGAAGAAGAGGGGGCCTAAGACCTTGAGAACATTCTCTATGAGTGTTTTCTTTCACATCTCACTTTAGTTTACTCAGCATTCAAAGTCTAGTCTATAGATCTTCAGCAACACCAATCCTATTTCTAGACTTGGCACCTTCCCTTACTGTATCCGGCCTGGATTTAAGTGTGACTACTTTGAACACCATTTTGAAAAGTACATCTTTCAGATCAGGGACATCGGTATCAACAGCCAGTAGAAGAGGAGTACCGTCCCCTACTGTATCCTGCATTCTTCCCAACATGTGCTGTGGTAGAAGAAGACCCTCTGGAGACTGAGTACTGTCTATCCAACACCATCTAATCAGATTCACAGACATGTATGGTTTGTCCTGGTAAGGGGACTGACAGAAAGCTGAGAAATGCTACAAATTGAGATCCATGTCTTAGAAACAGTAACAGCAGTGGTCAAAGCCAGGACCCTCATCAACTAATCATTGGTCAGCAGCATACGCTTAAAAACAGTTCTAGGTGATAGAATCGCTTGCCAAGACATGATGTCTGCCATATGCAAGGAGAACTCAAGAAATCAGACAGCAAAGCCCTGCTTCAAATGGACGTCAGTGGCATGCAGTGCAAACCGACAGTGGACAGCCCAGGATATTTTGACGTGTGGTCCCAGTGTGCACCTTGCAGGGGATAGAGACCTGTGATCTATGTAATGCAAAAGGGCATGGGCTAATGCCCAAGAGAAGTTTTACAGTCCCGGGGGGTTAGAAATGGCCTCATGAATCATAAACCAGAGATATAAGGTATTAAGGACCCCAGAGCAAATAATATCCGGCCTGCAGATTCTGTTCAAATTCACCGCTCTAGTGTATTTTAAGTTCCCTCCACCTAGGTGGTAAGGAGCCAAATGCACCACAGTTGAGAGGACATCACACGGAGCACATAGCGCCTCCACTGAAGATCGCCAGCAGACTGCAGGGGTAGCTAGAGAGTCTAGGGGAAGGAGATTAGGGCACCGGAGTAGCCATTCGAAAAGGAGCCAGAGAGGGTTAACAGCCATGTAGAGAGCCTTACATGGGTCAACTACACAAGGGCTTCCCAGGGGTCCAAACATAGTGCAGCAGCAAGGTGGGAGATGACAGGTCAAGCCCCTGCATCCATGTCAAATGAGGATTACTGAAATAGAGGTCACTGAGATGGAAAACATTTATTTTTGTTTCTGTACACATTTATAACAGTGCCAAATAACCCAAAAGGCACTGCTCATTTCTCAGGTTAAGACCAAACAGAAAAAATCATGTTCTTTTGGCTACCGGATAATATAGCTTATATCTTAAAGGGTGACCAGGCCATAATCTCCCATGTGATAGACTTCTCATATTTAACTCAGAGAGGGTGGGTTATCTTCTGGGACCTACTTTAAAAGAATGAAGTCAAACAAATAAAGCATGGAACAGGTTCCTGATTGATCTAATTTTACTCTTCACTGACGTGACAATTAAGGCCTGCAACAACATAATGAAGTCTCAAACCTTTTTAGACCATTCCCCTATTTTAAATGATCATTGTTGCCTCCAGATATTAGGTGAAGTGATAGCCAACTCTTTGTTCCCAAAAAGATAGAAGTAGAGCATGTTGGTTGCTGGCCACATTAAGGCCTTGCAGTGTTTAGGGGTCATGTGTTAATGTGGATAAAGGAGGCACTGTTACGCTCATCTGGTCTCTGCAGAGGCATTGGGGCACAGTTGCAGCCCTCCCGGGGGTGAGGTCGCCCGGGTCCAACTTCGCCCTCTGCGCTTATGTGGTGACATGTGGTAATAGGTGATGCTGCTCGGGACTACTCCTGTGTGGAGAATAGGGGGTGTGAGTATGCCAGCTTGTGCGCCTGATCCCCTTCCAGACCCCTTCTCCCAAACCGTGGTACCCGTGGGATGCGCTGTCCCTGGAAAGCTCACCTGTTGATTAGTTTTGGCAAGCACTCTGTCCTGCTGCTTCTGGCAGGGGCACTTGTATGATCTGGACCGAGTTCCTTCACTGGTCCTTTGCATGTGGTAGTCCAGTCCTGCTGCGGCTAAGCCACTATACTTCAGGTAAGTGTTCCTGTTTGCCTTTGTCTTTCCTCATCTGTTTTTCTTGTATTGTAAAGTTTGTTTTCTTGTATTGCTGTCCATTCCACTTTTGATGTTTGCTCTTTTGCTTTCTTCCCTTTCAGGTGATCTTGCTGGCCTGGCAGAAGCTGCGGATCTCGAGGCAACAGCCGTAGGGAATGAGGAACGAACCTGCAGCGGTACAGTAGCTGGTAAATTATTATTTAGGGGGTGCCTAGGGTTCAAATGCGGCACGGCCCTAGGCAGATGTTCTAACCTTTTCTTTCTTCTTCTTCACAGGGTCCGAGTTCGTGGATATGGAGTGCGGTGCTGCAGCGTTGGGATCAAGATCACTGGATGTCAGGAGATGAGTCTGCAGATGAATCGATGAAGCACCAGTTTCCTGGAGGTGAGGTATGCAGGAGAACGCCTGGTTTCAAAGGTAAGTAAACTGGTCCAAGCGGCGGTGAGCATCACATTGCACGCGAGTGCACAGTAACACAAAGCACCGGCCTTAAGGATGGAGCAGCTTATATAGCTGAGCTTCTGAAGCCACGCCCACCAGGTTCAGCCTGCCTGCCACACCCTGCGACACCTGATGAGTCAGCACATGAAGGCCAGGCCTATAGAGCCCCATCCCGATGAGACAGCACATGAGGATGTTCTCTGGAATAAAGGCTTTCAGCTCCTGGAAAGTTCTTATAAAATAAAAGCATTCCTGCACTGAAATAAAGTAAAAGCACTCCACTGAAATAAAGTGTTCCTGCTCACATCTCTATATGAGCCTGGCGCCAAAGGCGCCAGGACTGAGTCCAGCTAGGGCCCCTGTGTTTATAGGTCCCAAAGGGACATAAGTGAGTCAAGTGACCCATTGTCCCCATCACTAGATGGTGTGGTTTTTGTGTTCTGGGGCCTGTGGCCATGACAGCATTCCCCCTCAAGGCCCCTCTCATGGGTGGTTTCCCCCCTGACCCTGTTTTAGTGGGGTTATTGCGGTGGAACTGCCTAATTAATCGTGGAGCGTGGACATCCTCACTGGGTTCCCAGGTCCGATCTTGGGGTCCATAAACTTTCCAGTCTATATGGTAGTACAGCTTGGACCGGACCATCTTAGAGTCTAGGATCCTTTTAACTTCATATTCTGTTTCTCCTTCAACTATTTCGGGATCCGGTGGAGTATCGATCCGCTTACCTGGTCTCAATGGTTTTAGGAGGGAGACATGAAACACCGGGTGGATCCGTATGTGGGCCAGTAATTTTAATTTCATGGCCACAGGGTTAATCACAGCCTTGATAATGTAGGGTCCCAGATATCTGGGACGGAACGTCCATGGTCCTTTCAGGGGGATGTTTTTGGCTGCTAACCAAACCTTGTCTCCGACTTGGTTGTTGGGAGCTTCCCTTCGGTGTCGATCCGCAAACTGCTTCTGTTTCTCTTTGGCTCTGGCAAGATGCTCTGCTGCTTCCTTCAAAACATGGGTGATATTTATGTGTAAGGTCATTACAGCAGCATTTCTAATGATTCAAGTGCATCAAAAACGGATGTCCGTGGATGTCGACTATACACTATGTAGAAAGGGCTTTGTCCCATACTGGCGTGAATTTAGTTGTTATATGTGTATTCTGCTAACCAAAGTATGTCCTTCCAGGTATTCTCAGTTTGTTGCAGCATACACCTAATGTATTGCTCCAGTGTCTGGTTAGTCCATTCGGTCTGGCCGTCGGCTTGGGGGTGATGGCTTGTAGATAACCAGAGGTCGATTTTGGCAATTTTACAATACCTTTTCCAGAATGCAGACACAAACTGAGTTCCTCGGTCTGATATCAATATTGATGGGAACCCATGTAGCCAGACAATTTGTTCCAAAAACACGGTAGCCAGAGTAGAAGCAGTTGGGAGACCTTTCAGGGGAATAAAGTGGGCCATTTTGGAAAACAGATCTACGACGACTAAGATGGTATTGTATCCATTACAGGAGGGAAGGTCTGTAATAAAATCCATTCATAACATATGCCAAGGTGCTGGGGGTACTTCTAAAGGACGTAGCAGACCTGCAGGACTTTGTTTTTGGGACTTGTGTTGTGCACAGGTGCCACAGGTTGCGATGAACTGGGCAATGTCCTTTCGCCAAGTTGGCCACCAGTAAATTTTCTTTATTTTAGCTTGGGTTTCGGCTATTCCCGGATGCCCTTCTACTAATGAATCTTGATAGTTTGCGATGATTTGATTCTGTAATTTCTAATCCGGGATGTACAATCGTCTTTGGTAGTATGGTAGGTTGTCCACGATCGTATACCAGTCTCCCTTCCCTAGCCATTCCTGTTGCGCAGGTGGACTCATCAAGTGTTGCAGGTCAGATTTTAAGTTGTTTAGAGTGGTGGTTGCGGCAATCATGCCTTGGATTCATCCTTCAGGGATGATGGCCACGGGGTCTGGTGTAGTGAATGCCTCTTCTACCTCACTCATGCTAGATAGGGCGTCCGCTTTTTCATTGCGTACCCCGGGTCTATAGGTGATGACAAAGTCGTATTCCGCAAAGAAGGGAGCCCAGCGGAGTTGGCTTGATGATTGCGCTTTAGCGGTCTTCAGATATTGTAGATTGCGTTGATCCGTGACAATGGTGACTGTATATCTAGCTCCAGGTTTTGAAGGCTGCCTTAATTGCTAGCAGTTCTTTATCAGTGATTGCATAATTCAATTCAGGGGCTGAAAACTTGCGAGACCAGAATGCCACGGGATGCAACTGACCTGTTTCAGGGTCTCATTATGACAGGACTGCTCCCATTGCTATGTTGGAAGCATCAGTTTCGACCACGTATGGTAGTTCTGGTCGAGGATGCTGTAGAATTGGTGCTGTGGTAAATGCTTGTTTTAGCTCCTGGAAGTCTTTCTCTGCCTCTTCTGACCATTTAAATTGTTTATTTTTCTCTAGTAAAGAGTTGATTGGGTGTACGATCTGGGAGAACCCGGGAATGAACCGGCAATAAAAGTTGGCGAACCCAATTACACTCTGTACTCCCTTTATGGATGTCAGTGAGGGCCAGTTAAGGATAGCGCCTACCTTGCGCGTGACCATGCATACGCCTGTGGTGTGAGAATAAATCAGAGGAGTTTTACCTCTGTCACATGAAAGAAGCATTTCTCCAATTTGGCATATAGCCAGTGTTGCAGCAGATTCTTCAAAACTGCCCGGACATGGTTGACGCGGTCCTCCTTGGTGGTCGAATAGATAAGAATGTCAATAGATACAAGAGCGCAGGTGTCAAACAGTTTGCGGAGCACGTCATTCATGAAATATTGGAACGCCGTCGGGGCACTACAGAGTCCAAAGGGCATAACCTGATATTCATAAAGGCCTGTACAAAATGCTGTCTTCACCATTCTCCTTTTTTGACTCTTACTAGATGGTAGGACCCTCGTTAGTCTAGTTTTGTATACATCTGAGCATTTTTTGACTTGATCCAAGAGCTTGGGGATAAGCGGTAACGGGTACTGTTTCTTTACCGTGATCTGGTTAAGTGCTCTGTAGTCGATGCAAATCCTCAGGTCTCCCTCCTTTTTAGGTACAAAAAAGAGGGGCGAGGATGCAGGGGACTTGGACGGACGAATGAAGCCATTTGCCAGATACTGATCAAGGTAGGTTTTTAGATGCTGGGTTTCCTGTTCTGTTAGGGCGTAAATCCAACTGCAGGAAACTTGAGCTCCAGGTACCAGATCAATTTGGCAGTCATATGGTCTGTGCAGAGGTAGGGTGTTTGCTTGCTCTTTTTGAAAGACATCTTGGTAATCCAGCTATTCAGGCGGTAGTGAACTGATGAGGCCCAGTATGGTTTCTTTCTTCGATGAACCTGGGTTGGTAAGACCTTTTAGTGAGAATCCCTTGCTATAACAGGTGTTGGCACTGTCTTCAGGAAAGGTCATAACTCGTTCACGCCAGTCAATCCTGGGATTGTGGGTCTCCAGCCAGGGCATTCCAAATATTATCTGAAACTGAGGAGCGCTGATGAGATCGAAGGTTATGTCCTCTTGGTGACCGTCCTGACACAGAAGCGTGACCTTCTCTGTGTAAGGCGTCACTGGGCCGGATGATAGCTGAGATTCATCAACTGCTGTGACGTTTTCCGAAACCTCCTTCTGTCAGAGAGGAAGGCCTGTCCGGGTAGCCAGATCTTGGTCCATTTAATTTCACACAGCCCCACTGTCAATGTATGCCTCCAAAGCATGTATTTTCGAAGGTTGCTTGTGGTTTATCAGGAGCACAGGGATGACTAGATATGAAGTCTGCATAGGTTCCTTTTCACCGCTCGACAAGTAGACCCCTACGGTTGCCGGGCATTGGAGTTTCCTGAGTCCTGTTCTTCTTCTTCACCCTTGTCAGTTGCTCCAACTGCTTTCCTGGAAGGTTTCACCGGGAATTCTTGGAGATAGTGACCTGCCTTACCACAGTACAAACAAAGCTGCTGCTGTCTCCTTTTCTCCCTTTCTGCCTTGGTGAGTGGGCTCCGCAAGCCTCTGATTTGCATTGACTCGGACTGAGCGTGTGATTTGGTTTGATTCTCATGGAGTCGCACAAAGACCGACCACCCCTCGGCCTTGGCCCGATCCATCTTCTGATCCTACAATCTGTGATTGAGCTGCACTGTGAGGTCGATGTATTGAGCACATCTTTCTGGGGGATTTACTACTTGGGCTAATACGTCCTTAAATTCCCCTGGCAAGCCTCAGTAAAAGAGCGTCATTCTTTTCTCCTCTGGCCAGTTAGTTTGTGCTATCAGACGATCAAAGGAAGCGATATATGTTAGTAGGTCTTAGTTACCCTGCCGTAGTGATAACAGTTCACTTTCCAGAGCCCGCTCTTGAGTATGACATACAAATAGTTTCTCCATTTCACGCTGGAAACCTCCGAAGTCTCGAAGCAAAGGATCATCCTGGTTTACCAAGGGTATTGACCAGTTCGCTGCACTACCTCCCAAATATGAGAGCACAAATGCCACTCTCGCTTGATCGTTGGGGACTGCCCTATGTCTGCACAAGAAATGTAGGTGACATTGATTCATAAAGATGGCATACTTATTCGGATCGCCTGTGAAGCGTTCTGGTGGGGCTAGGGGAACCCCCCCTGGAAGAACCACCTGTACTGAAGCGTGGCAGGAGGGGCATACCTCGGCAATGGGACCTGGCCTGCCTGTGTCTGGAGCATTTGCCTTGCTAGTTCATCTGTCCGCTCCCGTTTCACAATTAGATCCCTCCTTAGGGCATTGATTTCCTATCTTGAGGCATGAACTTCAGCCTGTAAGTCTCCCAGTAATCGGGCCAACTGGTCAGTTTCAGAAGTTTCCATAACGCCCAGGAAGAAATTCAAAGAGGCTTCACGTTCTGTTACGCTCACCTGGCCTCTGCAGAGGCGTTGGGGCACGGTTGCAGCCCTCCCGGGCATCAGGTCGCTCGGGTCCGACTTCGCCCTCTGCGCTTATGTGGTGACTGGTGGTACAACTGATGCTGCTCAGGACTGCTCCTGCATGGAGAATAGGGGGCGTGAGTATGCCAGCTTGTGCGCCTGATCCCCTTCCAGACCCCTTCTCCCAAACCCTGGTGCCCGTGGGATGCGCTGTCCCTGGAAAGCTCACCTGTTGATTAGTTTTGGCGAGCACTCTGTCCTGCTGCTTCTGGCAGGGGCGCTTATATGATCTGGACCGAGTTCCTTCACTGGTCCCTTGCACGTGGTAGTCCAGTCCTGCTGCAACTAAGCCACTATACTTAAGGTAAGTATTCCTGTTTGCCTTTGTCTTTCCTTGTCTGTTTTTGTTGTATTGTAAAGTTTGTTGTCTTCTATTGCTGTCCATTCCACTTTTAATGTTTGCTCTTTTGCTTTCTTCCCTTTCTGGTGATCTTGCTGGCCTGGCAGAAGCTGCGGACCTCGAGGCAACAGCCGTAGGGAATGAGGAACGAAGCTGCAGCAGTACAGTAGCTGGTAAGTTGTTAACTAAAGGGCACGTGGGGTTCAAATGCAGCGCGGCCCTAGGACGGATGTTCTAACCTTTTCTTTCTTCTTCTTCACAGGGTCCGAGTTCGTGGATGCGGAGTGTCGTGCTGCGGCAGTGGGATCAAGATCACTGGATGTCAGGGGATGAGTCTGCAGATGAAGCAATGAAGCACTGGTTTCCTGGAGGTGAGTATGCAGGAGAACTCCTGGTTTCCAAGGTAAGTAAACTGCTCCAAGCGGCGATGAGCGTCACGTTGCATGCGAGTGCACAGTAACGCGAAGCACCGGCCTTAAGGATGGAGCAGTTTATATAGCTGAGCTTCTGAAGCCACGCCCACCAGGTTCAGCCTTGCTGCCACACCCTGCCACACCCGATGAGTCAGCACATGAAGACCAGGCCTAGGAAGCCACACCCGATGAGTCAGCACATGAGAATGTTCTCTGGAATAAAGGCTTTCAGCACCTGGAAAGTACTGTAAAATAAAAGCACTACTGCACTGAAATAAAGTAAAAGCACTCCTGCAATGAAATAAAGTGTTCCTGCTCACACCTGCATATGAGCCTGAAAGGCGCCAGGACTGAGTCCAGCCAGGGCCCCTGTGTTTATAGGTCCCAAAGGGACACGAGTGAGTCAAGTGGCCCATTGCCCCCATCACTAGATGGTGTGTTTTTTTGTGTTCTGGGGCCTGTGGCCATGACGGGTACGGCTTCATGTTAACCAGAAGGGCTGGGCATCTTGGGTAGTGATGCAGCCAGCCATCGATGGGGGCTGTTTGTATTAGTGACAAGTTTCTGGTAAATAGGACTGGTGTGGGTGGATGGTCAGCAGTGAAAACAGCAATCTGGCAATGTGCATCATGTGGTTTTGGCACCATGATTTTGGAATAGGTTTTTGAATGCTGCTGGTGATAGTTCAGCGTGCATTTGTACACATACTTAAAGGTCAGGCTGTGCTGTAATTTATGGTAGCCATTCTCGTGCTAAAATATGTAGACTAAAGGCTCAGGTCTATGGATGTGTACCCACGTGGGTGAAAATATTCAGTAGCATTGTTGTGTTGAGTGTAACAAGTGCATTCAGAATTATTATCTGACTCCAAGGAAGTGCATCGGCAGTCACATACATTTGTTCCTAATATATTCATCTCTGTTGTGGTTTATGGACTGGGTGGCTGGGTGGCTGATCACAACTGTGGCTCCACCCTCAACTCCAACACAGCCCTTCCATGGTCTGATCACAACTGCCTTCAATTCTGCATCCCCATAACCTCCTACTCCATACCTCTTATACCAGCACCGGCCATGCTAGCCAGAAGTGCCAAAAAACTTACAGCAGACAATATACGTCCCCTTCTCAACATCCCTTGCCTAGCGCCACCGTTCTCCTCTGACCCCAGCATACTAGCAGAGATCTTCAAAGACACACTCACCCATGCCATCAACACCGCAGCCCCTCTTGAAAACAAAAAAAAAAAAAAAATCGTTTCACTCCAACTCATGGTTCACAGAGGACTTATTAAATCTTCGCCAATGCAAGCGCCAAGCCCTCAAAACATGGCAGGCCAATCCCTGTGACGCCACCAAAGTAGACTTTCTCAGTATCTCTAAAAAATACAAACATGCCATATTCAAGGCGAAATCAGAAACCTAAAATAAACGTATCCTGGAAGCCAACTCCCACTCAAAAGAGCTTTTCACCATCTTTAAAGAGCTCACTATCCCCCCAATTTGCACAGATGAGATTGTTAAGGATGAGGCCTGGTGCAACAGCATTCAAACAGCAATGTTAAATAAAATAGACCTTCTTCAAAATAAAATAGCAGAACACTTTAAGGCTCTGCACCCCCAACAGACCCTCTCCGTCAATAACACCAAAGATGAGCACACCTCCAAATTCGATTTCTCCCCAATCACCGAGTCAGACACTCTCCACATCCTCAAACAGCTCAAACCATCTCAATGCAAAGGAGATATATGCCCCCCCAACATCATTAAAGAATGTGCGACAGCCCTCGCACCAATCATCACAGCATTCATTAACGCCTCATTCAAGACAGGCAAAGTCCCTGACAGCCTTAAAGAGGCGTGGGTGCGCCCACTCCTAAAGAAACCAACCCTGGACCCTGCCCAACCTAATAATTATCGGCCCATTACTACGGTTCCATTTCTCCTAAAAATCCTAGATAAAGCTGCACATATGCAGATACAGGCTTACCTGGAAAACAACTCTGTCCTAGGAAAAAGGCAGTCCAGATTCCGCAAAGGTCATGGCACTGAAACCGCCTTACTAGATCTTAAGAATCAAATTACCCTGATCCTAGATAAAGGCAAGCCGGCCCTTCTGCTCCTCCTAGACCTCTCGGCGGCATTTGATTTAGTCGACCACGCCATCCTCACCAACCATCTCACTCAGGCCGCACATTTCTCCAAACAAGCCACAAATTGGATCACCTCCTTCCTCGAAGGTAGAGTGATGAAAGTGTTTTCCAATACAGCCAACGCAGAGCCTACCACCATCAGGTATGGAGTCCCTCAGGGCTCATGTACGGCTCCCACCCTCTATAATCTTTTTACCAAACCTCTCTTTGATAAACTGGACACACTTGGGATCACATACACCAACTACGCTGACGATACCCAAGTACTCCTCCCGCTCACAGGACTCTACCACCAGGACGCAGCCACCCTCCAGAATATATACGCCACCATCCAAGCATGGATGGCCACAAACGGTCTATGTCTTAACGGAGACAAGACCGAAATCCTCATCCTTGGCCAAAAATCCACTCTCACAAACCTCGACCCCCTCTTCACCAACTTCTGCATTGACAATTGTGTCATCCCAGTTCTACCTTCGGTTAAAACACTAGGGGCCTCATTACGACCCTGGCGGTAAGTTACCGCCAGGGCCGTGACTTTACCGCCATGGCGCTAACTACGTTAACGCCATGGCGGTAAGGGGATTTACCGCCCCATTCCGACCTTGGCGGGGCGGTAAATCCCCAATCCCCATTTACCCTTCCCCATTCCCATTTTTGCCCCATAGGGCATAATGGGAGTGGGGAAGGCGTTAATTACGCCACCGTAAATTACGGTGGCGTAATTAACACCAAGTTCCCTTACCGCCATGGTTTTTTACACCCGCTAAAAGCAGGTGTAGAAACCGCCATGGCGGAAAGGGAACTCGTAATTGGCGGAAAGGGGTTGGCGCAGCTAACGCTGCCGCAAACCCCTTTCCGCCAGGGTCGTAATGAGGCCCTAGGAGTCCACATTGACGCATCACTCTCCATGGACAAGCAAGTCAACTCCATTGTCTCTGCCTCCGCCCTGAGCACTAAGCTCATTAATGCAAACAAACCATTCCTAACTAAAGATAACTGCCTATCCATTGCCAGAGCCACCATTGGAGCCAAACTAGATTATTGTAATGCGCTACTGGCTGGCACCTCCAACTCCAATCTCAATAAACTCCAAATAACACAAAATAATGCACTAAGAGCAGCCCTCAATATACCTAAAAGGGACCACATCGCGCAAACCAGAAGGGAAGCACACTGGCTACCTGTCAAAGAGCGCATTACATTCAAAATACTTACCACCGCACACAAATGTATTAACCTGTCTGCACCCTCATACCTCTCCGACACGCTAGTCAGATCTCACTCCAATAGACCAATGAGACAATGCCACACCAACCAACTTAGGGTCCCACGCATCAAGCGAGCTAAAGCAGGTGGAATAAGCTTCCCCTACATCGCACCTAAACTATGGAACGCATTACCTAGCACGCTCAGAGCAGAAACCTCTCTCACTGCTTTCCGAAAAAAACTGAAAACCACCTTGTTCAACTAACTCCTCCAACTTTTGTCTTCTGACCCTCTCCTCTCTTCTCTCCTCCTCACCTATAGCTATTACTTTTCTCTTGCAACTAAGTTATGACTTTTCTGTATGTATAACTAGTCATGTTCATATCTGTAACGAGCGCCACGATGCCCTACGGGCTGCCTGTCCGCTTAACAAATGCGAATAAATAAATAAATAAATACATAAATACACAGAGAAAGAACTAGACACATAGTTATGTAAGGTCAATATCAAATATCTGCAAAGGAGGCATGCATGGGCCCACAAGCACTACCTGTCCACTTGAGATCAATCCATTGTTTCTTAAATGTCCCCTTCATTCCTCCATAACCACAAAGGCAAATTGCCTGCATGACATCCACATCCATTAGTACTAGAAGTACTCTAAATGGTTAATGTGTCAATATGGACCCTTCCCACAATCCCCTCGTGTGACTTCTGAGAGAAAATACACTGCCTACTTCACCCAAGATCACTACCTCTTGCTATCCAGAGTGTACACGAAAGTGCATGATCAGTGAAGGTAGAGAGAACATAATGCTTTCACCCAGAGTCAGAGCACAAAATAACGGTGATGTGACACCATGCCATCTGTGATGGCATACTGGTATTCGATTTTTTCTAGTTGTAAATACAAAATGATGCTGGTAATTCAGATATTGTGATCTGTAAATCAGACCTTACTTCTCTATTGGCCCATGCTGAAAGGAATAGTGCAAACATTTAACTCTGCTGGGCCTGCCTACTGTCACCCTTGGAAGCTGGCATGCAGTTTGGCAACATGGCAGTTACAGAGTAACATGTACATTCCTGCAACAGTCTGCTGTGTGGAACCCAGAGTTCCAACAAACAGGGCTGTACTTAACCTTGGGCAACCCTGACCCCAATGTTATGCATAACTGTGTAGCTCTAAGTCCTGGTGGCAGATTTATAAATATTAACAATATCAGGATTGATACAGTGGTCTATGGGGATATACAATTATACTATCCAATAGTGACTCATTCAGAGATCAGAGTCTGTGTAAGTTTGTGTGTGGAGGAGCTTCACCCAAAACAAACCCTTTGTATCCATTCCTAGAAGCTCAGTTTGTTCTGTCTGGGAAGATGTGTCACCTTCCCAAGAGCACCGGATATACCCTAACTTCAGAGGATAAGCTGAATAAAAGTGCCTCATGGGAAAGCCCACCACCAGTGCAGATGCCGTGATTTAGGACAGTGCCGGTGGCATAGCACTCATGGGTTATCATCTTTGACTAAACCAGCTTACCACTAGATCACCATCTTTGACTGACTCAATTCAGTCGGCTACCATGCATGCAGGAATCTTTTTTATGCTTCAGAACCGTGGTTTGTCCAGTCATTGGACATTTGGGCTACCTGCATTCGGACCCGACAACACTGTGGATCGTCTTTAACAAAGGACAAATAGTGTAAAGTTAATGAGCATTTCCCCCGCCCTGCTCGCCTGTCTATGTACAGACATATCTCTGTAGGATGCTTGCTGACCTCCCGGGCCCCCTGACAGTCTCTGGTCTGCGACAGGCACTGTGAGGCCTTCCCCATGGATATCAGCACCATTGGAGCTTTTCCAAGTTTTATCAGGAGGTCCACATCACTCACAGCATAAGTAGAAATTCTGTCCCTGAAGAAGGCTGGGCTCACCGACACACACAGAGCCATACCAGCCGAAACTCGAGTAGACCACCCTACAATCAAGAATTGCTATAAGAGGATCCAGCATTAATCTGTAGCCAGAACGAGGCAGCTCTTTTCTGCCAAACATGCTTTTTGAAATTACTAGACACTTTGTGCACTTTACCAAGATAGACAAATCAAACACTGCTAGTGGATTGCAGTCATTCATGATTCATTGTTTGTAATTTACCCTGTCTCTACTGTTCATTTGCAATGACTATTATTTGGACTGGTTCTCAGTTATTTTCATACAGACAACCGTGTGTGTGTTGCCCTGTGACACCACAGCTTCTGTGCACACAGGATATGTGTTTTGATTGGTTGCTAGACCGATTGATTGTATGAGCGTGAATGATTAAGTATGCATTTTTGGAAAGATGTTACGAAATTCTAAAGCATTTGGTTTATTACAAACCTTTTGCAATTACAACCATCCATCCAATAGTACATTTAATATCGTAACATCAAACTGCACCTACAAACACACGTTTACAGCCTGAAACAAAAGAATACAGTTCCTAGCCCACATTCAGCTTCACTTCATCTTTGGTTTAAAAATAATGTCTAAAAACAAGACTGTGGCTTATACCAGGGATGTATTTTCCCCCTAATTAAAAGCAGCCGCCCTTCTTCCACAGATAAAGTGTTCTGTGCATCCACAAAGGGTGTAAAGTAAATAGTTCTCAGTGCCATTCATTCGGGACAGAAAAGCAATGAAAGTTTTTAAGTTCCCTCCGTCCCACAGCATTTACAGTGGCCCTTTATGGGTCTCGGCTTATTTTCAGGGACAGTATTTCTGCTGTTCAATCGGATCCTCATGAATTGAGATCTGAAGCAGCTTATAAGGGAATTTGGATAGGTATTATGGCAAGGACCCAAACCCCCTCTTTTCATGTCTCATATGGTAAAATAGTTTGTTCTTGTTGGCTCCCTCAGAGGTAAGAATCCAGTCTATCCAGAAGAATTTTATTTTCACCTTGTTCGGATTTCTCTTTAATTCTTCCTCTGAAGAGCCAAGTCATTCAAGCAAGTGCTTACACTTTGTCACCCATTGTTTAATGCTCGCCCCTTGTCCCTATCTATTTCATTCTTTAAAATCTTAAAGAGCGGGAGGGGGGTTACCGCCAAAATACATTTCCTTTATAAAGACAGTGAGCCTGAATCTACCCTAGCCTTCAAAGAAAGCTCTCGCCGAATAATCTGAATAGGTACTGCCATGGGGAGGATTATGACCCTCTTTCAAAACAGACCTTCCACCATCGTCCACAGCAAATCACAAAAAAAGACTATGGCATATGCACCATAGGCCAGGAAGGCAATCACTTTAAGTTTATGAAACTCCAAGGTTGGAATCATGGAGAAGCGACAATATTTTTTACAGATAACCTTTGCTTGATTTGCCATCATTTTAGCTTTTTCTCTCAGGGATTTAACCACAGTTGTCTCAATGGGACGCATGTTGATCAAGACACCCAAGTATTTAAACACGGACACCTGTCCAATTTCGAAAGGAGCCCAACCACCACGAATACCTCAGGCTTTGTCTGCGCTGTGGTTTCTCTAGTATCAGAATCTTTGTTTTTGCGGCATTGATCTGCATATCATTTTCCTTTACATATTCCTCCAAGAGGTTAAGTGAGCTTTGCAGGCCAATGGCTGTCTGATCAATCAGAATAAGATCATTGGCATATAGTAAGTAGCCTATTTGGCATTTCGAATGGCAGGAGGAAAGTTCTTAGCTTTTAGTAAATTGTGCCCAATATCAGACACCAAAAGGTTAAACAACGCTGGTGCAAGAGGGCACCGTTTCTTCAACCCTCTGTATGTAGGAATTTCCTCCATTAACAAGCCCTCCTTGTTCAGCCTAACGCTCATTGAAGTTCCGTTATGGAGACATTGAAGTTGTTCCCTTATGTCTACCGGACAGTTCTAAAGAGACAGTTTCTCCCATAATTAGGATTTGTTTACACTGTCAAAATCTATAAAGTCTACAAAGGCAATGTAGAACTTCCCCCTGCCTTCCACAGCATGCCCTTTTAGAATCGACAAGACAGCGATATTGGGACTAGTACCCAAACTCCTAACAAAACCTGTTTGGAACCTGTTGCAGTGGTTTTCCCTACAAACCCACCTGGACAGGCGGGAAAGCAACAGTGAGCCAAAGACCTTACCAATAACATCAAGGAGAGAAATAGGGTGATAATTTTTTGTGTCATCCCTATTACCCCTCCTGAATATCGGGATCATCAGTGCTTTTTTTCCATGATTCTGAACCAGTTTTACACCTCTTGAAGGAAGCCCAAAATACCGGGTCTTGATTTGGGAGTGGCATTCGATAAGCCATCAGGTCCCGGGGCCCATGATGAACTGGATTTAGCAATTTGAGACTGATGTCTTCAAAGACGGAGACGACTGTCCACTTTCTGGCAGAAGGACTATCTTGGCTAATTTCTTTGTAGAGGAAGAGTCAAAAGCCCCTACCAGAAGCTCCACCCCCATGTTGCCTATATGTTGGGAACCGGAAATAGCGAAAAACCCTATATACATTCATGAAGATATGATGGTCTTCTGGACAGAGTACCGGAAGAAGTGTGAAAATGAGCGACAAAGAAGACTGGTGACGTCATGCAGAGCAGAACTGATGCGCCCTGAAAAGATACACAAGACAAAAGAACCTAGATATTCTATAACATCTGAAGAGGAGGTGTGAACGATGAGCAACATTTCGGTCTCGAAATGAACATGCTCATGCAAAGAAACGCTGAAGAAAATGCAAAGTAATTTTACAATTGTACAGATGCTGTAACGCAAGTAGACTAAGTAATCTTGAGGCTGGCTACGTAGTGAATAGATTGCGATGATGAGCTAATGTATATACATAGGAATGTAAAGAACCTGGATGTTCCACAATGCACTTTAGCAAAGCTTGAACCCTGTAAATGGAAAGGAATCAGTGTGGGGCAGTTGGAAAATAGCTAATGGTGAAGGAGAATCCAAGAAAGGCTGGCTGGACCAGCACCAAGAGTAGTGGCAACCGTGAGCCTGGTTGCCTGTCAAGTAGCTACAAAAACGTGAGAAAGAAACAAACTTCTGTTTGAGGTGGAATAAAAAAACACTGAAGGCATCAAGAGTTCATAATTTAATAGTATTATATGCAGCAAAGAGCTTGAAAACGTGGTCTCCAGTCACATGGTCAGAGGAAAATAGACTATTGGGTCGAGCTACACCGAAACCAGAAGATAAAGCCATGCCACGCTCCCTTTCATTCTCAGGCACAGAGAGCTTCTGCAAGGTCAAGTTGAAAGTCTTAATTGAATGGCAGACGGCAAAAGTGATGATAGTTGTCAGGCTAATTGGGTGGGAAGCTATGGTCAAGACCAGCCCAGAGGCACCTGGGCTAACAGCCTGCGTGCTGCTAGCATGTGGAATATTGCAGAAGGGTACAAGCGTGGCAATGAATTATAGAGGGCCATTTAACAGAGAGCTCTACAGTTTGTGTAACTAATGAAGCGTTGTTTACTTTGTGATGATGAAGATGACTTGCACTAGAGGAGGGCTTAGCTGTCCACCTGATGTTAGAGACCCATTCACAACCCCTGTCAAATTGTTCCCTGTCAACCAATCAAATCCCCAAGTAGGTCTTTGTAGTTTGCCACGTAGTGTGACATTAATGATGAAGAGTTTTTATTATAAAAGTTGTGTTTTTTTATGAAATTCACTGAGATCGTGCTTTGCGACATCCGTTGATGTCCGTTGTATCTTCCTGTTTTAGATAATTACAAATAAAACAGTACTAAGTTCTGCCAACTTCCTGAGTCAGTTTGATTATTGATGTATGAATAAATTCTGCATCCCCATCTATCTCTATAGCTGTCTCATCTTCAAGGACCCCGGTCTATGGGTTCATCTTTGTCACCACTTGCTGAGTAAAGCTTTTTAAAATGGGCTATCCAAGCCGCCTCTGAGACAATGTTGGTCTGCAGAGCTAAGTGTAGGGAGTTCTCATTTTTTAAAAGGCTCCATAACTCTTGAGTGTTTTTGCAGGAAACCACTCTTAATATGTGGTCAGCATTCCAAGCGCCGTACTCCTTCTTGAGTTTAATAATTAGTCGGTCGAGCAAATCAGCCTCCCCCCTTTCTTTTAGCACTGTCCTCAGAACTCTTCTTAGCTCCCTTCTTCTTTCAACCAGTACTCTAGCATAACTATGGTGATGGTTTAAACAATAAGTCGTACAGTAACAGAAAATGTGCAAACAGGGTGGAAAGTTAGATCAGGAAGATAGAAGATGGTCTTTAAGGTTGTTTTTGAACAGAGATAGGGATGAGATTTGAAAGGGGCAAAGTGTTCCAGAATTTTGGAGCACACAGAGAAAAAGAACAGAAGTGGGGCGGGGGTCTACATGGATGATGGGCTCTGGTCTAAAACATTGAGATTGAGACGAGAGAAAGCGAGCGGGGAAGTAGAAAGAAACAAGAGAAGCAAGATAAGGAGGGGCAAGATGGTTCTGACATTTAAAAACTAAATAGAGACAATGAAACAATAAACTGGATTCAAGGGAAAGCTGATGCAGAGAGGACAGAGTAAGGCAAATAGATTCACAAGGGGATAGAGAAAAGAATTGATGAATAGAATAGTTATATTTTGATCAGGGGGCGGCAGGTTTTAAGCAGCAAGGCCAAAGAGGATTGAAGAGCAGTAGAATAAACGAGAAAAGACCAATGAAGAGAGAAATAGTTTAGTGGCATGAGTGGCAAGAATTGACCGGCCTTGCATGTATTATATAGCTGATGCTGATATGAGTGAGAAATAGAAGATATTTAGGAAGTGAAGGAGAGAGAGGAGTAGAAGATAATGCCCAGATTATGGGCCATGGCAGAGGGCGTAATAGAAGAAGATTGGATAAAGATGATAGAAGGGGGTGAAATAGGGGAGGAACAGTGGAAGCAGGAAAGAAAATCACCTAGGTTTTTGGAGGGACTGAGGTGAAGAAAGTGAGAAGCCATACAAGACTGGATGGCAAGTAGACAAGCAGAAAGATTAGAATGGATTTCAAAAGATAAGGAGGAAAAGGAAAATAATATCTGGGAGTCATTGGCATAAAGGTGATGGGAGACACCAAGGGAAGAGATAATAGCGACAAGGGGGATGGTTTACAAGGGAAACAGAAGAGGGGCAAGAGCAGAGCCCTGGGGAAGGCTATAGGTGAGTGAACAGGGGAAAATTGGTTGAGCCAGGACACAGAGAAAGTACCGGATGATAGAAAAGAAGAGAACTAGTCCGTAACTGTGCCACGAAAACTAAGATTACAAAGAGAAGAAAGCACGATACAGTGGTCCAATTACTGGAGTCTTTTTGATGTAAGCCAAACAGGGGAGACGAAGGAGTTACAGTAGCCCAGGAGAGTAGTTACATCCAAAAGAGAGGATCACAATCTTGGGATGTCTTTGGAAACTCACATTTCCTGTGCCCCCTCCTCACCTCCTGTAGACAAAGCACTCGCGAAATTAGGACTGAAATCAGGTAATAGCTCTTGAAACAGCTGCAGGATTGGATTAGACCCTTGCTGAAGGCTTGAAATGGACAAGTGCACGTTGGCAAATTGACTGTATAAGCCCCTGACCCCCCCTACCCCAAGGGTGAGTAATCATTGGAAATCAGAAAAAGAAGGTTTCACCTGAAATCTTATTGAGATGTATCTGCCTAAATTCCTTGGCCATAGAGGTGAAAATAAAGTCTCTAAGAATGGAGCAAGACATTCCCTCACCCATTCCAGAATACCTTTTGGGGTGAACTGCTGTTTGAAGAAGGCCTGCCTGCTGCCTCAACACAGGTAACCCGGATCCTGCTTACTGGAGGTGACAGCTCCTGCAAGTGCTCTCTGGCAACCATCATGGCTGGGAAGGTCCCCTACCAAACAGGAATGAAATAAACCCCTTTGTACTGTCACAAACCACTTTTTAACCAACTCGATTACTTTTGAGACAGTTTCCACCTGCAGCACGACCTGCTTAGCTTTCTTTGGCATTCACTGCTTCTTAGAACTGCTTCCAGTAGTTGAGTCTCTAGTTTGAAAATCCCCTGCTAACACTCTAGCTACCTTTGAGCTGATTTCCACTGCAGTACTGCATCATATCGCCTGGACCTCATCAAAAAAACTCAACCACTTGGAGCCACCAACTTGACCATCGAATTGGCTGTTCTTTAGACAATTCGATCCAAACATCAAGACTGCATTGTGTAAAATCTACTCGACCATCTTGATGCTGACTCAATCTGTTGGGAGCGCCCGACTTGATTGCATCACACTGGCTCAATGTCTACTCGACTCATTTAAAAGTGCTAAGAAGCCCGACTCGACGTCTTGGTGCTATCACCCTCTCCTGGTTTTAGGGCCGTAGAGACATCTAAGACTCTACTTTGGACCTTTTATGGACATATCCTTTGAACTTGAACATCGCCACAGAGACTGTTGCCTATCTACCGCTTTATTTTGCTATCACAGTAATATTGTTGTTTGGATGCTTCTTTGCTAGCTCACACCCCTCCTGACGAGTGCAGCCTGGCATCGTCCCCCGTTACCACAAGCAGTGAAGGAGGTATACGTGTCAGGTTGTGCCTGCTTCACCTTCATGATTGGGATCACTATGTGTATACTAGGAGTCTGGGGCTGAGTAGTAGTTGTATACCCTTGTCAATGCGAGAGGATAGCTCAGCGGCAACGTGCTTGCCTTGGAAGCAAGACGACACAGAGCAACACAGGTTTGATCCCCGGGTCCGCGCTTAGAAGCCTCTGGGTATTAAGTGCATTATAAATAACCAATCATATCCTACCACATCAATGCAGTGCGCCTGAAGAGCAGGTGACATTTCATCACAGGTTGTTCCTTGAAAAATGTGGTGAGGGAATCCTGCAATTTCTGGCACCCACATGCACAGGCCTTGAGCGAGTCCGCAGGCCCCTCATTAGTGGATTCTCCATGGCCCCACCAAGGCTTGCAGGGAGGCCTGTTACACCCATGCTTTTTTTCCACTGTAGAGGCCGGACATATATTAATTTCGTTTACATTTAAGAAGTGAGGGTCCTGGTTGGGGAAAGACTCATCTGTGACAAGGGTTTAGGGCGGGCGCTGATCACATCGAAGCAGAGGCGTTGCTACGGGGGGCTTAGTGTGCTACAACCCTGAGTCTTTTTGGTTGTAGCCTGGGATAGAATCTAGGGGGCAACAACCAAAAGGATAGCTAGCCCGAGTCCCGAAAGTCCCGACATTAGTGTAGCCCCAGATCTTTTCCAGACATAGCAACACCCCTGCATGGAAGAATTCAAGCCTTTGCTTGGCGCACTGGGCATAACTCGGTGTGAGAAATAGCAGCCAAGAAAAGCAAGAAGATCTCAGCTTACATTGATGGCTTGTTGATCACCAACATTGCTGTTGTGGTCTTGACTATCAATTAATTTTTAACACAAAACTTCTGGGAATCCAAACGCTGTCATTGACACTGAGCGTGTATTGAGTCATTGTGGTGAAGAATCTCATGTACATATTATCCACAATGTAGGTGCCAACGAATTACTTTAGCCAAGTATAGCTCTTACATTCCTTGACATTTCATCTGACAATTGTGTAGGGCCACAAGGCTGCTGATGTCACCTTCACCGAAAGACAACGGGGCAATTAGCGGAGAGGTGATCAGTATCACCAAAGCGCCATTGTTTGCTTTGTGTTACACAAAAGACAGCACTTAGGTAGGCGTGTAGAAACTGGAACACCGAAGTCCAACATATATCACTCAAAAGGAGGAGTATACATTTCATGCTGAAGTGCATTGTTAGCCACCCCCACACGCTCGAGGCGCCGATGCCACGATTAGCCGTGCACGAAGCTACCTGCCATTTTAGAATTATATAAAAGCTCCTGAGGGTACGTCAAGGAGCTTCTCACGCATAAAACACTCACTGTTTTCTTGGCACGGGATTCCCTTCTTGCTACATCCAAGTGAGTGCTGCATGAAAGGCTGTTATTCACACAAATTCATTAAAATGCTTGCCTCATGCTCACTGAAACTAAGAGTCGAGCTTCAGAAATTGAGCTTTGTTCCAACAGTGCCCACAGCTAAACAACAAACAAAAAAAGACTCAATTATATCGTCGGCAACAGAATCTCGCCAAAAGATAAAAGCATTCGATTTACATACTTCCAATGCAAATTAAAATCAGATTTAATAATGTGATGATATCGTTTTAAACTGATATAGAGTATTCTACCCCGAGCACACATGTAGTCTCAGTAAATAGAAATAGAAAAGGGCCAGACAATAGGATGTGGAAACCCCAAGCAGATCCCGAGGGTATCCTCTTTCATAGAAATAGCGGAGTGAAAGGCAATACCTCCACTGGTAACAAAAGAAGAGGAGGCTTGCCATAAATTGGCAAGTATAGCGGCGTTAAATTGATATGTCTCCGACTGACTTATAAAATATCATACGGAAAATGGGTTCCCACATCTCTAGTGATGTTATAGTCGTGGGTAAATTGACGAATCCTTTTAGTCCTCATCCATCAATGACTTCTTCCTTTTAAAAAATGACAAATCACGTCTTGCCACTTCTCACAGCCGGTGATACCTATACTTGGGCTGCCAAAATGAAGGTTTTAATTACTATTAGTATCATAATGTGAGCATGTTTGATCGAATGCACATTTTATGGTAGAGTGCCAGGGTTGCTCGAAATAAAAAAAAATAAAAAACGTTCTGTACATATTTGGGAGTGTGACACCTATTTTGGGCCCAATATGTTCTGGAAAAGCTATGCTGTGCTAAAGTGCAATTCACTTAGGTGCAGAGAATGTTCATGTTGCAGGGGCAGCTGCACTTTCAGCTTCATGGCAGAGGTGCCTGCTGCGCCACAATAGTCTGTCTGTACCACTGCCCTGTCGGGGTGTGCCGGATGAATACAATGGGCCTCATTCCGAGTATGGAGAAAGCCATGCCGCTTTTAGCGTCATGGCTACCCCCATACCGGGTACCGGGTCCCGGGTCCTTGAATGGGGAAATACCGGGCCATTCCGACCTTGGAGGGCTCAGTATTTCCCCATTTAGGTAACCCAGACCCGGTGCATCCCCATTCCCATTGAGCCCCCATAGGGCTCAATGGGAATGGGGAGGATTCCAACAACGAGCCCGTTAATGACGGGCCCATTGTTAGCATCCTGGTCTGCTTGCGGGACCCGCTAAGGACGCCTGGCTTTACCAGGCGTCCTTAGCGGGTCCCACGAGCAGACCTCGTAATGAGGCAGTAGGGGGTTAACGGCGCCGGCAGCTCTACCAGTGCCATTAACCCCCTACCGCCAGGGTTGTAATGAGGCCCAATGACCTTTCCAGCAGGTCCTGATGGTGTCAATCACTCCACCGACCCAGAGAAGGCTTAGGGACAGCATGAACGTCTAAATAGTGAAAATGATGACTATGCAGCCTTGCAGGAAAGTGAACATCTGCATGGGTGTCTGTAGGGGAGCACTCTAAGGGAATCCACCTCATTATTGCACAGCCCCGCGTGTGTTGTGTGGCGTCACTGGGATCTGCTTGCCATCACACAAAGTGTCCATGGCACAAGCACAACATGTCCGCCACCCCATCATGGAATGAATTTCTTTGCATTCTTTATAAACCAACATCCTGAACAGTTTACAGTCCTGGATCTAGTACTTTTAGAATGATATCCCAAAAGGACTCTCAGTGGCCACCCATGCATGGCATGTTTAGTTTTGGCTATTTGGCCATTTGGTGGCACTAAAGCGCCAATATGCCAAAATGATTGCATTAGAGCTTAGCTGGCATATGAGGAGGGACATAAAGCTTGTAAGTGTTGTTTGGTCATTTTTCCACCCCGTGACTGCCCATGGCCATGCTAATCCCTACTGCCATTCCCATCTACTTCTTGCCCGTCCCCACCCAAAACACATCCTCCTGGGATCTCTTTGAGTTAACTTCCACAAGCCTTACCATCAAACTTTGTGCTGGAAGTACCTGAGAGTATTTATTCTAAGCAGCTGTATGGTACGATATGATATGGCATTTATAACGCGCCTATACACAAGTGTTTTAAGGCGCGAAGTTTTTACTAGGCTAGGTTACACTGAGATCGCGCAAGTGCAGCGAGGGGGGAGAGGAAAGTGTGAGGGAAGGGGCTGTGCAGTACATGGGATCAAACAGTAAAAATGCTTTTAAAAAGTATGGCCAACTGGTGGCAAGTGCAAAGGGTAAGTGCAGACATCAATTTGCCAAGTGCTGGTAGGGGGAGTGTAGGGATACAGAAAACAGACCCGAAGTGCAAGGGTTACCAGGGGGGCAGTGCAGTTGTGCAACTGGTGGGGAGGGCACCTGGGCCCGAGATCAGAGGCTAGCTAGGTGACCAGTGCAGTTTCAGTTTCAGCCAGGAGTTCAGCAAAGGAGACGAAGAGAGAAAGAAGAAGCAAAGAGGAAGCAAAGAGGAAGGTCTTGAGGTGCTTCCGGAACTGGAGATGGTTCTCCTTAAGTTTCAGAGAGGCAGGGAGGCTGATCCAGAGGGAGGCCCCAGTCAAAGAAAGAGACCTACCACCAACTCGTTGCTTGGAGAAGCGACTGACCCTGAGGGAGTTGGAGGAGCAAAGAGCTTGAGAAGGAAGATATTTACGAAGAAAGATTTGGAGGTATTGAGGCCCCAGGCCTCAGAAGGCCTTGTGGACAATGCAGAGTGTTTTGAACTTAATCCTCGCAGCCACTGGGAGCCATTACAGAGATTTCAGTGCTGGAGGGATACGATCCCTGGGCTTGAGGCCAAGGACAAGTCTCGCAGTCCTGTTTTGGATGGGTTGCAGAGGGCAGAGAGTAGAAGCAGGCATATTTAGAAGGAGGCTGTTGCAGTCGCCCAGCCTAGAGAGAACCAGAGCTGTGGAAACAGTGAGCTTCTGGGTGAAGGAGAGGAAAGGCAGAATATCTCTGAGGCGGTGCAGTTGGTAGTGTGACTTCTTAGAGATGCCAGAGATGTGAGGAGAGAAGGAGAGTGTGGAGTCTTAGATGACCCCAAGGTTTTTACCCTCACAGGTGGGAGCAGGAAGAGGGCTGAGGGAGGCCGGCCACAGAGTGAAAGGAAAGGATGGAGCAGGAGTGCCGATGAGGAGAATCGCTTTCTTACTGGCATTAAGGCAGAGATCATTGGCGGCACACCACTCCTGGATAGCAGACAGACAGTCAGAAATGAGAGAAGGAGAAGAGGTGGTGGAAGAGAGCCTGAAAATGTGCTGAGTGCCATCTTCAGCACACTGAAAGGTGGGGAGAGACCGGCAATGCAGTGGACAAGATGTGCCAGGTATTGGTTGAAAAGCCAGGGAGGGAGGTTAGACCCCTGGGGAGCACCATATGTAGAAAGAGAGATAGAGGAGAGTGTATTAATTAATCAGAGCTGTAAACAAGCTACTGGTATAATAAAATGTCCTAACCTGGCCTGCCTTCAGCCACTCAAATTATAAGCACTATGTGTGCCCTTCACTGACATCCTTTTAAAAACAAGGATTGGCAAAGTATTAGGCATTTCTCAGGCATGTAATTATATGCCTAGGTACTTAATTATGTTCTTGTGCATTCAGCTACAGACTTCAACCATGCATTTAGTGAAATGGCAGAGAAATTTGGCAGGTCTCCATCCAAATGGAGGAGAACAGTAGCCAGTCATTTTATTGCAAACATTACAGTGTGGTACATAACAGAGCGGACAATAACACAGAAAAACTCTGAAAAGATTAAATAAATATATAAAAGGAAGTGGGGTAAGGGCTTAAAATGGGTCAGGATGGGGTTGGGGTGGCGTTATAAGGGTAGAAAATTGGAGGGGTGTGGGGGACCCTCAAATAAAATAAACAACAACTACGTTTTGGGGTTTTCCTATGAAATGTACCACTCTTTAATTGTGGTCGGTAAAAATCACATATATCCAAGGAGAACGTGTCGGTCCTCAGCTTTCAAATATAAATCTGTGGCTTCTCAGAAGAAGGGCTAGAAGCTTAAGGTCTAATGCACAAGTGTTGACACATATTAAAGTGAAGAAATAAATGGAAAGGGACAGGAACTGGAGAAGAAGTGCAGAGTAATCAGTCAGCGGAGTTTCTGGCTAGAGAGAGAAGAGATAAAGACAACATTCTAAAAGAGACTCTGTGTCTTTGTGTCATTCAGAGACCATTACAGTGGTGACAAGGGAAGGCCTTGATGCAGTTTGCACTAAGCTCGTCCGAAGGAAGGAGGAGCATTTCCTGCCACGCTGCTGTGCTCATGCAGTGATGACTTCTAACGCTATCTCTGTGTGCTCTATACAATGTGCAGTTGTGGAACCTTATGTAGCACTGGGGGAATCTCCCTCTGTTCTGTCTCTGGCGTGCCCTGGCTTTTGTCGCTGTGATAATGAGGGTGTCATGCATGAGTCCTGGGGTCATATCTGGTTGTGTTACGCTGTGTTTGTAGGAGGGCAAATTCTCTGCCCACCATTTCTGTTTCCTTCATGTCAAAAGTCCCATTATTACAAGACTATAAACAGCCATCTTGTTTGTGGAACTGGTCCTTGTGGGAAGCCAAACTGATTGGAGTAAGTGTCTGTTGACTTCACAAAAAAAGGGATTTTCAGGTGTATAAGTAACCTCTTCTGACATTATCTTTCTTGGCTTCACTGCACATCCAAAAGAAGGCTCAGTGACAATCCTGGGCATACCTTCTCAACTATAGAGCACAAGGTAGATTGATCTTTATTTTTATCATGCAATATGGTTTAAAAATACATACACAATTGTAGACTAAAAGAAAATTATGAATACATTAAACATAGCAAGGAATACTCCAAAAAAAACAACAATTCTTTGAAAATGTATTTTTACAAAGCGAATTGTGACTAAAGTTAACAAAATTTGATTACTATTTAGGATTCAAACTAAAAAGTCTTTAGACTTTAAAACGGTAAAATTATGGACAAAAGATATGAAGATTTTGGTTCTATGTTTGTCCAGAACTTCAGAGTCATGATATTCAAAAGTATCTAAACAAACCACATTACAAATATATCAATTCATTGCCACCACACAAATTGCGCCAGTTAAACACATTTTAATTGTTATTTTGTACAAAAAAAACCATTAAAACATCTTTAACTGGCTCAATTTGTGTGGTGGCAATTAATTGACATATTTCATTGTTAAGGATTTCCATCAGGCAATACACCCTGGTCTCAGCCTAGTATGCAGTCCGCAAATGAAATATTATTTTATTGTGTCTATAGGTTCAATATTCTGAGTGATATACCACTCATATCCCACCCCTTCTCAAAATACCCCCAGGTCACAATGGACAAGGAATCAGGCTGGTTGGTAAAGGAAATATTTATTTAAAATTCAAATCAAACATATGTTTTAATATATGGGGCAGCAATCACCAATGTGGTGAAAATACAAATAAGAAAGTAGGTAATGTAGTTGAATTCACTTTTAGCAACACAGAATATAAAATATCAGAGAAAAGAAAACTTTTGGCTTGTTTGAAAGATAGCGCTTAAGTTAAGATTTCCCCCTGCAACTTTCTCAACTCACAAATAATCAATTCTACACAGATGTAAGGGAGCAGTAGGTAATCAGGAATAAAGAACAGTGTACAGGATTTAGATAGAACCTTCCCTCCCCAAACAAGAGAGAAAAGCGTTTTGGAAATCTTACACTTTTTAAAATGACATTCGAAAATGGCTGAGCAAAACAATGAAAAGTTGCAAAAGTCCTTAAATCAATATAAATTCCTATGGGAACAACATTGAAAAGATGCTAACAATCGTAAGCTATGGTATGAGCAAAATTACACACTTTGAATCTTAATGGAAGTTTGGAAATATTTGAAATTGAAAATCACACGTGTAAAACTTTGCAGAAATGCGATTTCCCGCCTAACATTCACTGAACAGTTTTAAAGACAAACGGGTGAAATATACTATTGTGGGATGCAGTTTTTGTGTTGGGAGGTAGCTAAAGGTCTTATGTTTAAGTCAGAGTTGAAATGAAGTCTCTAGCTATCAAATTGAGGAAGTTATGCAATGTTAAATGAGAGGCGTTTTTAGACAACTAGAACAGAGAATAGCAGAAAATCGGTTTAAAATGACAGGTTGATTTTAGTTAATTAGATTAATGGCTAAGAAAAAGAGAATGCCATCCGTGAATCTCCACAGTTACAGGGCTGCTTGTAACACTTCAAGTGGTGATACCGCGTTTACTTTATGGGAATTACTTTATTTAATCAAAATCACTAATGGCTTATGATCTAGTAAAACAAAATGAAGACAAGATCGGTGCTAACACTAAGAATCACAGACAGGGTTGCAAGAATGGTTCTGACAATATTATAGGTTCTTAAGGTGAAGATAGGATGGTTGAGAGATTTGGGATAGGACAAGGCAAGGCAAAATATGCTATGGTTTACTATGATTCCTATTAATACTTACACTCCACTTGAATTTAAGATTTTGGACCGTCAAGAGTTGTGGTCATCCCAAGGGTCGGGTCTAACAATGGACAGCAGGGCACCTCTGGTGGAGTTAGGTCAGCAGGGTGGTTCTGGTCACCTGGACTGGCACCTCAGACTGGACTGATTACTGGAGACCGGAGATCAGTGGATGGTGAGTTTGGAGCAGGCAAGCATTTATGGCAGCAAGCCAAACTGGATCAAATTGCTTTCCTTAAGTTTTGGGATTGCTTCAGGATTTGGGCCTAGCTGAAAAAGAGTTCAGCAATGCTGAGGCCTTGGCTTTTGCATAGAAATCTGGAATCAAGAACAAGAGGGAGAATTCAGGAACAGGGCGCCACGCAGAATTCAGGATGAGGTCAGGAGTTTGTCTGTGTGTTGTGAGGTTCCCTTATTTATCATGCCAAATGACACCACTAAGGTTTATGGTAGGGGCAGACCTTCTACCCACACCCACAAGGCTATGATTGGGCAAGAGCACAGTTCCCGCCTTGCCTCCAGCACTCAAGGGAAGAACTATGCTGACTAAAATGTGTATTTGCTGCAGATGAAAATCGGATTTAAAGAAATCAGTTTAATGTGCCTTTTATGAATGAAAGGCAAATTCACCTGTTTTTAAAGTATGTTCTTGGGTAAAGGCTTAATTCTTTAAGAATGTCAAAGGATTGATAATGTTAAAGTGAAAAATCAACCTATAAACTGTGTTAATTTTATATGTTCAAATGAAAGATTTAAAAGGTGAACTTAAAGAAGACCCAGTCTCAGTTATTTGAAAAAAACAACCCTGCTTTCACAGTCCTTAGCTTGGGAAAGGTTGACACCTCCACTGCTGGCAGGAAGGGATAATTGCTGCTGAGAGGCCTTGCATACTCATAACAAAGGAACTTCATTAGACATTTGTCTTTGCCCCAGGCAAAGACAATAGCAGGCTTGGACACTCACCCTTCCAGGGGAGGTGCAGAAAGCTCCACTCTCCAGGTAGAGGCCCCTCATTTAACTTCAAAGGATTTGCATTTGCTCACACTTGGAAAGAAAGATAAAAAAGGGACATGTGACTTTTGGGTATAAAATGCTTATTTTGCCATTGAACTTCAACACATTTAACTTGGCAGCAAGAATAAGAAAAAGAGTGAAAAGTACATACATCTAAATCTGAATTTCTGCTATTCATTTGAAAACTTGGTAGAATTTCTTACTGTGCCCTTTCTGTCATCCAACCAGCAAAGAGTGAGGGCTGCCATTGTTGGGTTGTTGTGGATGCTGTGGTGCAGTAGACACACATGCTTTACGTGGTAGGTACCAGAGGGCCTAGCATCTGTGTCTGGGGAACATGCTATTTCTTGAGGTAGCTTCTTGTGTGGGTGGGACTGGGGCAGGCATGGAAGACGGGGCACGTGACATGGTTTTCACGGGTTTGAACATGTTTGGGATGGGAGGGCCTACTGGTGCAGGAAATGAGTTGGGAGTTGGGAAATGGGCAATGTGATACTGGCAAGTTAGTGTTATAGTGGTATGGTGGAGATGGCAGGGTGAGCAGGGGGTTGAGGTTTATGTTAAACTGACCAGTCAATTGAGTGGTTCCATGCATCGCAGAGCAGATTTGGTGCTGTTGTGGACTGGGTAGGGCGACATTGCACTTGTTCATGTGTGTATGGCAGCTGGGTGTCTCCACTTGGCAAGACAGGTTGTGTCAGGGTGCGTTTGGTGCATGCATGGCAGTGAATGTGTGTTCAGTGCACATTGCTCCTGGCCATGGAAGAGTGGGGGGGGGCGTGTGTATGGGTTTGTTGTGGTGTAGTGCAATTCCATGGAACGCAGTACAGGACTGCCGGCCCAGGTATGAGGGTGCTGGCAGCATCATACCAATAGCATTTCCGGGCAACCACACCCCCAGTGTGCATTGCAGTGTCCATTGCCCCTGGCTGCTATGGCCTTCCAGGGGCACCGACACCTTCCAGCATGGTATACACAGTGACACCGCCAACGTTTCTGTCTGTGCCGCTGCTTCCATGTCCTCATGCCCATTGCTTTATGTGTGCCTCCACAGCAATGAGGACTTACTTTCCAGTGCCTGACAACCCGGACAATAGGGACTGGCGCTGTCCCAGTGGCTATGTGGTTTTAGGCAGTGGAATTGTGGTGTGTGTTGGGCACCCACACTCCAGTGGCAAGGGGAGAGCTGCCTAACTGTCAGGTGTGTTTATTATGTTGTGGCATTTTAAACTCACTGTCCTCACCAGGTGTCCCAGCTCCAGCCTCTGCTGCTCTGACGCCTTCTATCACCTCCATGTGCACCATGCTTTGCACTTCTCCTCCTACAACATGAAACGTATCGGTAAGGATGTTCCCCCACCTGTGGCCATTAATTGCCTGCGGTGGGCTGACAGGAGGTTCCTCAACCTCAGTCAGACATCATCCCACCGCTTGTGGCAGTTGCGGACTGCACAGGGGTGGTTCCGAGCACTGATACCTTTTGGGCAACCTCCTCTCAGATACAATTTCTTCTCATTTGGGTGCTACGACGGTGGACTGTTACAAACTGCTCCCCAGCATGTTGGACAATGCTGTCCGCGAGTGCTGCTGTCTCTCTGGTATCCTTGATGCCATTGGTGGTGGTGAGATTGCACAGACAGGAAGTGTGGATGGCTACTGGAAACTGCTGATTTTAAGTTGATTGTACTTTCCAAAATGGAGAGTTTACTGTTCCGGTGATCACGTTATTTTCAGTCACGGGTTTTCCGGTGCCGTTTGTTCCTTTGCCACTGTTTCGCTTGCTGCTGCGGCTGGGATGGACATGCCCGAAACTGTGGCACTGGCACTGTGGCTTACGGTGCAACCAATATTTGCCTATTTTCACTGTTATTCCGTGTTGTCGGTGGTAAAATTTCCAGCATGCCGGAATGCGCACGGCTGACAGGTCGTAGTTTGCCGGTGGTTCTGTTGCCATAGGTGACGGAATGGATGCCACCGGCAACACAGTATCACCGGAAATGTACTGCCAAACTTATAATTATGTACCAAGATACCTAAGGGTTAGGTGCGCTATATAAATAAATAAACAAACAAACAAACAAACAATTACTGGATAGGAGCTACTAAAAGGACTAGAATAGGAAAATAAATAATAAAAGACTCAACAGTTACGGTCAGCAGTTTCATTACATTGAATGGTGATTTTGGGCAAGGACTGCTTGTCTTGTAGGATCCTAACTCGTGTTTGACTGAAACATTTCCTGGTGATGCTGAAATAGAACTCACTACTGAAATTCCATTTCTGGCTGCGACTTCAGCACACAAATATGCATAAGATTGCTTGCAGAAGTATTCATAAAGTCGATTAATTTGGTATCCGTGAGTTTGACTAACACCAATTTTCCTTGCTTGTTGTTTTCACCATTGTTACGGCTACTAGGAACTATTTTGACCAAATTCCCAGGTGATGCTGATGGCATGAATCCACCAGGTACTGGAGATCCATTTGTCTGCCTTAAAAAGAGGAAGAGACGCAACTGAGAAGTACGCTGTAATTTTGGGGGTAGTTGTAACTATCATTAATTGCCCCGTTAGAGTCAGTTTACTATGCCTCGTGGCAGGAGTATTTTGATGGTAGGAGGAGTGAGACTCAAAAACAGCATGAGACCATAATGGAAGCAAAGTAATTTCAGTAGACTAAGGATTGGTTTTACTACGCTATGCGTACATTATAAGAGGGAGAGGAAGAGGGAGGTGGAGGTAATTCTGGTTAGAGGAGCTGTTTTTAGGGTTTGGGGCCTAGGGTGGGAGGGAGAGGGGATGTGTGGGTGTGGGTGGGGTGGGGATTGTTTGATAAACTGTAATGGTCATCCATGTCCAGGCTAACCAGGCATGATATGTGGTATTAGTGGGTAGAGAGGTATTTTGATGCAGCCAATCTAGCCATTTCTTAGTTTGTCTTGACTTTTATTTAACTGGGTATCTCTGATAAAGCAGTCCTGCAAGTGTAACTACCTAGATAGATTGGTATTTGAGTGCTGCCAGTCTAGCTTTTTCTCACTGTGGCACTGTATCTTTTTTTGGGCATCTGTGATAAAATAACCATGATAAGTGTTATTGCTTCAACTGGCATTTTGATGCATTGAGAAAACTCAAAGTTCCCATATTCTTTGTACACTGCATATTTTAATAGAACGTAGGTGTTACAACCAATCTTGTTCTCATATTTCTTGTCATGAGCTTTGTATCTTTGATGTTAGACACCTCTAGAACTATGGTCCATATTACCTTTTCACATCGTTGCACAAATATAAGCACAATAATTACTCTTCCATTTTGGTAAACCTGTTACAAGTCTGTATACAGCGTTTTGGGGCATACTTTGTTTATTTTTCAATAGACAGACAACTTCTTCCACCAGATATTTATCTCCAGGGAGGCAAAACTCAGTTCATGCCTTATCACTACCATGGGGACCGATTGAGATAGTTTTGAATTCAGCTTAGCCAATATATTCCCCCAACTCAAATCATTTAGAACCCGATGATCTATGCAATAGATAATACATCAAATCGTTTTCTTTTTAAAGTAGTCAATTAAGGGCAGAAAGGAACAACAATCATATCACTGGTCAATTATAGAGGATATATTCATTCTTGCTCTTTGTTTGAGTGCAACAATTCGATTCACACTACAGACAAGAAAATCAAAGAACACAAGTTGTGTCACCTTCCCCAGCTTTGAACCATTGATCATGAATGCATATACGTATTTGCTTCCTTCCGCCTCCAAAATTGAAAGGGTTAGTAATTGTGGCTCAGCCATATTGGTGCACCAGGACTGCATGTGACAATCGATACCAGATGTCTGTGCATAGGTGCGGTAGAATGCCCATTGATACCATAGGGTTCATCATTCATGTAATGACGCATGGGCTGAGATACTTAGGTTTACATTTGGATGAATGCCCTAGGATTTTCAAGTATTGCATAATGATCCACACTCCCAGTTTATTGTTAACTTCCTTCCAAACTATTGATGATATCAGTATCAGACAAAGTAATCCAGTATGGACTTTGCGAGTTATTTTGGATTGGGTGCAGATGACACAGCTGTGAATGCCCTTTCACTTCCCTTTTTAGAGCAGCTACAATATTTTCTATCAGTATGATATGGAACAGGCGCTCCTTCTTTCTTTTCATTGCATGGGGTATACCTCATGGACAATGCATGTGCTTTGCTGTTCTGCAGAGCTGATTTCTATGTGATACTGTAGTTAAGTCAGTGGGAAACAATGAACCTATCAATACTGTCTTTGACTTATGCTGCAGACAGTTTTGAGAAATTCCAGATGTATAAGATCACTTCTACCATGAAAGTGAGAAACACTCATTCTGCATAGTGTGCATAGTGTGTCCAGGTAAGCAGTGATTCTAACACGAAAGTTGGTATAATTGCACTTGGAGAGAGTCAACTTTCTGGAAAGGAACGGCAAAGGATGTGTCTCTTTAGTTAGGATGTTGGTGTGTGATAGACTGGCTCCCAATGCAAAATTAGATGCATCTGTCTCTGGAAGAAATGGAACATCTGGATTTGGATGACATGACACTGGAGCTACAGTAAAAGCCCGTCTAAGGGGTTCAAATGTGTCTTGTTGTTCTGACCTCCATCAGAAAAATAGATAATATTCTTTAACCATTTTGTGAAGGGTGTAATGTTTGTGGAATACCTAGGGACTCACTGTCATTTATAAAGTGTAAACACCAGGAATAACTGTACATCTTTATATGTTTGGAGATCTAACCATTTGAGGATTTCCTACAATTTAGCATGGATTTCCTTCAGGTGAAATAGTGTAGCCTAATGAAATGCACACTGAGCTGTCTTGTCTTAGACCAAATTGATCTTCAGGTGAGCATGTCTTCAAATGTTGCATGTGGAAACTAAAGGATACAGAGAATGGCACTGAAACATCTAAATGGATCACTACATAGTAGTCCAAAATATTACAATAACGTTGTTAGTAAAAGAAAAAACGGAACACAGCACAAGCAGTACACAATCCATCTTGTTCTCAATCATTGTGAAGGTTACAAATTAATTTTAAATTAATCTGCAGTACACAGGACAATCCTGGTATTTGTAATGTGCCCTTTGGTCCTGGAAGTCATTTTCATTGATATTATTGAAGAGTTTTGGCAGGAGTGGAAACGATGTTGTCTGTTCTGACTTAAATAAATCGATGTGTCAAAAATTAGTCCACAGGGTTTTTCCACTTTTCTGGCTTTTCAGTGCAGCCTCCATTTGTAGGGTTGAACATATTCGTTTTTCTCAAGACTCCTTGGGCAAAAGATTACTGGTGCTATCCACCATTGTTAGATTTACTGAAATATCATTGTTCAGATGCCTAAAGCGGTTCAGCCACAAATTCTCTGAAATAGTCATAGTTAGAGATAATGAAGGAGTAATAATACCAAAAAGTACAATCTGACAGAAGGTTCTGTAATCTCTTTCAATTGAGGCCTTCTTTAATTGGCTTTAGTGTTTCATTTATTCCTAAAAGGTATGGTAACGCATAAGTAAGTTCATAAATCAATTGCGATCAAAACGGTGTATGTTCACCTGCTGTATAAGTTAAGGATCGATATGATCTTAAACATTGTATTATTTGACGTTGTATTAATGCAATATGATTTTAAACATTTCATTATCTTGTGTGGTATCAATGTGTCAATATGCTGAATGTTTATTTTTCTTATTGTCTTTACTTGTTGTGATACTTTTATATAAAGTTACTAATGAATGAATGGTTTTCCATTTGTAACCTAGATGTATATGTGTGCGGTTGTATGCCCCTATGATTTTGAATTTTAAGCAGTAAATGGAAGCTCCTTGCATCTAGTTTATCATGACAGATCGAGAAAAGGGAAGCCATGTGTTGTTGTGATGTCATTCATTTTGCATAGTCAACGGATGGGTGGTATTCATAATAGTCCTTCTTTTGGATGAAGACCACCTAGAAATTAATGGCTATGTGGTTGTAGCTAGTACACATCACTGGCTAAGACTACGCCTTGGAAAGCTTTGCACTCGGATTGGGTCCCCTCTATCAGTACTAAGGCCATTACATCTGGGAATGTACATGGTGGTAATGTAGGACAGTGTTTCTGACAGTGTTGGGCTTGAAATCGTACCATTTAGGCTTTCCAGTTGATCAGTGAATTATGAAGCATCAACAACGGTATTGCTATTATGCCTTGAAAAGCTGGGACGACAATGACATCAATGGTCATTCTCACAAACCATGAGACTTGCAGTTCAGTCAACAATAATCAGTCCAAATGTTAAGGAGGAGCCAGCCACAGAATGCGCACAATCTCTCTGAGATTTTTGGAGTATTCAACAATCAATTAAGAATGTACTGAGGAATGAGACAACAAATGCTGAAATACAAGAATAATGTTTGCAATATGGTTTTATTTGGTGGTGGCAGGCCTTTTCCATGAAACAACTGCATCACAGGTGGGGAGGGATTGCAAAATGAGGTGTGATGGGGGTGCGAAAGGGGTGTGGCGAGACAGGGGTCAGCAGAGTAGCAGTGTGTGTCTATAAAATTGCCAGTGGCCTTCCCAATCAATTTTTTTCGGGCTTCCATAACGATAGCTGTTAAGTACATATGAGGCAGGTGTGGCAAGAGAAAGTGATGCGTGTGTATGTGTGTGTGTGGGTGTATTTATGGGGTGTGTTAAAAAGCCTACCAATCATCCCTTTCTCATTGGTGGACCTGTTTGTTAACCTCGGTCTCTATGGGCGTTTTATGGGTGCTATTCCTCACTGGTTGACCAACTTGCCCACAGTAAAAGTGAAGATTGATCATTTCCCATGCTATCTCCTCAAGAGATACTGGCTATGGATGTCCCTCAACTTCATGGGCTCAGGTTCAATCTTGCGATGGAAGGTGGCAAACGAGGTTAGATTATAGGTCTGTGTAGATCTCCCCTCCACTCTTCTCTCTTTCTCCCTACTTCATGCTGTTTGATATTTAACCTTAATGTGATCATTTACCTAAGGGATTTAGTGGTGGGGAGGGCCGGGGAAAGAGAATCTTTGTTGTCCACTTTTCATAATGAATGAATGATTATTGCTTGTATATTATTGACCCACCATGTTTCTACAACCACATTTTTTTAATGGGTTTTATGCCCTGCCATTTATTTATTATCCTCTTAAATTACAAAGAGTTCGTTTAGGAGATATCCAGTCAAAATGTTATCAACTAAAATGTAGTCAGTGAAAACATTTAGGATTAGAGTAACGATTATGGTTAGCATTAGGGTAAGGGTTAGGGCTGGGATGGTTGTGGACAGCTGGTGATTTTGGTGATTGGTCAGGTGTTTGGGTAGAGTAAGGGTCAGGGCAAGTGCAAGTGTAGGGAGTATGGTAAGGGTAGGCTTAACAGAGTAAGGGTTTGGGTTTGAGAAAGTAAAGTGATAGGGAGTTTGGGTAGGACAGGCAATGTTGAGGTAGGATAGGGGTTAGGATAAACCCAGGGTTCAGTGTAGATTAAGGGTTATGGTAAGAATGAGAGTTTGGGTTAAGGTATAGATAAGGTTCGCATTAGCGAAAGGGCTTGGATTACTGCAAGGACTATGGAATTTGTGGAGAGCTGTTGATAAGGCTAGAGTCAGGGTCAGTGTTTATTTGTATTGGTCACATGCAAATAAAATGATTTTGATTGCTGAAGTGTTAGGGTTAGGTAAAGGCTAAGAGTAAGGGAAAAAGGAAGTGTTCCATTTAGCTTTAGGGTACGGGATAGGAATAGGGTGATGGTGGAGGTTTGGTGACTGCCTGGCTTTATTAGAGGCTTGGGTCATTGTTAGCTTTACAACCTTTTACATTTGAGTAATTAAAAATTGAATTTTGATGATCTTATTACTGGCAACAGTTTCACCCTTTACATTGCTTCTATAGAATTACTATATATTGGAAACAACTTTTTTCCTAAATACTTTTTCATGCGACTTCATTTGTGGTGACATTTTCACATAGAACCATTTTGGACTGTCTTCCCACAAAACTCTGCAAAGAAGGCAATCAAGATGTCTAGAATGTAATTTTGTTTATTAATAGTTGGGGTAGCCCAGGTTAGAGCGTTCCTCCAAGACTCATCAATAAGCGTGCCACTCTGGCCTTACTTGTACTGTACAGTTATGCTTGGTTCATGAATTGAAAAGGACATTGGGTTATAAAAGCCTGGAATTCCTTTGGATCTCTCATAAGGTTCTGTGGTATCAGGTGTGTGAGTAGTTGTGCCCCAGCCCTCACATGATTCAGCCCTACAACCAGGTCTATTACAAGCCCAGATGCAATTACTATGACTTTCCTTGTCCCATATGCGTGACAGAACTTGTCAGTGTCTTCTTTTGCGTTTTGTGCTTGTTGTTCCATGACAGGCCATTCCTGTGTCTGGAAGGGCATCCATCTTTTGTTCATGAGTCTATGTCAGAGGTTTGATTTTTGAGTAGTCACATTTTAGATATTTAGAAGTTAAAATTACTAAAAGCCTAGTGGTTATATTATCACCATATTTCTGTTACGCTCACCTGGCCTCTGCAGGGACGTTGGGGCAAGGTTGGAGCCCTCCCTGGATTCGGCTCCCTGGGGACGGATCTATGCCCCAGCTGCTGCCAAGTACACTGCTCTGGATGTGGGTACTGCCCCTGCAAGAACACAAGAGGTAATGAGAAGGGTGTGGTGGTATTGTGACTCCCCTCGGACCTTTTGTGCCAAAATGAGGTAAGTAAGCATTTACCCATATAGGCTCACCTGATATATAGTGAGGGCGAGCTCTCCGTCCTGTTTCTCATCAGCAGGGGCACTTTGAGATGACCTAGTTGCTTCACTGGTCCATAGATGTGGTGGACCAGGCCAGCTGTGACCAACCACTTCGAAGGTAGGAGTCTTTTGTGATTGTTATTGTTTGATAATAATTATTAATGTCTTGTCACATGATTTAAGTTTGAATCTTTAACAATGTCTCTTTCTCCCTTATAGATTGAAGTGTTCCCAAGAAGATGGCAAGTTGGAATCTTAAGGTAAGTGCTAGATGCAATGGAGCGCGGCCTTAACAAATGTCCTTATTAGGTTTCTAACCTTATTTGTTCTTTCCTCCTGCAGCTAAAGTCTGGCTGCGCTTGGAGAAGAGTTGTGGTGTGCAGACCTGTCAGCGGTTGAAGGATGCCTTTGACCGCGGCGAAGCTGGCCATGTAGAACTCCCGAGATGGTGTCCGAGTTGAGGGTTGGGTAAGGGGTACAGCCGGTGGTTGTATTCCACGAGCCAGGTAAGTGTGCTCTGGTCGATCGCAGATGGAGTCACTGCGAGCAGGTAAGAGGCGCTTCAGCGATGGTTCAGCTGGTTCTGATGGAGGAAACAGGTAAGTAGCGCCTCCGCGATGGTTGTGCTGGCTCTGCAGGTAAAATGCTTCTCTACGATGGTTTTGCTGGAAGACAGGTAAGATGCTTCTCCGAGATGGTTTCACTGGTAAACAGGTAAGATTCTTCTCCGAGATGGTTTTGCTGGGAAACAGGTAAGAGGCTTCTCCGAGATGGTTTCACTGGAAAACAGGTAAGATGCTTCTCAGGCGGCGGTGAGCATTATGCTGCTTAAGCAGACTAACGCGAAGCGTTGGCCTGCGGGCAGGGGCAGGCTTAAATAGCCTGGTCCTGGCCATGCCCCCTTGCTCTGCTAGTTGGTTCCACCCTGCTGCTCCCAAATGATGCTGCACATGCAGTTTTATTGATTCCTATGGCCACGCCCGGCCCAGATGCACATGGATGATTGCTATGAGCTGGAATAACACATGCCCAAGGAAAATAGGGTGCAGAGCACACTTTCTTATGAGCCTGGCATCAAAGGTGCATGGACTGGGTCCAACTGGACCGTTTAGGGGATGTGAACTGGGGTTCCTGTCCAGTGGCCATGACAGCACTCCCCCTCAAGGCCCCTCCCACGATTGTCCTCCCTCTTGGCCTTGGTTTGGTGGGATTATTGTGATGAAATTGCCTAACTAGCCGTGGGGTATGGACACATTCATTGGGCTCCCAAGTTCGATCCTGCGGTCCGTAGCCTTTCCAATGAATTAAGTAGTACACTTTGGATTTTACTACCTTAGAATCCAAAATGTCTTTCACTTCCTATTCAGGGTCCACATCTACGACAGCTGCTTCAGGTGGAGTTTTAGTCTGAGTATTTGGCTTCATTGGTTTCAAGAGGGAGATATGGAATACCGGATCGATCCACATGTTAGTTGGTAAATCTAATTTCATGGCTGCAGGATTAATAATAGCCTTGATGGGATAGGGTTCCAGGTACCTAGCTCGGGAGGCTTGGGGTCCTTTCAATGGGTTGTTCTTGGATGCCAACCAAACTTTATCCCCAACTTGGCAATGTGGGGCTTCCTTTTGGTGTCTGTCCGCAAACTGTTTCTGTTGTTCTTTAGCCCTGGTTAGTGTCTCTGCCGCCTTGTTTAGAGTTTGCGAGATAGTCTCGTGTAAAGCTTTGACAGCTGGCATTTCGAAATCATCAGGAGAATCAAAGATGGATGTTCAAGGGTGACGACCGTGGACTGTTTAAAATGGGGTCTGTCCAGTGCTAGCGTGGACTGAGTTATTGTAGGCAAATTCCGTTAGCCAGAGAAGGTTTTTCCAAGGTTCCTCAGTTTGTTGCAGCATGCACCGGAGGTATTGCTCTAAGGTCTGGTTGGTCCTTTCGGTCTGGCCATCAGTTTGGGGATGATGACTCGTGGATAGCCGGAGGTCAATCTTGGCTATTTTGCAGCATCTCCTCCAGAGAGCAGAAACAAATTGTGTTCCGCGATCTGAAATTAGCATAGACGGGAAGCCATGTAGTTTAACAGCTTGCTCTAAAAACACAGTGGCAAGTGGGGAAGCAGTTGGGAGCCCCTTCAAAGGAATAAAATGGGCCATCTTGAAGAACAGGTCTACAATAACCAGAATTGTATTGCACCCTCTGCAAGAAGGTAGGTCGGTAATAAAATCCATCGACAGTGTGTGTCAAGGTGCTGGTGGTACCGCTAAAGGATGTAATAGCTCCGCAGGACTTTGTTTCTGAGACTTATTTTGAGTGCACACCCCACAGGTGGCAATGTATTGGGCAATGTCCCTTCTCCAGGTTGGCCACCAATAGCCCTTTTGGATCTTGGCCTGAGTCTTGGCGATTCCAGGATGCCCTTCCACTAGCGATTTGTGGTAGTTCGCTATTATCTGCATTTGTAAGGCTTTGTCTTGGATATATAACTTTTCTCGGAAATAGGGCAAATCGTCCTTAATTGAGTATTGGTTTCCTTGAGCTAACCATTCCTGTTGTGCAGTGGGATTCATTTGAGATTGAAGATCAGTTTTTAATTCTTCCAAACAGGAGGTTGCACGATTTGATTCTGAATTCGTTCTTTGGGTATAATGGCCACAGGCTCAAATGCTGCAAAGTCTTCCTTGTCTTCTCCCATGCGGGATAGGGCATCAGCTTTCCCATTGCGCACCCCTGGTCTGTATGTAATTAAGAAATCATATTCTCCAAAGAAAACGGCCCAGCAAAGCTGGCGCGAGGATTGGGCCTTGGCTGTCTTTAAATATTGTAAGTTTCAGTGATCTGTAATAACCGTGACCATGTGCCTGGCTCCTGAAAGATAGTGTCTCCATGTCTTGAAGGCCCCTTTGATTGCCAATAGTTCCTTGTCGGTAGTTGCGTAGTTTAACTCTGGAGCAGAGAACTTACGGGGCCAGAAGGTTATGGGGTGCAGTTGTCCAGTATCCGGATCTCTCTGTGATAAGACGACTCCCATGGCAATACTTGAAGCGTCTGTTTCGACTACATATGGCAGGTCAGGACGGGGATGCCGAAGAACTGGTGCGGAAGTGAAGGCCTTTTTCAGTTCCTGGAAAGCCTTTTCTGCCTCAGGAGACCAAAGGAATATCTTATTCTTCTTCAGTAAGGAAGTAATTGGATGGACTATCTGTGAAAATCTTGGAATGAATCGTCGGTAAAGGTTCGCAAATCTAAGTACGCTTTGCACTCCTTAGATGGATGTTGGCGATGGCCATTGTAGAATTGCGTCCACCTTGCGGCTATCCTTATGATAACCTCGTGGGGTAAGCATGAAGCCCAAAAATTCAACTTCTGTGACATGGAAAGAGCACTTTTCCAATTTGGCAAACAGCCGGTGTTGAGGTAGATTTTCCAAAACTGCTCTTACATGGGTGACATGTTCTTCCTTGGATGAAGAGTAAATGAGAATGTCATTGATGTACATGAGTGCACAAACGTCCAACAATTTCTGAAGTACATCATTCATGAAGAACTGTAATGCATTAGGTGCATTGCATAATCCGAAGGGCATGACCTGATACTCGTAAGGCCCGTACTTGGTTCGGAATGCCGTTTTCCATTCGTCCCCCTTTTTTACCCACACAAGATGGTAGGCCCCTCGTAAAACCAATTTAGTGTAGATTTGGGTGTTCTTCACTTGATCGAGCAATTCCGGGATAAGTGGTAAGGGATACCTGTTCTTTATGGTGATTTGGTTCAGTGCTCTGTAGTCTTTAAAAGTTCTCAAATCACCTACATTCTTAAGTACAAAGAATAGAGCTGAAGAGGCAGGGGACTTAGACAGGCGGATAAAACCATTAGCTAGGCACTGGTCCAAGTAAGATTTCAGATGCTGATTTTCTTGCTCAGTTAGATCATAAATTCGACTGCATGGAATTTGTGCCCCCAGCACCAGATCAATTTGGCAGTTATAAGGCCTGTGAGGAGGAAGAGTATTTGCTTGTTCCTTCTGGAAAACATCCTAATAATCCACATATTCCAGGGGTCGATAATCAGAAAGTCCCAAAATAGATTTGGTTTTGGGTTCCTTGATCTTCTCTTCTTACTGGAAGCAAATGTTAGTGCATTCTGGAGGAAAAGTCAGCACTCTTGTTTGCCAGTCGATCCTTGGGTTATGTGTTTCCAGCCACGGCATTCCTAAGATCATCTGGAACTGTGGAGCTCCAATAAGTTCGAAAGTAATGTCTTCTCGATGGCCGCCCTGACATATCAGCATGACTTTGTCGGTATGGTGCATCACAGGGCCTGATGACAGTTGAGACCTGTCCACCGCTGTGACGTTTTCTGACTTGAGCTTTTGCTGAAGAGGAAGGTCTATTCGTTTGGCCAGATTTTGATCAATATAATTTCCCACTGCGCCACTATCAATATATGCCTCCAAGGCATGTACTTTTGTGGGTTGCTGGTGGTTGACCAAAAGTACTGGGATGACCAGGTGTGAGGTTTGTACAGATTCCTTCTTTCCGCTTGACAAGTGGACCCCTACACTTGCCGGGTGCTGGAGTTTTCCTGTTTTTGTTCTTTTTCTTCATTCCCATTGTCAGTTGCTCCTACAATTCTTTTGGGGGGTTTGATGGAGCAATCTTGAAGGAAATGTGCTGCTTTTCCACAGTATAAGCATAGTTGTTGCTGCCTCCTCTTCTGTCGCTCCACCTTGGAGATAGGAGTGCGTAATCCTCCAATATGCATTGGTTCGACTGGTTCATGGGTTTTGGCTGAATTGTCCCGGGGTTGCATATATGCGGACCTCCCTTCATACCTTGAACGGTCCATTCCTCGGTTCTGCAACCTGTGGTCTAGTTGTACCGTCAGATTTATACACTCTGCACACCCTTCAGGAGGATTAACCACTTGGGCTAGCACATCCTTTAATTCCCCACGCAAACCCCAATAAAAGAGCGTGATCCTCTTCTCTTCCGGCCAATTTGTCTGCGCCATGAGGCGATTAAAGGTGGAAATATAGGTAAGCAAGTCTTGGCTCCCTTGTCTGAGGGACACCAGTTCGATGTCCAAGGTTTGGCCTTGGGTATGTCTAGCAAACAACTTTTACATTTCTAGTTGGAAATCCCCAATGTTTCGGAGCAGAGGATCATCCTGGTTCACTAATGGTATCGACCAGTCTGCTGCGCTTCCTCCTAAATAGGAGAGGCTGAAAGCAACTTGTGTACTATCGTTTGGAAAGGCCCCAGGTCGGCACAGAAAGTGAAGACAACATTGATTCATAAATATAGCATATTTGTTTGGATCGCCGGTGAAACGTTCAGGTGGGGCTAGCGGCACTGCACCCGGAAGCACCACCTGGACTGGTGGTGATGGCTGCGGACTAGGAGTTTGTGCCATCCCAGGTAGAGGAACGTGTCCTGCATGTGTCTGAAGCATTTGCTGTGCCAAGTCATCAGTTCGTTCCCGAGCAACAATTAAGTCCCTTGCCAAGGCATTGGTCTCTTGTCTAGAAGCATGGACTTCAGCCCGCAATTCCCCTAGTAATTGGGCCAGCTGGTCGGTTTCCGAGGTTTCCATAATACCCAGGCAGAGGTTCAGAGAGGGTTCACATTCTGTTAAGCTCACCTGGTCTCTGCAGGGACGTTGGGGCACGGTTGGAGCCCTCCCTGGATTCAGCCCCCTGGGATCAGATCTCTCCCTCAGCTGCTGCCGAGTACACTGCTCTGGATGTTGGTACTGCCCCTGCAAGAACACGAGAGGTAATGAGAAGGGTGTGGAGATATCGTGACTCCCCTCAGACATTTCGTGCCAAAATGAGGTAAGTAAGCTTTTACCCATGTAGGATCACCTGATATATAGTGAGGGCGAGCTCTCTGTCCTGCTTCTCATCAGCAGGGGCGCTTCGAGATGACCCAGTTACTTCACTGGTCCATAGATGTGGTGGCCCAGGCCGGTTGTGACCGAACCACTTTCAAAGTAGGAGTCTTTTGTGATGATTATTGTTCGATAATTATTAATGTCTTGTCACATGATTTAAGTTTGTATCCTTAACAATGTCTCTTCCTCCCTTGTAGATGATGGCGGCCCAGCGGAGCCATTGCGCCAGTGGAGGACTTGAAGTGTTCCCAAGAAGTTGGCAAGTTAGAATCTTAAGGTAAGCGCTAGATGCGATTGTGCGCGGCCTTAACAAATATCCTTCTGGTTTCTAACCTTATTTGTTCTTTCCTCCTGCAGGTATAGTCTGGCGCAAATGGAGAAGAGTTGCGGTGCGTGGACCTGTCGGTGGGTGAAGGATGCCTAAAACCGCGGTGAAGCAGGCTGTGTAGAACTCCTGAGATGGTGTCCGAGTTGAGGGTTGGGTAAGGTGTACAGCCGGTGGTTGTATTCCACGAGCCAGGTAAGTGTGCTCTGATTGATCGCAGATGGAGTCCCTGCGAGAAGGTAAGAGGCGCTTCAGCGATGGTTCAGCTGGTTCTGATGGAGGAAACAGGTAAGTAGCACCTCCGCGATGGTTGTGCTGGCTCTGCAGGTAAGATACTTCTCCGCTATGGTTTTGCTGGAAGACAGGTAAGATGCTTCTCCGAGATGGTTTCGCTGGTAAACAGGTAAAATACTTCTCCGAGATGGTTTTGGTGGGAAACAGGCAAGAGGCTTCTCCGAGATGGTTTCACTGGAAAACAGGTAAGATGCTTCTCAGGCGGCAGTGAGCGTTACGCTGCTTAAGCAGAAAAATGCCAAGCGTTGGCCGGCGGGCGGGGCAGGCTTAAATAGCCTGGTCCCAGCCACACCCCCTTGTCCTGCCACTCCCAAGTGATACTGCACGTTCAGTTTCATTTGTTCCTATGGCCACTCCCGGCCCAGATGCACGTGGATGATTGCTATGAGATGGAATAACACGTGCCCAAGGTTAAAAGTGTGCAGAGCACTCTTTCTTATGAGCCTGGCGCCAAAGGCCATTTACCGGATGTGAACTGGGGTTCCTGTCCAGTGGCCATGACAGTTTCATGGCCATATGCAGAACTATAAAATGTGTCCACTGTCAGGCTACAGCACATTCAGCAGTAGTTTCTGATATTAAGACAACCATATTTTACATTCCACATGCTTTTTTTACAAAAACGTAAGATACTGTGTCGTACTCTATCTGTTCCTCCAAGCTATCAGGAATATAATCTATATATACATATATAAGTGACCATTTGTGGGTTTATTGCTTCGAAAATATTTCCTGTACAATTCCACTCCATTTCACCAATCTTTACCACATTTTGCAAAGTCACCTGTTAGGATACTAATAGGTGTCCTAACTCTGATATCAAGACATCATGAAGAGAAGAGGCATCATGAAGTGAGCATTTGTGGGTTTGTTGCTTCGCGTATGTTCCCTCTAGAATTCCACATCCTTTCACCAATCTAGACCACATTTTGCAAAGTTTCCTGTTAGGACACTAACAGGTGTCCTAACTCTGATATCAAGACATCATGAAGGAAAGAAACGAGGATGCACTCAAACGATATACGAATACTTAAAGAATGAAGATATCACTGAAGTGACAAAGTCAACGTACATGCGAATACGAAGACATCATATGTGCTGAGAAGATAAGTGAGAAGAAATACAGTAGATGTGTATACGCAGCAAAGCAAGGTAGATAAGACATATAGAAGCTTGCTAAACGTAGGAAATATAACGTGAGTTAAGCAGCCAAGTTGAGAAAATGGACGACAATTTTGTATAAGAGTAAGCTCGAAGCTTCAAGGCGAACGATCAAGAATGCAGAATTGACAAGCACTGAAATACAAATGCGTGCAAGAACACAGAATATTTGTTTGGCGCAGGATCAAGCATTCCGCAGTAAGAAGCAACTACAAGGCACGAAAGGAGTTGAAGACGATAAGCCATGTACGTAGGACATATTTCTCTTAGATTAAGCAAAGGAGTAAACATTTGCGAGTGCCAAGTATTGGACAATCAAAGATGCAGAACACACATGCAAGAGAGACCAACCAAGGCTCCAGGGGCCAAGGAGAGTAATAACACTGAGTATAACTGAATCAAATAGCACTAAATAGGAGGGCAAGATGGACAAGATCGTGGTCTCCTCACACGTGGTGCAAGACCAGAAAACAAAGCCTATTCATAACACTCCAGACAAAAATTGCAATGCACATTCACTCCATTTAAAGTTCAGATGAAGAGAACAGTCAGGAAGGTCAAGCACAAAGAAGAGGCCTTGGTTTAGGACCTAACTGATGAGAGTTCATAAGCTAATTGGCTAATTGGCCAAGTGGGCAGTTGTCTGACGTTGTTCCCCACACCTAGGTTTCATTTTGCTTAGCTTAAGTGCTGCTAACGAGCCGAATGTCCAAGGTTGGAAGAGGGTGCCAACCAATCAGGATGGCCTATGTGATGATGGACTATACATTGCTGCAGAAGCCAATCCGCTACTGCCATTCTGCTATTATCTGTATTATACTTAGTTAGCGGTAGCTCAAGGCGTGCCTAATTGATAAGGGGCAGCCAATGATGTTACTAACACCTGAATGACATATAGGTATATATGTTCCCTTAACCAATCCCTCCGTTCGATAGGTTTCTACTGTTTGCCACATAGGATGACATCATAGCTGACCTACATCAAGGTACGTCGCGCCTTGAACCACTTGTGTAGAGGCGCGTTTTAAATGCCATATCATATCATATCCTATTATATCACATAAAGGCTTTTGTTTAATGGAAATGCTCTGAGAGTGTGCGAGCTGCGATTTGTTCCACTTGCCAGATTTCCCTACTTAATTGAACTGATAATAAAGTCGTATTTTTTCATATTCTTTGAGTCTGTCTGGTTATTTGGGCCTGAAATCAGTTATTGGGGTAATCCCGTCCAGCACTTGGAACGCTGCAGGTGCTACGGCACAACCTTACCTGAGAGTTTCATATATTCGAGCAACCTCTGATCTTGTGAAGGCAACGAAAATGTCTTACAGAAACTAATTTACCATTCGAAACAAAAAAGGGGAGTGTCGACTTACTCATCAACTTTGCCATGTGGTGAAATGAGTTATAAAACTGGGGATTTGCACTGTTTGCTTTTCTATCCTTAACTCGTTCGAAAACAAGCAAAGTTGCACAACTTCTAAAAGTAGTAATATTAAGTCTTACCATAAAATATTGAAAAGGGCCCAATTCTCAAAAGCTTTCTTATTGAAAATGATTAAATGTATTAGCGCATACTCTGCTCCCCGGTGGAAAGGAACGATGTGTACGATTCACAAAGCGATGGGAATGTCTTGAAATGCAATGCCTCTGTGACACACACATCCGCATAACCTTAGTCCACACATGTGCACAATTCGGGGGAGGGGCGTTTCCTCATATTTAAAAGAGCATCCTATAGTCATAAACAGGATGCGCTCTTACATTGAAGAAAAAAAGACATGCAGATGCAGGGAACATGCAATCACATAAGGATCATTTCTGACCCATCTGTACACCCTTCTGGGACAGCACAAATGTCGCAAACAAGCATGCTTTGTAATTCACATTTCACCATAGCAGGTCCAATAAGATCCACCAGGGTTAAATGTGCTCTCAGCATATGAGTGGATGCTGGAAATCTGTGTGCAAAATAGTGCTGGTCACATGCAGAAGTCTGCCGCAGTCAATGGGGCCAGGAAGTGAATTCTGTTCACCAGGGGAGTTGCTAGGTCTGGAAAAGACCCGGGGCTAAGCTGATGTCGGTACTGTTGGGACTGGGGGCTAGCTAGTCTTTTGGCTGTAGCTCCTGAGATTCTATCCGGGGCTACAACCAAAAGATCAGGGGCTATAGCCCCCTTAGCCCCCCCCCCCTAGCAACGCCCCTGCTGTTCACTTCTGCATAGCCCGTGCTGAATACACGGGTCACCTCTGATTAAGGGAAACTGTTTATTGGCGAGAATCGAGCATCTGCACAAAGGGCATACTATGCGATTTTTTTAGGCTGTTGATTCTTTGCCAAACGGAGCAAAAGTGCTACTCAAAAGTGGTAGTGTGCCGGGATTAATTATGTTGTGAAGTTTTGTCGTAGCCCGGGCTCATGAGAGTGTAGTTACCTCGATGAAACCTAAGTTCTTCCCACGCAGGCATGACCATGTTCTCATGTCCCACTCTGGCGCATTTGGCCCCCGGTGCACCCGGAGCAGTAGCGCTAGTCGAAGCACACATATTAATCTGGATATCTGTATGGAGCCTTCTGAGCATCACAGGAAAAGCAGGAGCAATGTTGCTAGAAGATCCCAGGCACTCCCACCTGAGGAAAATTAACTCGAGAGGGAAAGCACCTCATAGTTGCAGGGGTAAGCAGAACACGTGTATGGTAGAGTTTTGATACATTGTCCTTTTCTGCTCAAGGTGTCTAAAATATAAAAGAACGGAGATGGTCCACATAGAATGAGGAATTAGCAATCGGTTTAATGTGCTCACTAAATGGTGTTAAAATACACTTTATCTCATTTGACACGTGTGTAGGCGCGTTAAAAATGCCATATCATATCATTTCTGTAATTTATAGGGCACCGATAGTCCTGAGTGAAGACTGAAACATGTTAGTGGACACTCCCGTGGACAGATCCCAAACTATGAATGTGTTAGCTAGTACAGAACGGGGCATATGGAAACAAAACTTAGTGTTTAGGGAAGGAAGAAACCATTGATTTGATGATGTAATCAAATGCCTAGCACTGCCTGTGCAATATGGGCAGCCTCTTGGCACTAGGTCCTGTAAAAAGAAGAGGGGATGCAGTTAGTGGGAAGGGATGGGGAGGCAAGATCAACAATTGATGTGTTTGTGTCCACACATTGTACATACCCATTTTCTTTCTGCTGTTTTCTTTCTAAGAAAGTGAATTGAGGGCATTTGGGTTGAGTGTTGGCAAGAGCATGCCCAAATCGCGTCCCTGCTGAAGGGATTTGAACCAGGGGTGTTGCTAGGTCTGGAAAAGATCCAGGGCTATGCTAATGTTGGGACTGTCAGGACTCGGGGCTAGGTAGCCTTTTGGTTGTAGCCCCTGAGATTCTAACCGGGGCTACAACCAAAAGACACGCGGCTATAGCACCCTAAGCCACCCCCCCCCAGCAACGCCTGTGATTTGAACCCTGCTCTACGGGGACCTGGCGCTTCTCGAACGGGCTGCAGTTTTGTGAGTGGATTTTGGTTCCTGACCTCAGTGGATACCGCTGGCGTTCCTTGGCTCTCTCTGCTGTTTCTTGGATTTCGTGGTCTTCACGGATTGTGTCTTGGTACCTGGTATTTCTAGCTTTGATGCTTTGGTGTTTTGGGACTTGGACTTTGTTACTGGACTGGATTTGGATGACCCTTTTTCTGCTTTGGTGTTATTTCGCCTTTTGGAACTTGAGAATTTGTTGGCACTTTCCCTTGGATCACGCTTGTGACTTATTGGCAGCAGCATTTTGGACCCATCACACATTTGCTCTCCTTTATCGCCTTACAACTTCTAGGAGCACACCTACTTCCTGTATCAGGTAAATCAGATCTGCAAGAAGGATTCCTCGGGGTGGCTTTTCTGGTTCAGTCTGGATAACGTTGTGTTTGCTTTCTTTACAGCTTGGGAGGGATAGCCTGGCAGTGTGCCTCTTTTACTTCCTTTTGCCCAATCCTCTTGTTAGCGCAGTCCTCTTTCTAACTGCCTAACTCGTAGATTGGGAAGAAGGTTGTTCACTTCACCTGAGATCCAAGCTCCTGACAGATTGAGAAGCCTCCCGCTCACGTGAAATAAATATGGAGCCTGCAGCCGACCCTGTGGCTGCACTGATCCAAGTTATTTCATCCCTAAGCCCAAGAGCTGATATGACAGATGTCAATGTAACCATACATCCGCTTATGGACGCCATTCAGGAGGGGTGCCTTCTGTTGGTGGCATGCAAGGAATTTGACGGCCCTACTGCCAACCTGCCTGGTCTTGTTGGGGCCCAAGCCTCAGGCCCGCCTTGCCCATGTATGCACCTACACTGTTTCCACTGGCTCCACCTGAACATTTCTTGGGGGAACCACACAAATTCTGCACTTTCCTAAACCAGTGCAAACTGCACTTCCTCTGTAAGACCGCAGTCTTTCACGATTCTACCACGAAAGCTGATTTCATGTTGTCTCATCTTTCGGGGGGAAAGCTGCAAATTGGTCCAATTATTTCCTAGAAGGGAACAGTCTGGTATTATATGATCTACCCACGCCCATTTCTGAAATGACAAAGGTATTTGATCCTCGATTCAAGGCTCAAGCTATGGACTTGGAGCTTTTGGATTTTTCTCAAAGGAAATACTATATTCTTGGTTACATCACCCACTTAACAGCTTACTGCGGACACGGCATGGCCCAAACATAAAAAATCAGCAGTATTTTAGAAGGGTCTCAAAGAAGCCTTGTATGTGGTTGCGCCATTGCTACCTCCTACACTGAGCTGGTAGGTCTGGTACTACATATTGAAGCCCAGCACACTGAGAGAAGAGGGCAGGCACATCTAACCCAAATGTTTCTCTTAGCAGGGGAACACCGGGTCCTTCTGAACTGCCTCCTGAGCCTATGAAAATAGGGGGGATACCTCCCTTCCAAGTTTCCCAGTTCCGTGTGTGACACTTTAAGCGACTACTGGTTTTTGCTCAGAATTGCATGCTGGAAATGTTTTTTTGCTTTTCCCTTTGCAATGGTGGGCCAACAAATCCCAGCATGCAGTGCAGAAAACAATAGGACTGGATCAAAGATTCTGCATGACACAGGGAAACTTGGCAGCTTTGTATGGCCCTTTTCAGTGGAGGTCTAAGCACACCCCAGTGGTCTCCCCATCCTTCCCTGGAAGGAAAAGCTTGAATGTGCTCCGGTCAAAGCTTCAGGATGGCCGGGAGTGCTGCCCCCTCCCTTGGCTGCCTGCCTTGCATTTGGGTCTACTGCTCCCTTGCCTAGAATCAGTCCCAGGGCACCCTGGCAGGGTCCCTATCCCTCCCTTTAGAGAAAAGCTGTAACGTGCCCCGTTCACAGTTCCAGGATGGCTGGGGGGCTTCACCCTCCTTTGGGTGCCTGCCTCTTATGTGGGTTGACCATCCCCTGCCCCGCAGCAGTCCCAGGGTGCCCCAGCAGGGTTCCTGTCCCTTCCTGGAGGGAAAATCACTGTTGCTCCACGGCCAGAGCTCCAAGGTGCCAGGGGGTGCTATCCAATCCATTGGGCACCTGCTTTAAATGTGGGCTGACCATCCCCCTGCCCAACATGGTCTCAGGGCACCATGATGGGGTTCTTGTTCCCCCAGGAGGGAAAAGCTCTATTGTGCCCTGGTCACAGCTCCAAGACGACTCGGGTTGCTGCCCCTTCCCTTGAACACCTGCCTCGCACAATTTGACCGTCCCCCTGTCAAGTGGCACTCCTGGGATGCCACTGCATGGTCCTGATCCCTCCCTGGAGGGAAACGCTCTAATGCTCCCCAGAACAGTTCCAGGACAGCCGGGGTGCACCCTCCAACCTTGGGCGCCTGCATCCTACATGAGTCTACCGTCCCCCTGCCCAGTAGAGGTCCCTGGGCGAAACAGTGGGTTCTCCACACCTCCCTGGAGGGAAAAGCTCTATTGCTCCCTGACCAGAGCACTAGGGCAGTCGGGGGCTGCTGCCCCCTTCTTTGAGCGTCTGCCTTGCACATGGTTCTACCATCCTTCCGCACAGCAGAAGTCCCTGCAAGTCCTGTAGGCCTGATATTGCTTTGCAAGGATGGCAGGGTCCCTTCTGGCATGAGCCCATTGGAATGCATGGCACTACCAGATTGCCGAGCTCCAAGCCCGGCCATCTGGTAGTTGGCTATAGGAATGAATGGAAGGACCACATGGCTGTGCTGCTCTGAAAGTCTGAATGGGAGACAATTTGTAATTGTTCTCCAGTTGGGTCTATAAGGAGTCTGGACACTTTTACCCAGACCTCCCCAGACCCCACTCTCTGTCAACCAGGGTACACAGATTACAAGAACGCTTAGTCGCCTTCCCCCGGATTACTGTAGACAGTGTGTTAGGATCCTGTCTGCAGTCCACTGGCTCACTGTTGAACTGGCTCAGTGTTGAAACCCCCTTGACCCCCACCCCCACCAAACCGGCCAATGGCCATTCCCCGTGAGGTGTTCCAGCAGAGCTGACGTGCTGGGGGTGGAAACCCTGCAAGAAACCTTTGGAGCTCTTCCGATAGGCCTACCTTTCCGGGGTCAAACTCCTGCTTGTTGGCAGGGGTGTTGCTAGGTCTGGAAAAGATCTGGGGCTATGCTGTCGGGACTGTCGGGACCCAGGGCTAGCTAGCCTTTTGGTCGTAGCCCCTGAGCTTCTATCCTGGGCTACAACTAAAAGAGCCTGGGCTATGGCATTCCCTTCTCCTCCCAGTGAAGCCTCTGTTTGTTGCCTGCCTGGGCGAGGGTCCGGGGCGGGGGGTCAGCTCCTCCTTTGCCAGGGCGGGCGCATGGTGCCCTTCCAGCCCAGGACTAGTGGAATGCATTGCACTACCAGATAGAAAGAGACTGAGACACAGAGTAAACCAGGGAGAGACAGAGCGAGAGAATAAGAGAGAGATAGAGTGCTCTGGGTGCAAGGAGTATACTTTTAGTTTCCTGGTGCCCATGTCTTATATTCTAACAGCTCTATTATAATTGTGGTCATTCTTTCTTCCTTTTTTGTTTCCTAGCTCGAGGCTGTGGGAAGTGAAAACTCAGAACTTGCAGGTGTGACGAATGCGCACTCAAAGCGGCTAGCGACATCCAGAAAGAAGACTATCAAGCCGATGCATTTACACAACACAGAGATGCCATTTGACGTATTATGGCTTAAGCTGACTTAAATTGACAAAGACGCACCTATTGTGTATCGCTACAAACCAAAATCATAACAGTACGCAAAATTAACCCTAGACTCTTTGCAGAACCGCCCACACACACCCGCCTCCAGCTTCAGGCGTCAGTGATGAAAGATTCCGATGACAGAGCTGGAGAGGCGCGCTGATAGCAATCAGAACTGACGTTTGTGAGAACCTTGTGCTTTCAGAAATGCGCCTGATGCCTGGAAGAGAGAGAGAGAGAATCGGTGAACTCAGGATTAGCAAAAGCCATCACTAGGGTATACGAGTAGGAATTCACCTTCGCAAACACTTGATTAAAATGTGTTATCCTGTGTTCTATCTGACCTGTCACCTTCTACATAAGGCTGTACGTCATCATTTAGACACACGAGTCCGCTGTCTGAGGACGGGTTTAAGTGCTGCGGCTCAGAGGTCACTAATTCTGGTTAATGTATGCACTTCTCTGGCCAAATATGTTAACATTCATTGGCTTGAAGTAATCATGAAGCAGAGAATGAGGGCGAGGTAGAAAGAAATGCCCATTGGACAATAGGTTTGGCTGCCTCAAATGCCCCAATAATGCCTTCTTGTGACTGGCATAGTTAACAACGATTAGGTATAAAACCACATATGCAGCCTCAAGTGCGCCTGTGTACTAAATACAATCTCCAGATAGGTAAATACATCCTTGAGTAAGTTGTGAGTCACATGAGGTTCCTATTTCCCGATGAGTCTTGGTAAGGACTGGCTTATAATCATAATAATTCAGTATTTATATACCGCTACACATTGGAGTGTTGTATTACCCGCGCCTTGAAACACTTGTGTATAGGCGCGTTACAAATGCCATATCATATCATATCATACCATACCCACGGTGTGTGGTGCTCATTTATTGACTTCGAAAGGATGAAAGGCTGAGTTTGGACCTTCCGGGATTCGAACCTGCATCAGCAGGCTCTGCACAGATGCCAAAGAGAGCGCTCTACTTGCTGTGCTATCGGACTGGCTGTATCATCACAGTAACCTATCCAGAAAACTCCATTTTAAATCGACTCTTTGCATAATTGAGGAGAACAGCAACTTTTTTTTAAAGGGACTAAATAATTGGTAAGATACTAGAGTTAATTAATAGGATGTGAAATAGCTGACTGTGAACAATACCCCAGGAATGATAATTTTCTTCTTGTGTATGCTAATGTTTCTGTTTTGTATGAAACGTATCTATTAAGGTTTATTGAATCCATACATACAATAAAACAAATGAAATGCTTGTGCATATTCAATATATTTTACACTAGTAAGGCAAAGAAAAAACCCATCACCTTATCACCTGATTACCTGATAACTCAATTTCATGCGTGAGTGTTTCAGAATCTCCCCCTATCTTTTTTAAAATTCTACACACCTGCAATCTCAGCAGCGGGAAGGCCCTTACAAAAACAGTAGTGAGGGAAAGAGGAAGCTTTGAGGTGCAAGGGAAAGAGTGGGGAGCAGAGATAAAAGAGTGAAGCTTGCAGGGTGCTGTCTGAAAAAAAGGGAGTGAGAAAGCCGTGCAGTAAGCATGAATAGAGAACAACATCGGTTTAAGCTTTCTTTACAACAGTTCAGATGCGCAAAAACCCACAGGTGACAAAATGGTCCCCTTTGAAACTCTGTCAAACCTCATAATCCTCATCGCCCCCAATGCATACAACCAAACCAGCATTGCTGGAACCTTCACGCAGCCCCATTGTCTGAGGCTACTGGGTCCGACTGACATTTCAGTAGGCGAGGATGGAGAAGTAAGCAGACCTCTCTATCTCTAGTGTACCATACGTGTCAAGACTACGTTGCCACAAGTCAAATATCATAGAAACACTTTATAAAACATGTTTCGGCTCCTCCGAGCTTTCCTCAAATCTGGGCTGATTGTTACAAACACAAATATCTTATTAGTAATCACCAAATTATTCAAATTATTTCTCTCTTTGCTTTATTGGTGCTCCTTTGTCTCGGGGTTAATCCCAGAACATCATCCTAGATCTGCTGAGTCATTCGCGTTGGCTGGCTTCTTGTTGCCTGGTGAATGATAAGATATTTGTGTTTGTAACAATCAGCCCAGATTTGAAGAAGGCTCGTGTTATCAAGGGCTTCTATCTAAATAAAATACGAGTTTTTAATAATTGGTGCAAAGTCAAGGAGTCTTCTCTCACTTTCTTTACCTAATTAACAAGCAGGTTAGGCTTTATACCGCTGACTGCAGGGGAATGCGACAAATTCAAGCACATCTTTTTCATTAAACATTGGACACTGTGGTTAACGAATTACCAGGTTATAAAAGGAGGCACCTATCAGACCAACTGTGACAAAAAAGCCAGACTTTGATATCATTGAAACACAGTCACATCAATGGTTTAAAGTAATCTATCGTGTCTCAACTCTTAATGCAATAATCATGACTTGTCTCTTTTTTATTCTAGACCAAAGATAATCTCAGTAATCATCAGATATTTCTTGTGACATAAGTCCATATCTTTTCTTACTTTTCAAAGAAACCTTTTACTATCAAAGTTCTCTCCTTGTTTTGGGTTCTGCAGCTTGTGTCTCAGTGGCATTGTGCGCCTAACATGTTTCTTTGCGTAGCGGCACTGGGAGGACACTCTTCTAGAGGTGATAATGGCAATGCATCTCTTTGCCTACAATGTAAAACTTTCGATACATACCAGGTGCTGCTTGTAGTGTTAGATAATACATTGTGGTGATACATTTGTGGTTCTATGGTACATATGCCTCAGTAAATCCTACCCGCGTCTGATTGAATAAAGATCCCACTGTCGAATCATACATGTATTACTCTCTCTCTGTAAAGGTCTATGGATTCTGGTGGGATATACATACCCTGTTTAGCATATCCACTATTCGGAGAACTTAGAAATAAGTACACCCTATCTCCAAATGTAAAGTTGCTGACAGTGCGTATTGATTTCTAGTTCCCCAGTGGCAGGCTATATTCACTATTTACTTGAATATGAAACGTTTTCTGTGAAAAAAAGAAACGATATGGATGTGTAAGATAAGGAACATCGGATCATGGCCGGGATCAGCTTAGGTCTAGAATGGAAATAGGCAGGTCCTGTGTTTTTTCCCAAGTTGAAACAAGAGAGGTTTAAAATCAAACTAACTGTGTCTGTGTATTGATAAAAATGAGTTTTAGTAACATTTATGGGATTCCAGTGTTGACACTTCGGGAATAGGATTTTGTTCTAGGATATACAAATAGGAGGCAGAGAGAGAGAGAGAGAGAGAAAGAGAAAGAGAAAGAGAGAGAAAAAGAGAGAGAGAGAGAGAGAGAGAGAGAGAGAGAGAGAGAGAGAGAGTGTTAAAGAGTGATCCTGGTCAATTCATCTTATATCACTGTAAAGCATTGTGCTATTTGAGTGGAAAGGGTCCTATGCAGGAGAGGGTGGACCGAATGTTACAAACCACCCTCAAGCTTATTTTTAGGTGTTCATATTTGACTCCAAACAAGGTTTGCTTTTTAGGTACAATTGCAAATGTTCTGCCGCACATTATAACTGGCAATCAGCAAGCCTTTCTGTTGGGTGCATTTATAACTTTAAAATACAATAGAAACAGCCAGATGAGATAGTTTAAACTCAAATCAATGAATATTCTGGTACTTGTATACTTCCCTAAATGATACAGATAGAATCATTCTCCTTTTGCAAACTTGCCTCTGGAACATTCTTTAAATACGATTTTGTTGGGTTACGTGCTTTCGCACATTTTTAAAAAAAAACTTTATTTATTGAGCTTGGCAGCACAGGAACAGGGGAGCAACATACAAGGCAGGTAAAATACAGAAACAGTGAAAATAATACAGGTACACAGAGTCATCTTACATCTAGAATATACACATAGGGGACATCTACAGCATGGGTGCAGGACTCGTGAGACAGCAGTTCAGGGGGGTAGGGAACAGGGAGGATGAGGCGAGGGAGCTGGAGATGTAGTGTCTGACGCAGAGTCCATAGAAGACATATAGGATCGAAACTTGAGCCAAATATCTCTGGCTCATGGCCGAGGTTTCTTCAGAGTCTGAGGCCCAAGTGACCGCTCTGAGCCACTGCGCATGAGTAGGTGGTGTAGGCCTAAGCCAGCAGAGTAAAATGGACCGTACTGCGAGTAGCATACAGAGGCCGGCCAGTTTTTTGGAGTCTCGGCAGAGTTTGGGGAAGTCATGGAAAAGACATCTCATTGGGGATGGAGTGATAGGGTGTAGAAGGATAGTTGACATGGTAGAGCATACCGAATTCCATAACTGGGCGAGGCGGGGGCAGGACCAGATCATATGATGATAGTCAGCATTATCATAGCCACATCTGGGACACCTTGGGGAGTGGTCATTAAACATGTGGTGAAGTCTGTTCGGGGTATAGTGATATCTATGAAGTACCTTAAACTGAATTAATTGGAATCAGGAGTTGAAGGATACCCCGTGTATGCATGCACACATACGGGCCCAACGTTCGTCGGTCATCTCAGTCCCCAGATCATTCTCCCACGCGTGTTTCAGTTGGTGAATAGAGGGGTAGACCTGGTTTGAACCATGGTATAGAGTCTGGATACTTTACCCCTCGTAGGCGTGGGGGAGGTTAGCTCCGCAATGGCAGGATTGTCTGGTGGTATCGCTGGAAAAGTGGGGTATTTACACTTAAGGGTTTTCCGGAGGGCCGAGTACTGGAGCCATATAGAAGGCTTACGTCTCAGGGCCAATGGGAGGTCTGGCCATTCAATGAAGTTACCCTGTTCAAAGATGTCTTGGATCAGCTCAGACCCTGCCTCGGCCCATCGGCTCACTATGAACGGTGGTACACGTGGGACCCCCGGGAGGAAGTTCCAAAGTGGGAGGTTACCATGGAAGGGGTGGACAATGCCTAGTAATTTCCATGTCTTAGTTAGGGCCAGGGACGTGCAAGCCACCGGGTCAAGTGAATCCAGGATTTTCGGAATGGGTTTAATAACTAGAGAGCGAATGTCCCGGTCGCTGACCGTCAATTTTTCGAGCCTGACATGTGGAGGGGTCCACCGTATTGAACCAATGTGAAGTGAATTGGAGTTGTGCTACCAACCAGTATCTGAGGAAGTCAGGAGCACCGAAGCCACCGCCCTCCATTGGGGTGGCCAAGGTCCTAAGTTTAAGACGGACCGCACCCGAGTGCCACAAAAAGGTGTTAATCGTGTGAGTTAATGTATGGAAGAACCCTTCACCTGGCCAGTGGGGGATGTTGGTGAACCTGTACAGAAGTTGGGGCAGTACAATCATCTTCAGTATCCCTATTCTGCCTGCAAGAGAAATCAGTAATCTACTCCAGCCTAGTGCCTTTGTTGCTAGGCTCGTGATGTATTTTTGATAGTTCTCTTCAAAGACCAACTCAAAGTGGCAAGCTACTTCTATTCCGAGATAGGTGAATTTTGACTGAGCCCATGTAATCCGAGGGTGTCAGGGGGAGGACGCGTGCAATCTGTGAGTGGGAAGAGGGTGGATTTAGAGCAATTCACTCTGAGACCGGAGATGTGTCCAAAATGAATAATGTCTTCCAGTATCGGAGCTAAATTGGTGGAAGGAGAGCGAATGAAGAGAAGTGCATCATCGGCATACATCGACACTATATCCGACTGGCCTACAGTTCGCAAGCCTCTGTGTGCATGGGATTGGTGTAACATGTCTGCAAATGGTTCCATCGCTATGGCAAAGATCATGGGGGAGAATGGGCAGCCCTGCCTTGTCCCTCTTGCAATTTGGTAAAGGGGAGAACATCGGTCCTCATTGCAGACCCTGGCAACTGGGTCGGAGTATAGCAGTCTAGCCAGGAAAGAAAACAGGCGCCGAATTTCCACTTTTCGAGAACCCGCCAGAGGTACCTCCACAATACAGAGTTGAACGCTTTTTGCATATTGAGTGTAGCGGCTACTGCCTGAACATTCGGGTTTATCCTACTCATTATGTTGACGAGGCGCCTCAGGTTCAAGGAGGTGGAGCGTCCTGGAATAAAGCCAGTTTGGTCAGGATGAATAATGTGCGGCATGTAGGGGGCCAGGCGTAGAGATAATAGTTTGGCGTAGATTTTAGCATCTCAGTTGATGAGTGAAAGTGGACGGTATGAACCGCATTGTGTGGGGGGTTTGCCAGGCTTAAGTAAAACGGTTATTGTGGCTTCACGGAGAGAAGGGGGGAATTTGCCCGTCTCAACTGATTCCTCCCAGAGGGCTATTAGGCGGGGAAGTAGGAACGGTTTGTTTCGTTTGTAAAATTCTACGGGGTGCCATCTGAGCCTGGGGATTTCCCCGAAGAGAGGGAGTCTATGGCATCTGAGAATTCCTCTGGAGGTAAATGGAGACTCGAGCGAGCCGATGGTTTCGGGGGAGAGAATCGAGAGAGGGAAGCTATCTAGGTAGGAGTCAAACTCCGGTGTCGGGGGGTTGTCTGCGTTGGTGTATAGGGATTCGTAGAAGGAAAGGAATTCAGAGTTAATATCTTGTGGTGAGGTGGCAAGGGAGCCATCGGGTCTCTCCACCCCAGGGATGTGTGGGGCACCAAGCTCACGATGGAGTAGCCTAGCCAAGAAGTGGCCTGGACGCTCCCTCTCCCCATATTTCCTAGCAAGGCCAGGGTTGTCCAAGAATTTCAGCTCGCGGTCCGCGAGAGAGCGGAACGTGTCGAGTTCTGAGCCTATGGATGCTAGGGTTTCAGGGGTTTGGTGTAGCAAGCATTGGGCTTCCAGGGTCGACAGTTTGGCCTCACTCTCTGCAATATCCCTTCGAATTGTTTTGAGGATGCCATTTTCCTTGGAGAGTGCTATGCCCCTAATGTAGGCTTTAAAAGATTCCCAGAGGGTGGCCTGCGAAGATACCGAGTTGGTGTTTATCTCAAAGAACTCTTCAATGGCCGTCTCCAATTCGGAGCTAAAGACAGGGTCAAGCAGAGAATGAGGTTTCATTCTCCAGTGTCTAATACGATCGCGGTCAGGGCCCCAGCAAAGGGTAATAGTCACTGGTGAATGGTCAGAGAGGGTTCTGGGAAGGATCATTAGACGAGTCGCGTTCCTTATCAGTTTGTCATCTGTCGATTCGGGAGTACATAAATCTGCCCTGAGGGTCGATCTGTGAGGATATGGGGTCAAATTTAAGGCTCTTGTGAATAAGGGTCATAACCCCATGGCTTTGGGTGGAGTAATTAGTCAAGTATCTTTGGGGGCCCCACGTTTTGACGAACTTTTCACAGTGCTCGGTGCAAGCATGTGTCTCTTGCAAAAAAAGGATTTTGACCCCGTGGCGGTCAGCCTGAAGCTGTAGTTGTCTCATTTTGTCTCATTTTCTTGTAGGTACCCAGTCCCCGCACATTCCAATTCATAAAAGTCAAGTTATCCTCAGTTGACGGTGTAGTGATATTCATTGAGGATCAATATTTACTGGAGTGGTGACTCCGGTGGCCGATGGGTCGGTCGAGCAGCAGTGTAATACCATCGGTTCAGTACTGCCTCGCACTCAACCTCCCCCATGTTTGCCAAGCCTTTTTTAACATAACCCCCAACATAGCCCCCTACCACATCCCTCCCCCAGAGGAATGATAACCCTGTACCCTTCTAACCAAATCCAAACCAATGGCATCAACGCCGGGGGCCTGCAAACTGGCCTGGCGGCGATGCTCCGAGCTTGGGGCAATTTGAAGATAGACATGGTGTCTGACAATGAAAACGTGCGTAACTTGGGTAGGATTTTATGTAGTTGGGCCCAACATGACCACATTGATCACTAGACCATGAGGGTATCTTGAACTGGCAACACCCAGTAAGCAGTGGAACAGAAGTGAATAGGTGCTGCAGGAGGGGGTCAGCCGGGGAAATGTTTGTTGATGATCCTGGTGGCCTCCTCTGGGATCGTGAAAAAATACACCCGGTTGGAGTGTTCAATCCGTTGCTTGGCAGGGTATAGCATGAAGTATTTGACTCCCAGGTCTCTCAGTCTCTTTTTCACCACCAGAAAGGTCTTACGCTCCCTTTGAACAGCCACCAAAAAAGTCAGGGTATAAATGAATTCTGGCGTTTCCCAGTAGCAGTTCTCCTTTGGCTCTTGCTGCCCTGAGGAGGGCATCTCGATCGCGGAAATTCAGAACTCTGCCTATGATCTGGCGTGGAGGTGCGCAAGGCTTGGGTTTGGCTGTTAGGGCACGGTGGGCTCTCTCTATCGCCAACTGGGGGATAGCTTTGGGGAGTCTAGGATCGCCAGTAATATACGTTCAACATAGTCCTCCATAGGTTCCTTGACGTCATCCTCGGGAACTCCGATAATGGGAAGGTTATTTCGCCTCCAGCGGGATTCAAGGTCCTCATTCTTTTTCTCGACCTTGAGGACCCGATTGGAGAGCGAGGAGACCTCTGTGCGAAGGAATCCCAGGCCATCCTCGGTGACGCTCACCCTCGTCTCGATCTCTGCCACCCAGCCATCGGTCTTCTCAATATGGGCTTTAATGGAAGATATAGTGCCATTCATATCATTGAGTTTCAAGTGAAGTGTGGTGAAGCCCTCGCAGATATATTCCATCATTCTATGGGGGCCAATAGAATGGCGCAGCACTGGTAAGGAGCCCAAGGTGCCCCGCAGCACCTAACTGTGTTATAGGAGTTCCGTGCACTGCAGGTTGAGGGGACGAAGCATTTCCAGTGAGCAGTCTCCAACCAGAGCTGGGCAGGTGGACCAATCTGGTAGTTGAGTAAATGTATTAGGTGCTTATCAAGTGGGCGCTCCAAAAGGAGCTCTCTTCGAAGTTACTGCTAAGTGGCCAAGGGAGGCGGGCAATGAATGGTCAGGTGAGCGTGTGATCCGCGAAGATATTTGTCCAGAGGTGGCTGAGTTAGCCCTTATGAAGGCTTATGATGCCCCAGCGCAGGGCGCAAGGTGGTCCGGTGGAATGGAGAGGGTGCGCAGCAGGTGCCCTGCACAGGGGTGGAAAGGTAATCACCAGGGATGGCGTTGTGCCATGGCAGATGCGGTGATAAGCGATGTCGGTCTCCCCCTGCCTTACAAGGACTTGAAGGCTGTGATGAGTGATGTGTATCAGGCACGTGAGGGTTCAGTAAGTATAGTCACAGGCCGTCGGGCCCCACGTATCCACAACAGCGCGGGCCCGTGTGGCCAGTTGTCCTGAGGTGGTCAGCCAAATGTAAGTGGTAGGCACCCTATATAGGTGGGGGCAGGCAGTCCAGGCCCCCACATGCCCCCCCGGCACGCTCGGAAGAATGCGCCCAAAGATTGGACCCCCACTGGTCCCGGCACCCGGGGGCTCAGAAGGGGGTGGTCGTGGTGGCTGTGTCCTGGGATAGGGGGGGAAGACCAGCCCAAAGGGTGAGAGCCCAAGGACCTACTGCCGTTGCCAGAGGAGTTGTGTGGCGCCTGAGGGCGAGTGTCACAGCTGGACGGCCGGGGGTCCAAGTGTTGGCGAGGACTCCTCACACAGCACGCCACCCCGGATGGGGCAGCGGAGCAGAAGCTCAATGACCGGGCCACGTCTCAGCAGGCAGGAGTGGGGGCCAGCAGAGACACAGGCACGGCAAGTGGCGTCTCTCCCCAGGTCTAGATGGGTGCCGGAGGGATGTTAGAGGAGCCCCAGTGGCGCGGCCGCGGCACCCCTCCCCCACGCCACTCCTCTGATCCCTGGGCTCTCAGGATGGCGCCACCGGAGAGGGGGAGTGAATCGTGCCGTGAAGTCTCCCGGAAGATCTTCGGATGGCCGTATCTCGGTCCGGGGGTTGACTTGCGTCCCTGCACTCGGCCAGGATCTGGTGTGGTGCCCCACCTGTCGGCACCGACAATTGGGCCCAGGAAAGTCAGCGAACTAGGGCAGGCTGCACAGATAGATTTGCCATCGGCGCAGAGCTCCCAATTAAGCGGCCATTTTCAGCCAGCGCAACAGCGCCCCCTAGCTTTCCCACATTTTTAAAGTCTTATTTAGTTCAAAAAGTCATAGATCCACAAACAATTGGACCTTGCTGCACCTTACTCTATGATAGGAACTGGGAAACAAAGTGCTCACGAGCAGTAATTGCAGTTTGGGCTCAAATCCTAGCTTCACCTCTTAGCCAATGTGTATGATGTTGGGTAACTCACTTATTCTCATATTGCCTGGACTGTCAAATTGCCAGTACCTAAATATTTCAAAATTCTCAACCCCTAAGAGCAATTTAATTCTCTGGGTAAGTTCTTCAAAAAAACAGCACTCATGTTTTAACTGGCTGTGGTGTTGTTTCATTGCAAGACCTGCAGTAGCGGCCCTGCCGTTATAGTTAAGTTGCTCAACTCATAGGAAGAGCACTTTTTTTAGCAGCTTATATATATACTAAAACTAACCTTTACATACATCCTGCCGCAAATACATTTGTTTCTTTTGTCACTAACAACATTTGAAAACCATGGCCCTCTTCTCATTTCAGTCGTAATATGCAACTTCCTGCCAGATTCCAATCCTCATTACTATCTAGGCTATAGTATGTCCACCTCTCTTGTTACTTGCAATTTGTCTCCTGTATCCAATGCTCAACGCCTTTACATTTTGTGAGACTGCTAATCTGACATTGCTACTCTGAGCCCTCTGTCTATGTTGTGGTATTTGCTCCTTTTTATACGGCTATTATCTGAATCCTTCCTTCATATTAAACCTTGTATTCCTTCGTAATGGCCGCATTTGTTAAAAGGTGCCCTGTATCTATGCTAGAACAAGAGTACTGCTATTGTGGACAGCTCTTTCCATTGAAATTATTGTTCTGATTCCAGCATGGATGAGGAGTGGCAGGGGCCTATAAGGGAGTACCCATGCTTACTTTGATCTTTAAATGGCAGAATAACACCCTATGAATTGTGATTGCGAAGAGGGGCCATGTCCAGATATTTGGGATCTGTTAATTTCTTAGGATTGGAGAGGGACTGGGATGTCTGGGTCCCAGGTCCCAGGATTCTTTGAGGTGGCCATGCTTTGTATATAATTCCGGCTGCCTTTGCATTGATGACTCAGCATGCTCATAATGACACCCACACAGCCCCTCTTCTAAAAATCTAAGCCACCAATGGAGTGATAGATGTTGCAGCCGTTTTAACTTTGGAATGTTTCTTAAATCCTACCATTTAATCAGGTATTTGATATCACCCCTCTGTCCCTGTAACAAATTATGAACTATAGCAAGTGGTTACACCAAAATACACTAAGATCTACCAGGGACTTGATTTATCTTAAAGTAAACCATGTGCCCCTAGGGCCCAAAAAAACCTTTGCAGCACTGCCATGTTACTGTAGAGAGCATGTTGGTCTACACATACACTAAACTGTCTCTTCAAAGACTCATAGATGGCAGAGTGCTAGGTTACATGTCATTCCTCCCCACGAAAAGAGTTTCTGACACTTTTGCATTGTTGAGACTACAATAAGGGACAATAAAAGGAGTTACCGCGTGCAGTTGTGTCTGTGTAATTTATGCACGTCTACACTTTCTTTGAAACCTCCTTATGATACCGGTTGTTTCAGTGTGCAGCGCACTTTCAAGCAGCGTGTTTTCCTACTGTTGAGATTCACTATTATTTATCAACAAGTGATAGGCCCGACAGCCTTTTGAGGCCAGCGTGCCTGTTTTTTTGTGGTGTTCTTCATGCAATCATAGTGTAATTGCGTTCAGTAGATCAAACAGAGCTGTGTGATGCTGGCGGCATGCGGTTTTTATAACAACAACAAAAATAACAACATACTTTTTTCAGTGACACTTTAATTACGAAAAAAGTCAAACTGTTGTTCTCTTTTTTAATTTGGGGTGGTCCCCTCAAACCTCCTGTTTGTACAGCTTTTTTTACCCCCAACTACCCCCACCCCTTTTTAATCCCTTACCCCATCCCCATATATACTTTAACTAAAAATGCAACTTTTTGTCGTTATTCAGGTGTCACTGAAAAAGTGTCATTATTTATTTTTCGTTAGCAACACTGCACACCAGTTTTGTATTCATGCATTCAGGATGCTGGTAGCCATGCACGGTTATCCTGCACAAATGCTATGCCCGTCAGCCCCAATGACAACTTCTTTCAGTAAGGAAAAAAACATGAAGAACTTTCATAACTGAACCTTATTAAGCATATTCATGGAACATAATGTAAAATGACTTAATACAACAGCTAGTGGACCGAACCGTGAGTATTATTCGGTTGCAATACAGGTATATGTGATTCAGGGCATGCAGACACAGGAATATAGTGGTGGAGAGAAGATTGTAAGTATTGTTCACTTGCCAACAGGGGTGGGTTGAGAGTCTAAAGTGACCCCTCATATTACACTGTGCAAGCAAATGCAGCGGGCAAACTAAATCTCTCCAAGTAGGGATTAGGGGGTTCTTTGCTCAAGAAAATGTGGGTATGAAGTGAATTTATACAGCCACTTGTCCTTATATAGGGAGTAAAAAGTAGTTAAAATAACAAAAAAGGCCATAAAACGTTTGTTTACAGTGAGGAATAAAGCACTTGAAGGTTTACAACACATTATTTGCTTCAAAGGGTTGTGAGGGAAGAGGAGAGATGGAGGGAAAGGGTGTGACTCGGAGAAAGGGGAATGCGAGCAGAAACCAGGATACACAGACAACAGAGACCCATTTGACAGAGGCCCATCAGCAGATCTCCAGAATTCCCTGTAGGTCAGCCCACCACTGCCTGCCGAGTGGACAACCCTGACACTTGTACAATGATTTCTCAACCGGTTGTTACATGTAAATGTTCATCTTTATTAACATCTAGTACCTGTAGTTCTCCTGGGGTTTAAAGAAATGCACATTACTTCAAGATAAAGTATCTGTTAGAGAGGAGTTAGAGTTCCTGTTTGAACCTCTTCTCAAGGAAACCCAAGTGTTTTTTATGTGCAGAACTATTAACGAGTAAGCTGTGTGATGAGTTGCAGCCTACTTGCCACACTTTGTGATCCTGGTCAAATGACTTCCCGTATGCCTCTGTTTACTTTTATCCAAAACATGGGAGCATTTGGAAATGAAGCGAGTTGCTCTATGACACTGTTTCTTAATTAAGGCATGCCCACATTTTATATTTATTATTCAATTGTCAAGTGTGGATTGCAGCAACTGCCTTCTTCGCACTCGAAGCCAGACATTATGAGTGCCGTTTCCTAAAACCGGACCACGCTCAGAATATAGACTGCACAATACTTACCCACACCCCTGCTGCACGGGAAAGTCAGGCCTGGGCTGAACCCAGATAGCATCTTAGGATTTCCGACACTCGGAAGCCTTCCACGCACCCATCCCCGCAAAAATCACAGAAGTAACTGCCTGCAACGACGCAAGGGTAAGGCTCCTTCCCCAAAGAGGTAAGGTTACACTCAGAGGGCCTCATTCCGAGTATGGCGGTAAGGGATAGCGGCCACCGGTAACGAGACCGGTGGCGGTATTCCCTTACCGCCATACTCCGAGTTCCCTCTGCGCCCTCGCCCTTAACGCCTGCTTTCAGCAGGTGTTAAAGTCGAGGGCGCAAAGGGGCCTGCAAGCCAATAACGGTGACCGTAATGAACGGTCACCGTTATTTGCATCTTCCCCATTCCCATTGAGCCCTATGGGGGCTCATTTGGGAATGGGGAAGAGCCTTGGTGAATGGGGAATCACCGCCCCGCCAACCTTGGAATGGGGCGGTGATCCCGCCATCCACGAAGGCGCTGCCGGTCCGGGTACGGGGTCAAACAAGGCGTTAATAGTGCCATTGGTTAGCGCCGTACTCGGAATGAGGCCCAGAGTCTTGAAAATACTGCGTTTTCCCCCACAGCTCACCCGTTACCCACAACGCCTTGGCGTAAGGTGCTTAATAAATCAATACATACAAATACAAACAACCACGATGTTGGATTTGGATTTTACCTGTTCTAATTGTGCTCAGGTACACCACAGTGTATGTTTCCTCCACAGGGCAGATCACAGACAGAAGTCTGCCTAAACCATACAACCCCAGTTCTGGTCAACCGCAGAACGGTCTTCACCTCAGTGTACCCTATGCTAGCACAAAACCCAAAAACCACATAAAGGCCTTTGCCACTCTGAAGCCATACTTGGTGACCAAAGGGAGGCTTTCGCCACCGTGAACCCGATACAACCATGAAACCAACATCCACAGAGAGGCCTTCGCCATGAAGAAGCAGTACTGGGCAACCACAGGGAGGCGCTCTGTAGCCTATTCTAACACAAAACCTAACCACCAGAGAGAGGCCTTTGCCACTGTGAAGCATAGATCTACACACTGCTGCATGTGGGAGAACACCAACTTTAACAGAAACTTGGAACGCATTGAAAAATAACTGGATACCAGGAAACAACCGGCATAAGAGGGCACCCAGCCATGGAAACACACTAGAAGACATCTCAACCCCAACCCGAAATGTAGGCCATCACCAACAGCCAAAGTGAGGCTGACAGTGCAGCAGAAGGTAATATCTCTTATTCCAAATATTTCTTTTTTTTAATACAGCCAGGAGGGAACACGCCCTGGAATAGATCACAAAACCCAACACAAAAGCAATGAACACATACCACCAACATGCCCCGATACAAGAAAAACAAATAAACAAGAAAGAAAAACAGAAACAGGAAGGAAACCGCACCAATGAAGAATGGAAACTACCCAACCGAATTAACAACACTAAGAAACTCAGTGCGGACACCACTAAACAGATTAGGGATACAAACCAAGAAACGATCAAACATGGAATACATCTCATGCTTCCTTGCCACCTAACACTCCAAGACAACGAAAAACAAATAACCAACAAATAACCCACAAGCAAGAACCCAAACAAACCTGTACTCCAACAGGACGGCAAACCAAACATACCAATACGCAAAACATAGCAACTCGGAAAACAGCTTTGGCAAGACCCCAATAAGAATCGGGGGCAGACTTAAATCCATAACCATTCACATCCCCAACATTCCCAAAAACTGGAAAAATCCCCCACATACAAACAACCATCCACCACAAACCAGAACCCTGCCTTCAATCTAATTGAATTCCGCAACAAAGAGACTTAGCACCCAACCACACTCTCAGGAAACATGCTTACCCAAGAGAGATTCCCAAGAAAGAAAAACCCAACAAACACCACTGCAGCTGGCACTCATTCAAGGACAGACAGCAACCAACAAGGGAAAACAGACACACTGCACTTCAGCTTAATCAACGTAACATCCATTGCAAAACACAAAACAGTAATATATGAACTCTAAGCGAGGGCGGCACAGACACACTTTTCTTCACAGACATATGGCTGTCAAACAACTACAAGAACATCACCCACGAAGCCATACCATACAATTTCAAATGAATACATGGCAACAGAGAAAACCGAAGAGGAGGTAGAACCGTTATTGCGCACAAAGACCACATCTGCACCACACCACTCCCCTCAATTGTCTTAGAAGACCCTGAATCTCTCCTCATCAAGATCAAACTCAATGACCAAGTCAAAATATTGTTCCTTATAATCTAGAGACCGCCATCCTACAACCTGAACTTTGCATGAGGCTCACTGACTCCATCACCATCCTTTTAACCTATCATCGTAGCCTAATTGTCCTAGGAGAATTGAAGAATTAGTTTGAAAGAGAGAATGAAACCACTGCAAACTCACTCAATGACCTCCTTGAACACACACACACTTCAAGCAAATACTGAAAGTATCTACCCACAATGCCAGGCACACCTTGAACACAATCTCCTGCAGAGACGGACTCTCTAACATCACCCCTCTATTACCAATTATATGGAGTGACCACCACCTGATACCATTTTCTGTCAAACTTCCGACCCGCATACTGCCCAGAAATGCAATACTGCGCACTACAAAGAAAAGTAACTGGAAGAGTCTTAACCTGGAATCCTTAACAGAACTGCTGACATCAACTCAATCAAACATCACCAAGCTGAACAGAATGAACGCTGACTAGACAGAAAAAACTTTATCACTGAGGCCCTAGACCAATTAACACCAGCAAAATTATTCAAAGCTGCTACAAAAATATGGCAGTAGAATAGTTCACAGACGAACTGAGAGAACTCACTGGAAAATCTATGGACAAACCATCAGAATAAATCTGACAAAATGAAGTACCAAAGACAACTCAGAATATACAAATCAGAAGTCATCCAAGCAAAATAATCATACTACGCCAGGAGAATCCAATCGACAGCAAACCCACAAAAAGAACTCTTCAAAATCATCAAAGAAATCAAAAACGCTACATCCTGCAACAATGGCATCATCCCATTCCAATCAATATAACATCACCATCTACCTAAGAACAAACATAGAAACAATCTAAAAGACCATTGAAGAAAGCCACACAACTATAATCACAAGTACAACCACGTAACCACCAACAACTATCAAGCCACAAACCGCAGCAACACTTGACCAATTTGAACCAATAGAATAAGAAGTTTTCTCAATACTAATAAAGGACACCAACCTCGCCAGATCCCCAAGCAAAAGAAATCCACAACCACAGCACCCCAGAATCTTCTTTCCGGCTACTGATGAAATATCACTAAACACAGGAATAGTACCAAAATCTTTCAAATCAACTTACACCAAGCCTCTCCTAAAAAATGATATGGGAAGCGCAAAGACCCCACTAACTACAGACCTTTATCTAATCTACCCTATCCATGTATACAAAATCCTACTCAATCACTTAGAAATGAGCGGGATATTCGACTACTCATGAGTCGGCTTCAGAACTATGAGATGAACAGAATCAGCACGCCTATCCATATGGGATGACCTAAAAATAAATGCAGACAGCACGCAATCTGCCCTCATACTACTGGGGATATCAGGTGTGTTTGACACACGAGACACACAACACTAATTGAGAGACTGGAGGAATGCAGTGTAAAAGACTCCAGTCTACAATGGCTGAAATATTTCCTCATTAACCAAACCAGAAGAACTTACCTACCCCCATTTACCTCTAACACCAAAAGCATCTCCTGTGGCATGCCACAAGGCTCTAGCCTCTCCCCGCTCCTCTTCCACAAATCACTGCACGGACAAGTAGCTGAATTCGTCCAGGCCAAGATCAACCACTACCAACAAAGATGAAACCTAAGATCAAGCGACCACCTCTAAATCAAAATGAAACAATGCGATAAAAGGACATTCGGTTGAACCGCTTTCTCACGTCTAATTTCCAATTTATGGAGGACAATGCCGAAGCAGATAAGAACGACCATAGACCACCTCAACGTCAGAAAATGACTGAAAACCTGGCAATTCAACTCATAATGATTAGCATAAAACGGGCACTGCCAGCGATACCAATGGGGACCCAAGATAATCCAATGACAGTATGCATTCCGGAACAAACATTAAAATGGACACACTGCACTAACTACTTATCCTCCCCGCTCCCGACTCCTCTTCAGCATACCCCACGCTTACCTCACACAATCTAAAAGATCAGTTTCATCTCACATTAACACATATCCACCATGAAAACTAACTGCCGCAAACAAACATCCCAAAAACTGGATGTTGCCCTTCCGGGCACAATAACCCCAGTGCGCACAATCCAAACACCTAAAAAAGCAGACTCGCACAAGAAGCCAGTTCCTCCTTGTTCTACAAGCACCAATAGAAAAGCACACCCTCTATCCTACTCCCTCTTTCCTCACTAACCCACCCAACCAACCCACATTCTTGCAAAACCACATGAGCAACTGGAAACCATGCTAATGGTGCATGGTATAAGTCAATTTAACACAACATAACATATAACATGGCATGAATGGTCAATGTTGTATGGGTCATTGTTTTTTTCATGTTAATTTATTAGCATTGGCATTGGCATAATAATTTGGCAATAAGACCCGAGGTGGCGGGCCAATACCGCCCCAGGTAATGCCCCCGGGGCTGTAGTTACAGGCCTGAGCGTAGCATGGGCGGTATTGGCCCACTGCCGAGGGACTTATAGCCATTAGTACCCTGGCCCATTAGACCGGGGTACTAATGGCATTTATTTCTGTTTAGAAATGCTGGCGTGTTTCGAAACAGAAAAAAAAAGTGGAAAAAATGCCCGCCGGCAAAGGGAAAAAGTAGTCTGTTTTCCGTTTCCACGGTGGCCATGGAGTGGATGCTCTATGAACAGAAGTGTTTCCAGCACGTTCGCTCCCAAGAAAAGAAGAAAAAAGAAGGTAAGTGGGGTTGGGAGGGGGGAAGAGAAAAAAAAAGTACAGCGGTCTCCGGCGGGGGACAATGGAAGCCTCCAGCCTTGTGGAGGCTCGGAGCGGGGATGGCCCTGCTCTGAGTGTCCACACGCCTGGAGGCTTCCATTGCACCCCTCTGGAGAACAAGGGATAGAAGGTAAGTGAGGTGGGGAGGGCAGGGAGGTAGGAGGAGGGAGGAAAGGGAAAAAAATAAATAAAAGTCTTACCTGAGTCCCCAGCGGGGGACGAAGGCAGCCTCCAGCCATGGGGAGGCTCGGAGCAGGGATTTGCCCCGTTTCGAGCCTCCTCATTGGCTGAGGGGCTGCCACACCCCTCGCCGGGAACAGAGTACCCGGCACGCGCAGGGCGCATCGGCGTACAAGGGAATACCATGTGGTATGGCTCGCAAGAGCCAATCCACACGTTGTATTCCCAGTGTGCTGCGCGTGCCGCGTACTTATATAAGCTAATATAATTTGTAAGTATAATTATTTTAGCCATATGTCCACACAAAAAAAAAATATATTAGCTAAATGTAGTTCATTATATTGTGCACCAGGCAGCTGTATATCATTTATAAATAATATTAGAATGTCCATTACCATTTGAAGAAATAAAATGCCCAAGTAAACAAACAGACTCGAAGTCCAAAGAGATTTCATGTAGTCCTCATTCCTAAACAAGAATTTTCAAAGCCAACAGATCTGCCATTGCAAATATTGAGGAAAATATCTTTTTGTCATGTGGGAGCATTGGAAAGAAAGAAATCTTCCTCTCTAAGAGTACAAAGCGAAACATATTGGCTTTATCAATGCTTGTTTTACTATCTTCCCTTGCAAACAATACAATGCCCCAGAAGCCCCCTTAAGATATCTGAATTTTGATCTCTGGTCACGCTTTTGTCAGCAGCAGCTGAAAGGGCTCTAACAAACATGTTACTGACAACACGACACTGAACCATAGAGATAGTGTTACAGAGAGAGAGAGAGAGAGAGAGAGAGAGAGAGAGAGAGAGAGAGAGAGAGAGAGGAGAAATAGAATAAGAAGAGCTAAAGAGGGAGAGAGACAGAGAGAGAGAGGGAGAGAGAGAGACAGATAGAGAGAGCTCGACTGGTATGATACACTATGCACAGCTAGTAGTTTCTAATGTGAGAATAGTGCTTTGTGTTTTGTTTGTGTATATTTAAGTTGCATGTGTGCTTGCTTGTACTTAGCATGCACATGTTAGTTTGTTGTGAAATGTCATATCTTGACGGTACTAAGAGCATATGTATATGTTGTGAGATAGTTATTTTTGTACATTTGGGTGCATGTATTGATGTTATTCTCTTTAAGGTGTATGTCATTACTCATTGTTTAATTTTTAATCTGCAGTTTTATCGTGTCTTGCGTGTTTGCTGGGTATGTTGCCATGTTGGTGTGAATTGTAGAGACATAAGAATGTGTCAATGTTACCCTTTGTACTTTTCATTTGTGAGAGTGAGTTATCATTCCAACAATGCTGGCTTGGTTTTATTCATAGTGTGTCATAATAGCTGAAACCTTGATGCTGGCATTCCCATTATTTGTATACCTTAAGCTTGTATATAACCTTAACTCTTTGAAGAATAAATAACACTGATTCCGTTCGTTTTTAAGGGCGTACTGTCTTATTTAAAACTAACAAACAACTGTATTCGACTGAAAGTCATCAAAGTGCAAATAGCAATAAATAAATGTTCATACATACAAATATTCCATCTAAAATAATACATTGTATTCGTGAGCATATAAACAGCTGTATCAGCTCTATTGTACAGATCAATAAATAACATGCCTTTTATACATATTATCATAATAACCAGATGTTTTTCCTACAGTGAAAACACTAGGGAGCAGTCTCACAATAAATTAATTAAAACCATATTTCTTATTATTATGCAGTGTAAAGAAAACTAGCTAATGCAATACACGCTTATCTCAGTGCAGCCTCTGTCTATTTAAGCCCATGTTCCTTAAATTCTACTCGAATCCACTTCTCCCTCAGGGTTAAGTATAAAGGTCAAAAGAACATGAAATGAGCAATATTTTCAACAACATTTTGGCATTTCGGACAGTACTTGGAGCGCCCATCGCTGCATGTGCAGGTAATAACTGTCAGGGGAAGTATGTCTAGATGAAACTTTGTCGACATCGATACATAGGTTTAATTATCTAGCGAGGTCAGAACCCCAATAGTTGTTTGTGTCCAAATATACACTGGTTTTGGCACACAGTGCCTAGTAAAAATGTGACAGCGCCTAGTCACTTAAAGCTGTTTTTGCAATGTCTTTAGTCTTGCCACTGATATTGATATAAGTAAACACGATTTCGCTCTGACAACATATTTTTGACAAATTTTTGATCCCCATTAAATCATGGCCAATTCACCAAAGTATGCTTTTATGTATGCAACTTGTTCTTAGTTTTCAAACTGACCCAAAAGAGGAGGGTCTTTAAAATTGTCTTATGACCGATCCGGTGGATAGCAAGATCCAGATATGCAGGGATGAAGGATCTGATATTGAAATTGCGAGCAATTGTTTAATACATTTTCTCTCTGCCAAGCCCAGCCTACATAGCAAGGAGTCTCCCCACAGCCCCCCCCCCATTTGCCGCAGCTTTTCCTGCTGTCGCCTTGTAGGCCTCCATGACAGGAAGAATGGCGTTCTTCCAACTTTATGCATAAGGAGTTATGTAGTCTCGCCATTTGTCTCAAAATGGATTCACTCTGCTTCAATTGGTTATTCAACAGACCATCATTGTAGATAAATTTCAGATTTTGAAGGAGTTATTTGATTTCTTATACTCCATCTCGCAAATGGATCTATAAAATTATCTATGCAGAATAGGATAGCTATTTATATCCTCTTCCGTTTTTGCGACAGCTGCAGTTTGTGTTCTTTTATTTTTGCAGGTACGTCTGCATGTTAATCTCACCAGAGCTACGGCAGAAAAGAACTTGAGGTATGGACATAAAAAAGCACAGTTCGCAATCTCTGCTGTGCTTTCCTTCTCCCCTGTGTGACTTTTGCAAAATGGTTCAGGCTCTCGTGTTTGATCTTCCACATTGAAGGGTGGAATGCCCTTTTAACTGGGCTCCCAGACACATATCTGCCCCCCCATACTGTCTCGCCGCATTACATCCACATCTTTCCCTCCCTGTGCCAATCTTAATGTCCCCTCCTCCCCACCAGGATCCCATCCAAACTGCTTGCATCATCTAGTCTTGAATGGCACACCAACATAACTGTAGGCTAAACTCCAACCTCTGGAGGCTTTAGTACCTCCTGTTGTAAATCCATCAAAAGTCAAAGCTAGCCCACAGAGAGAATACCCACAAACAGTCCGTTCCCGCCATCAGGACTCTCTGGAACTCTCAATCGCTGCAGGCTTGGAAAGCCCCACCATCCACCTGTTCCGCAAAACACGAAAAGCGTGGGTCGTCCATCAACACCTCCCACGTGACTGAATCCACATTTGTATGCCCTTTTGCCAAACAGAACAACACTACTCTCCAGAAATGCCATGCACAATGCTGGCTACCACATGTAAAGCGCTCCGCTGCCCTCAAGTTAGGTTTGCATTATAAACTATAAAATATAATATGATTTCTTTTTTTACCTTAAACATTTTTATTGCTGATGGCATGCATAAGAATCAGCCATGTCCACATCGACATTTAAGTAACATATGAGTATTAATACCCCTGACATGACATCACCCAGAAGTGCCGACAACCACCCAACATTCCCAAATGTACCCATGGTAGGGTAGAAACCCGTGTACACTGCCAAAGTGCAGGTTTACATTGACACAGTACGACCACTATCCATCCTAAGGCAACAGCTCCCTCTAGCAATGACAACAGGCAGATCCTTCGAATACCCAGGGCTGCGATTTCAAGAAAACTGCTCATGGTCTGCCCAACTAACGCACGCTTGCGTTAATTTAGCAAAATGTTGTGGCGCGCCCCAAGCGTTTCACAACTACTGTGGTAGGCGAGCAGTCTCACCAGCCCTTGAGCTCTATAAGAAACAGGCTATCCATGCTGCTCTACATGGGGCCAACATATGGGGTTACGTTAAAGTACCCAAACTAATGGTGGCAGAAAATGTGTTCCTTAGAAAGCTTCTGAGGCTACCCCAGGGTTCACCTAATGCCATTGTTCACTTGAAAGTAGACTTGTGACCAATAGCAGACCAGGTCACAACCAGACCAGCATTGTTTTGGCTTGGGCTGTGGACAACAAAGGGCCTTGAATGTTATAGGGACAAACTGAGTCATCTACTAGCCTAGAACATGGGGTGGGGGGGGTCTTGTGTGGGTTGCCCACAGAAAGGAGACCCTCGGGAGGCTTGAACTGCCGAGAATGTGGGCTGTACCTAGTGTATTGGCGGCAGCATCAAGGACGAGTCTCAAAGATCCTATTTTACAAGAATCCAGGATGACTATGTGGTGTTCGTGTCGGGGGTTGTGCCTGGGGTCAAGCTACCTTTAAGTAAAGGGGGACATTGGGTACGAGGAATACTTGGATGTGATCATCCCACACCTTGCGAGATCCCTATACCTAGAGTTCAGAATGGTTACCCTCAAGCTTGCAGGATCTACGAGCACATGGAGGGCAGGTAACACGAAAACATGCCCACCGTGCAAAATGGGTGAAGAAACCGTCACACACTTCTTGCTTTTCTGTGACCAATTTCAACCACTCAGGGTGCAATATCTGAAACCTATACTTAGGGCAAGGGGCATGGCTAGTGTTGCTGATGCGATGGAATACTGGAAATGTACATCCAAAATAGAGGTGGTGAACCTTGTGACTAAGTATATATATACACTGTGCCTGGCTGTGTAGAGACAGCTTGGTTAAGCCTAGTGGCACACCGATAGCCTGAGTCATGGCATTAATGATTAATGTATAGAATGGATAAATAGATACAACAGTACTCGATATTGCACATTCTGCTTACTTTGCACAGAGTAGTTGTTCCTTAGAATGTACTCTCTACATGGAGGTCTGGCAATTTTCCGAATACGCTGGAGCTACCATATGGGTTGTGAATTATATGCACACAATTGCACCTGATATAGCACCTTCTTCTTTTATTTAAAGATCTGCTGACTGTATTTATTATGTCACTTGTTTTTATTGAGATATCTGGGCTATTTCCAACTATTGATGTATTTATAGCATGATGAATTAAGATTAATTGTAATTGTTTAATTGTAATTTGTTTATGTATAAATGATGGTTTTATGGCTTATGCCGAATAAAAAGGTTGTGATGATGATGATGATGAGCAGGTGAAGCTATGCAAATCGGCATTGTCTCTATGTATTCTAAGGTAACAGCTCTCTCTAGCAGTGACAAGAGGCGAAGCTACAGCATCGGACAAACATACATCTTGCCTTTAATTATATTGTGAGATAGATGAGATAGGCACTTAATGAGAATGAATATAAAAGGCAAAGGGAAAACAACGAAAGAGAAAGAAAGAGAAGGATCAGGAAAGAAGGGGATGAGAAAGAGATAGAAAGAGAGAAAGAGGGACAGAAACCAGCAACAACAATAATAGGTATGCATTGACAATTAATATAGCTATACCTAACACAAAGCTAATCAATGCAGTAATACTCAATTCAGTTATAATCAGTTCAATTGCAGTGCCATAAAGCCCTCCAAAAGGCATCACGCCGGCAGCTTCCGCTTATTGCCCGCAGCGCTCTATAGAAAAGGCTCCATGCGTTGGGTGTAAGCCAACATTGATTCCATCATCCCATCTTAGATAGTAACTGTAAGTTCTGCTAATAGGATGTTATGTGTTTGACAGCAATCGCAAACAGAGTGTCGAACAACTGTTGCTGGGCTACAGTTTCCCGAAAGTGGGGATGTATGCTGCCATACACTACTAATGATAACGACAGTTGTATACGTATATTACATATACTCAGTATCTGTGGCCACTCTGACCTCCAATATCTTCATGTCAATTTACAGTCATATAACATGCAGTGGAGCGTACCATTGTCCACCCTGCAGGACCAGCATCAAATATTTTGTACATCTCTATGTGCCCCTCCAAGATTAGATGGGGTGCAAAGGGCCCTGTTGTACACCATAAATAGATTCTGAGTGGTCGATGTCAACAATGCGGTGTGCCTATTCTTCGTCCAAATATTAGGCCAGCTCTCTACCGGGAAGTCCCCCCCCCCACACAAATTCTTTCCCCAGCACTTCTCTGTTGCCAGAATTGTATGAGGATGTACTAGAGAGGACAGAGTCCTGTACATCGAGGCTGCTGATGAAGGAGGGGGTTTAAATTGCTCTGCTCCCAGCTGAGGTGTACGGTACTGCAGACTTTTTAGCCCCTTTCACTAACTGTCCATACCATAGAAACTTGCCTTTTGTGAGCCCATACCTGTCCAGTAGCGACTGGAATGGAACTGTACCCTCATCCATCCATATTTGGTTGGTGTATGGGATCCCTACCGAAAGCCACACATGCCAAAACACTGACTTCTCCCTTACTTTGATATCATCGTTGTACCAGAGAGGTTGCTGTTTCGACATCCCCGGAGCAATCCTACAACAGTGAACCAAGTCTGCAGCACGAACTGAGTGAAATTAATTGCAGAGATGCCTGGAAGCGCCAAATGACCATTTAGCAGAGGGATTGCTGCGGCTCCATATGGAGTAGCTAGGGCCGACTCCACCTTGAGCCAACCGGGTGCATTATAGTGTGTAGTATCCGAAAACCACTCCAGTCCTTGCTTTATAACAAAGGCCATGATATAGCACTGGAAGTGTGGGAATTCCACCCCCCCCCACCTCCATCTGAGGGATGCAATTTCAGTCTAAGCAATTCAATTCTAGGTTTCTTTTTCCCTCACAGAAACTTGGTAATACTTTTGTTCAGTGTTTTGACATGTTTCATTGTTGATGTTTTTCATGTTATGTTATTACTTTTATAAAAGCTTATAGATTCATAAGTTCATACTAACCACAGTTAAAAGACATGTTTTAAGAAGCTTGTCCTGCTTCCTTTTGGTATAGTTGTCTGTTCACTAACCCCATTTCCTTTTAGGCAATTATGTGTTAGGTAGGTTATGTTCTGTACGTTTCAATGCCACCTTTCCAGCCTCATTGTTTGTTTGCGCTGTGGCCCTTTGTGCTGAAGTGGAATGGGCTTCGGGAGTGACAGTTATGGCATGGCACAAATGTCAAGTAGATTATGTAAGTAGCTGTACATAAGGTTAGGACTAGTTTTCTATATGTTGACCTGGGTTTATAGTGATTGTTTCGACAGCCATAGTTTTGAATGGCAAAGTTTCGACAACAAATGCGTTGAAAAAATGCATTTTTTTAAAACCTTTTTTTTTATGGGAACCCTTAACACCCATTTAGTTTTTTAAAAAAAACCTTTACCTAACAAAAAAATTCATTTTTTGATGCATTTTTGTCTAAACTTTTGGCATTCAAAACTATTTTTTCGAAACAATGCCTGGATACCGCTGACCTGGTGTACAGGAGACCACCCTATGATTGGGACAGGGACAACTCTGGGAGCTATTTTCAAACCAGTTCAAGGTAGCAAGGTAAGTGGTCAAGACTATGTCTTAGGAAGGGTGAATATGGTAAAGGGTCTAAAATGAGCCCAAAAGGTAAGTAGATAAGAATTACCCTTAGTCAATTAGTTATACAAATCACTTTGATTTTATGGCCAACACACACATGAAAAATAACTATAAGCACGTAGGTACTATCAAACAAACTAATATAACACACATATATACAGCCACTTAGGGCAATCATTTCAGAAACACTACACAACACCTGAAAGGGAATGTAAGTAAGTCATATAACACTGGCAGGCCCCTGGAATCACAAAACCCTAACTTCAGAAGTCCTGCCCTATGTTGAATGGGGTCTTATGCCCAAAAGTTCAGCAAAGTTCCAAAGAAGTTTGTGAAGCAGGAAGAAACTAGGGTAGGAGACCTGGGGACCTGGGAATTGTTACAAGAGTTAGAGGGCACTCTGTTGCAGTCAATAAAACTGTTCCCATCTTTCGGAATACTTGTGCAAGCAAGCAATGGCAAATACAACTTGTTATAAAACATTCTAAAAGATACCAAATTAATAAAAGGGGGAGATAGTGGAACAGGTTAATTACAGATTTTGATTGACATTTAACCTACCTAGGACACTGCAATGTTATATATTATGGGTTATGTTACTAGCATATCACAGGGGCTGTTATAATTCCAGTTGTGATCTCATGATTGAACTCTCATGTTTACTGACAACCTTCAATGGATGATCATAGACCCAAGACTTGTTTTGTCTCAATGTGTGTTTACACTATATAATAATAACAATTGAGGCAATTGTAAATCTTGATACTTGATGGATGATACACCCCAAATGCTGTATGCACTAAGGGATTTTGGCAAACGTAGCTACTAGACAACTTGCATCGAAATTTATGTCAGCAAAATTAGTTCAACATGATTAGCAGGGACTCACTAGCTTACCAGTGCAAGATCATATTTAGATTCATTATTTTAATCAGTTGCTTTTTACTAACACAAGAGGTCAAATCAAATTGGGAAAACTGGGCAATGACACAGCAGACCCTGCATTCTCTGAAGGGGGAATTGACAAGACCACCACAATGGGCCATACCGGGCTATCTAGCCTCATCTTGTTTACATTTCCATCTTGTTTACATTTCCATAATGTATTTGACGTCACGTGCAATTCACATGTGACGTCACACGCACCCCATCACCATGACAATTAGAATCAAAATGGCGCCTGTGCGCACTACACATGCGGGTTGCCCGTCGAGGATGCCTTAACCAGGCACTCCATCCATTAAAAGGTAAGAACCACCCATTTTAGTCTATTCGGAGGCATTTAGCACAAAGAATCATAAAATCTGGAATAGTAGATATTATGAGCCATCACCATTTTGTTAGTTGCTGATTAACGATCATTTCACTTATCAATTATGATACTAAATATGATAAGGAGACAAGGTAAATTGCCCAGATTTGACTATCCTGATTCTTGTCAGATTATGTACCATAACATAGCCAACCCACAATAATTTTGCCATCATATATGAATAATCTAAGGATTTATAGGTGAGTGTGAAGCTGGAGTATAAAGACGAACTTACTAGGCATTGTGAGTATTCAGAACATGCAAGTGCAAAGAGAAGAGGGGAAGAGGGAGTGGGGTGGTAAGTGATTGAGTGTCTGTGCTCGGGAATGAGCAGCAGATTTAAGTGGCAAGTATAGTAAGTGCTAGGGAGCGTTGAGCTGCAACATGTGGGTAAATGGAGGCCTAGAGTGGTGTAGGCCAGTGGTTGCCGAGGCAAGTGCTGTGTGTAGGCAGAAGTTGATGCGATTGGATGTGGGAGGCCAGGGCCCTAAGAACACGTAAGGGCCCTGGCCATCAATCACAGGGACTGTGAGGTTAGTAGAGGAAGATAGAAGGGAAGGAGGAAGTGAAAAGGAAAGTCTTGAGGGGCTTACGGAATTTGAGGAGGTCCAGCTCAAGACGAAGAGAAATGGGGAGGCTGTTCCACAAGAGGGAACCAGTTGAAGCAAGAGATCAGCCTTCGGCCCTCTGTTTAGCGAAATGCTTCACACACTGAGAGTTGGTACCATAGCAACGTAGAGGTCTAGAGGGAGATTATGTAGTAATATCAAGTTGCAGATAGCGTGGTCCCTGGCCCCAGACAGCCTTGTGGATGATGCAGAGGGATTTGAATTTAATCTGTGCAGCAACCGGGAGCCAGTGAAGAGTTTTTAGGGCAGGAGAGATGCCGTCCCTGGGCTTGAGGACAAGGATATGTCTTCCTGCTCTATTCTGGATTAGCTGGAGGGGTCGTATGGAAGAGGAAGGTAGATTCAAGAAAAGGCTATTGCAGTGGTCAAGTCTAGAGAGAACCAGAACTGAGAATTCTTTTAAGAAGGAAGAGTTGAAAGTTGGACTTCTTGGCAATGTCCTGGATGTGAGGGAGAAAGGAGAGAGAGGAGTCGAAGATGACTCCAAGGTTTCTGGCTTTGGATGAAGGAGAAGGGAGAGATCCCTTAAAGGATGGCCAGAGTGAGGGGAAGCAAGAGGGAGCAAGATTCACAATAGGAAGGATCTCAGTCTTGCTGGCATTGAGGCAGAGATCATTGGAAGTGCACCAGAACTGGATGGCAGATATGCAGTCTGGGATGTTGGAGGAAGCAAGGGGGTCAGCAGGAAGTTTGAAGAAGAGTTGAGTAACATCTGCGTAGCACTGGACGTTGGGGGAGAAGAAGGAATTGGTGCATGCCAGCGGAGCAAGGTAAGTGTTAAAGAGCCCAGGGGATAGGTTAGAACCCTCAGCGACACCACATGTGGAGAAGGAGGTAGGTGAGGAGAAGGTACCCAGAATAACCGGGGATAGACGGTCAGTTAGGAAGTTAGGAAGGAGGTCAGCCAGTCCAGTGCCTGCTCTGAGATACCCAGCATCTCATGGAGCCACTTTATGAGGATGGATTGGTTGACTGTGTCAAAGGCAGAGGAGAGATCAAGTAGAATGAGGACAGCTGGAGAGTTAGAATCCAAAGATGCAAGCAGGTCTTCACGGGTGTTTAGAAGAGCAGTTTCCTTGCCTCTGGAGGCTCGGAATCCACATTGATGGTCGTGGAGACCACCAACAAGTTCAGTGTGTGAGGTAAGTTATGGAAAGTCCAGCTTCTCCAGCAGTTTCCCAAGAAAGGCGGTGATGGAAATATGGCGGTAGTTGGCTCGACAGGTAGGGTCTGCTGAAGGCTTTTTCAGGATGGGTGCACAAGGGAGTGCTTGGGGGAGCATGGGAAAGATCCAGTGGCAAGAGAGTGGTTGCAGAAAACAGCAAGAGCGGGGGCAAGAGAGCCAAAGTTGTCCTTGATGGCTCTGGATGAGAAAGGGGAAACCTGTTTGGTGGAGACCTTCATCGAGCGGACAACCCTGGTGACCTGTGACCTCATCAGGTGTTACAGGGGAGAAGGAGGAGAGAGAGGAAGAGGGAGGGTGGGAGTCCATAGGAGGCAAGGGGGGAGAGGGGTTGAGGGACAGGGTAGCAGGGGTGTTCAGGATGTCGAGATTTTTTGTGGTGACGTGTCTGGCTAGAGCATTGCAGAGTGCCTGGGACGGGAAGAGGGGAGGAGGAGACTGCAGAAGAGTTGGCTAGTTCCCCGAAGATTTTAAATAGTTTAGCCAGTTTGTTGGATGCACCAGATACGGGTGCCTGGATGTGTGTCCTTTTCTTGGCACAGATGGAGAATCTGTACTGCCTTTGGAGCAGGCGAAAGGCCAGTTTGTCAGAGGATGAGCCTGCGGTTTGCTGCTTCCTTTCTGCAGCTCTGCACTTGCATTTTAGTGCTGCAAGTTCAGAGTCATACCAGGTATCACGCTTAGAGGCATATTTCAGATGTATCCTCATGACTGGGGCAAGAATGTCCAGAGTGTTAGTAATGGCCAGATGGAGGTTGCTGAGAGCAGAATCAGAGGTAGAGGCAGGGGTGGGGGAAATGGGGGATGAATATGGATGTAAAGGCAGCAGCTGACACTTGTTTCATTTGACAGATGTTTGTGAATGAGACTGGCAGGGCTGGAGGAGGTGCAGTAAGAGGTCTGAGTGGACTCAGGTATTGTAATTGCAATTGTAATTGGTCATTTATAACACACTTAATACCCCGAGGTTTCTAAGCACGGACCCGGGGATCGAACCTGCTTTGCTCTGTTTTGTCTTGTTTCCAAGGTGAACACGTTGCCCCTGAGCAATCCTCCCGAGGCAGTTAAGAAAGAGCAGAGAGTGGTCTGACCAGGAGAGACGTGTGATCAGAGAGGGGAGATTAAAATATCAGACTGGATAATGGCATCAAGAGTGTGTCCTGCTGAGTGGGTTGGACCAGTTGGGAGAATGGAGAGAGAGTGAGGTGCAGAGGTCAAGGAAGAGGGCCAATGCTGTCATAGAAGAGTCCAAATGGATGTTGAAGTCACCCAAGAGAAGGAGTTTAGAGGTGGTAGAGTGGAGAGAGGAGCAAAAATTAGCCCATTCAGAGAGGAACAGGGTGGTAGTGCCAGGGTGCCTGTAGGTAGTGGCTATGGTCAGAGAAGAGGAGGGAGAGATGACCAACTTGGAGACCAGGCTCTCAAAAGAAGAGTAAGGCTGGGTGGGTACGAAGGAGGAAGAAACCCACTCACAACAGATTAAGGCAAACCCATCACCAGCACGGTAAGGCCGTGGCTTGGAAATGATCTTATAGCCATTGGGGAGCAGGGAGTCAAAAGTAGTGTCTGAGCTGGCATTGTACCACAACTCAGTAAGAGTGATAATGTTGAGGTCAATGTCTTCAAGAAGGCGGCAGATGTCGACAGAGTGTTTGTTGGCTGAGCAGGCGTTAAGTGTTGCCAGGTGGAGGAGGGCTCCACCTTTGAAGGTTTTCTGAAGAGGAGTACATGGGCATGGTACACCAGTTGGAGGGGAAGGTACAGAGAGAGTGGTTGGGGGAGAGGCAGCCGAGAGAAGGATGTAAATGAGAGACGGCAGGTGCCAGTCAAAGAGAAGGAGGTTGGGTTGAGGGCCCTGAACCAAGATAGAAATTAAGGATACAGCGTGATGATGAGAAGCTGGCCAAGAGGAATTCCCACGTGGTGCCACCATTAATAGGGGAGGATGTGAAAGGGGAGAGTTCATGGATCTGGGGAAGGCACAGAGAAGAGGATATCAGTGAAAACCTGTCTGGAAGATGCGCTGTCATAGGTGTCTGCGATAGGTAGGTCAGGGTTGGCACTCACAATGTCTTTTTGTGCTTTGTCTTCCATACTTTGTGAGAGAAGGATGGTAGGGGATAGTGTAGCATTTGGAGAAGATAGGAGAGATGTAAGTGACATAAGAATGGCAGAGGATAGTTGAAAGAAATGACAGGGCCCAATCAAATGCAACATCAAACCAGTCATTTCCTTGTATTCCTTCTTTTTTCATGCAAACTCCTACACTATGTATGGCTGCAATTATGTGGGACAATGACCCATTCTCTGTGTCTTTGGGAGGTATAAATGTGCTGCACGAAGCCCCAAATTCTTTGGCACATACCTCGTTACATTGCTGTTAACATGTCAAGGATGTAGCAGTTCTTCATCATCACCAGCTTCAGGGCATACAGCTCGACCTTCATGATACTGAACCTGTACTCAGTGTCATTTGCCAAATGCACCAGTTCCCAGCGTACCATCTGCAGCCATTTTGTGTTACCTGCTGCCTGTAAGCCGATGAACAAAAGCAAGGCAAAGAAGGTCTCTGCAGAGCTAAGCAGTATGTATTGTTCAGGGATTTCCGCAAGCAGTGCTGCTGAGTCTCTGGAGAGATAGTTTGATCTTTTCTTCCTCCGCAACTTTTCAATTGTTCTCATCCAGGTAGAATATGAAATTCTGGCAGAGGTAACAGACTCTGTCCTTCAAACAAGGGAGAAACGGTTGGGGCCATGTCAGTTATTGGCCCACCTTCTGGGATCCATAATAGGGCTGATTGCAGCATTGCCAGCGAACAGTAGCCCCTCCATGAGGGTGGGAGGTGCAAGTATACTTGTTGGCCACGGGCCCAACAGTAATCCATCATCGCCGCTGTATCTATCTTCAGGTCTGGAATCAGGAGGGTCCAGGCGCATCGTTCATTAGAGCCGATAAAAATAGTTCCTTCACTGTGAAAGCAAAGTTCATATGTTTCTTCTCAGTGTACTTTAACTGGTGGTTTTTCCATCTCTGAAATCCATGTCAAATTTGTGATGTGAAAATAGCTACAAATAAGGGTCTAACCATTGATGGGCGCGCTTAGGCTGCTTAAAGTCTGAATAATGGCAAGCTTTGTTTCTGGAACCAAGTGGTCCACCCACAAAAAGGCCCCTAAAAGAAAATCACAGTGTTGGTTGGTGTCCGAAGGTTGTGCTATGCCTCTGAGTTTATACTCAAATCAATCCTTTAACACGTAAGGTATAAGGTGATCCTTCTTTTCAAAATGTATTATCGGGTTTCAGCCGACACGTGTTTCGACATTGAGTCGGTTTCAAGGCTGTTTTACCATCATTGACAACATAATCAAGTGTTACATAAAAATTATTATACATTAACCAACCAAAGAAAGGCATATATACCTGTGAAGCAACAGTAATATTGAAATTGATATGTAGTTACGTACCACAAATCATAACAAAAAGGGCAAGATGGTGCGACAAAGGGAAAAAACAGACAAGAAAAATTATACTCTCAGTAATATTGCTGATTTGTGCTTGTTATCAATAACAAAATATTAAATGGGTTGTGTGAAGCACCATATCGTTCATGACCAGTTTAAAACTATGCCCATATTACTGGGTGTTCAAGGACCAATGACTAGTGATGTTTTGTTCCCACCAAATCACCATTAGTGTAATTCCAGTGTTAAACTATGTCATGCTGGACACCATTAAATTAAATAGTGCCACCTTGCTAGTGATACATATGATTTAGTTGAGAACTCACCTATAACAGGATTTCTTATGCCTTTAGTCCCATGGGTAAATGGTATAGGTTTGTGAATCCTTTCTTCTGTATTGCTCATTTTGTGAAAAAGTTAGTTAAACTTGATCCATTGTCTTTAGACATAGCTTGCCAGGTAGGTGTGCGCTGTCCTTGCAAACTGATAATTTTGCTTCAAAGCTGTATTTCCCCTCCTTTAGGTATCTGTAAATTAATAATTCTTTTTATACTATGTTGCAGCAGACATGCTGCATTACTTTCCTATTTGTACATGCTCACCCGAGCATCTTACCTCACTGGCGCTCAACTGACTTTCAAAACCTTGCATTTGTGTTCTGTATTATTCTTGCTTTTGTCTCAAAAAATCCTGCATTAGATGAGAACTGTGTAAGTTTGAGGCGGTGAAACCTTCCTTGTCAGAGATACTCATGTCTCTAGATAGAGCACCCCATAAAAAACATTCCTTTTATTCTAAAAAAAAATACCCATCTCATCTATACAATCTTACCGTTTTCGTTTCCAAGAATTATAGTTACAGGCTCTATCCCGGCTGCCGCGCGTGTGTCTTGCACGGCGGCCGGCACCATTCCACTTTTTTGTTCACATTGTAATGCGGGCGTGGGATGTCATACACACCGTGCGCATGACGTCACTGCCGTAGCTCGATGTGACTAATAGAAATCATGTATATAAGGCCCTGCTTGTTGTCCTGCTATTACCTTGATATTGATTCTATTAGGATATTTCAGTTCCTACTGCACAGTAGTTAACCCTGGTCATTAAAGCATGTTGTATGCCTGTCACAAAACCATCCACTGTTTTTCTATTTGTCAATTGGTGATTGATAAAAACCATTATATGTTCTCATGTTCCCTTATGCGCAATTCGTGTTGCATACGCTCATATCTCTATGTTTAAAAAAAACAAGTATAATACAATTGGTTCACAACATTGGTAAGTTCATTTCCATGATTTTAAAACAGTGGCCCACGAAACAATGTTGGATTTACCTGAATCAAAGAACATTATTCTAAACAGTTTATCAAACTCAAGAGTTCAACGCAGTAATATGGTTCACAGGAAAACATTAATTTCATGATCAGTGTACAAACCTTCTTTGACACAGCGCAAATAGCATATACATTTATAATCCATTTGTCTCAGTTTTGGTTGCAAATCCCCCCCTCCCTTGCTACTTCAAGCTCTCATCACACCAATAAACATCAAGTCATTTTTGTCAGCCAATTGATGATTTTTCTGCCAATGTATTGCAAGTGGGAGCTTCTGATCTTGGCTATTAAGATTAGCCAAGTGCTCCCTAATTCTGATGCATTCCTGTCTAATTGTGCTCCCTACCTAGAGTTTCTTGCATACACAAATCAAAGCATATACCACATGTGTAGTCCGACAGTCAATGAAGTTTTTGATTCAGATTTTCGTGCCCCTTGTATCGGTATACTCATATTTGCACATGCTCCATGTGACGCATTTATGAAAACTTGTGGTGGTTCTTAACCAATCATCATTGGCATTTGTGATGTCATTTTTGATGTCCTGGGTGTTAGTCTCAGCAGGGCACAGAGGTGGTGCGAGTTATGGTTGATTAGCGTACTATAACTGGTGACTTTTAAGTGTTTTTCGGTTTGACTTGTAACCATAACGTCCCTTTAACAATGTTTTTATATTGACTTTACACCTACGTGCCAAAGAATACAACATATATAACAAGGGACAGTTTCTTAAATCAACATATCAAAATATGGCGGACAACTTACTGGGCCTCATTACGAGGTTGCCGGTAAGCGAAAAACAATGCCGGTAAAGGATTACCGGCATCACTTACCGCTCCGGCGTATTATGACCCGAAAACCCTCTATTAGCGGCACCCTAAATAACGGTGCCTCTAATAGCGGCATGGGCACGTGCACGTGCCCCTTCGGGGAGCAAATACCGGCATGCCGGTAATAGGAGGACATCCCAACCCACGCGGACATGCAAATACCGGCATCACTAAACCAGTAATCACGGGCTGCACGATGCCGGCCATACAGGCATCGCGGACCACACGCAAATAGCAATCAGGAAACAAGCCAACTGCTACAGGTGCACACAATCCCCACAGGTGGAGTCAATGGAGGCTGGGCCAGTTTAAAATGAGCACACCCACACACCACACCCCTTCCAACACCAAAATGCTACCACTAGCTGTTGCAATCATGGCGCTGGAGGACATGCCAATACTGCTACAACTACAGCAACAACACCAAGTACAACAACAACTACAGCAGCAACAAAAGTCAGCTCAGAGGAGACGCAGGAGGAGAAGGAGGGTGAGACAGGCCCAGCAATTACCACCAGCGCAGCCAGCAGTGCCACGTAGGCAGCCACCAATCCCTCGCACCAGACCCAGCCCATCCAACCTAACCCCTCAGCAGATCCACAGTGTACCGGTTGGACCGGGACACCATCACCACCATAGTGGACATGATACACAACGACATTGCCAGCCTCATAGAAATACGCACTGCCACCCACCCGCTACTAAAGGTGGTATCTGTGCATGGCATATCACAACCAGTATTTTCACGCATGCTGACCCAAGTGCTGGATGCCCTTCTGAAGCATGTAAGCACCCACATATCCCTACCACGGACTGCCCAGGAGATAGCCGACACCAAAGTAAGCTTCCATGCACTGGCAGGCATGCCCAATTGTGTTGGTGCCCCGGAGTGCACCCGTGTGGAATTGGTAGTCCCCCATGCCATAGAGACGGTGTACCGCAATCGCAAGCAATACCACTCCATCAATGTGCCGATGGTATGTGACTCCAGCAAGCTCATCACACATTGCTGCGCCCGATTTCCCGAATCAACATATGATGCCATGGTACTGCGTAACTCCACGCTACCCCGTCACATGGAGCGACATGCTGGACCACATGCCTGGCTGCTTGGTGAGTTGCACAACTCTCCCATGGCAGTGCATTAGGGTACTGATGTGTAGGGATGCATAGTCCACCTGGTTGGGAAAGGGGGGGATGCATACTCCACCTGGTTGGGAAAGGGGGGGATGCATACTCCACCTGGTTGGGAAAGGGGGGGTGCATACTCCACTTGGGTGGCAATTGTCGGTGATTGGAAAATGCATGCAGAGCTAAACACTCCAGACCTGAACCTCCCAAACGGAACATGACACATCACTAGCACAAATTAAACAAAAATGCATATTGATGACAGCAAGTAAGAGGCACAACCATGCCACCATGGTGATGGCAAGCAATGCATGACAGTACAGGATGGCAACTGTGCCAATGTGGCTAGTGTGACCATGAATAGTGTAGAGTAAACTGCTTGAATGGGAGGCTAAACATTGTCATACTACCACAGTACATCCGCCTCAGCATGCATGATTACACCCTGCATCATCTATTGAACGCCAGCCAGACTACCACACCTCATAACAGTATAGAATGCATCTAGGTGACTATTCAGCATACGCACAGGGACTTGTGCATGTCCACACCTAATAGCAGCCGCCATGACTGTGCTTCCTGAAGGTGGCAGCTCAGAGTGACACACACCTATTTGTGTTTGCTTGCAAGTGATGGAGGATATCCCTTGAGGCCGTGGCTACTTACCCCTGTGTGGAACCCGCAGAACAGCCATGAAGAGGAGTACAATCGTGTGCACACCCGCACCCATGTTGTGATTGAGCAGACCTTTGGACTGTTGAAGGCGCGTTTCCGCTGCCTAAGCAGGTCTGGTGGGTCACTCCTATATAGGCCTGAGAAGGTGGCAAAGATCACCATGGCCTGTGTCATGCTGCACAACATGTGCGTCCAGAGAAATGTACCACTGCCACCTAACATTGAGAGGATGATGAGGATAGAGACGGAGGTGAAGTAGCCCCCCTGCCAGTATGTGATGCACGGGATGGCCATGCTGTATGCCAAGCACTAATTCACAAATACTTCTGAACCACAGGGACTATGATAGACATGTGTCAGTGACACACTGGCTCCATGTGGACATGCACACTTGGATTGTAGGGAGTTGGCCACTGAACACCATCACACATTAAATGGATATGCACAAAATGAACAATGTCCAATCATTGATTTTTTTGGCACACAACTGATGTATTTTCAGTGAAAAATGTGCGCACTCCCCCCAACCCCCAGTGAACTCCCTAACCTACCCTACAAACCCCAATAAACCCCAGTGAACTCCCTAACCCACCCTACAAACCCCAAAAAACCCAGTGAACTCCCTAACCCACCCTACAAACCCCAAATGCCCCCAAATGTACTCCAAGAAATAGTTCCCTTCACCCACAACCATGTGTCCCACTCCCATTGTCTGGGCACTCTACTTCCTAGCCTTTTTGTTGTCCGGGGGTGGCATCTCAGAGTGCTGTGAACTTCTCCGGGTCATCCGCACAGGGCTTTTGGGGACAGAGGATGCAGGTGTTGTACCAGTGGATGTGTCCGAGGCAGGTTCCACGCCTGCTCCAAGGTGTGGCCACTGCATATGGAGCAGGATGGAGGTTAGGACTTGGGTGTCTGCCCCCAGACAGTCCCTCATTAGGACAGCCCACACATTCACGGCAGCAGAGTTTGCAGCAATGGCTGCTGTGGTCTCCCCAATGGCAGTAGCAATGGCCCTCCTACTGTCCTCCCCATCGGCAATATACTGCCACATGAGGTCCAGCATTGACTCCTGTCATGCCTCCACGCTCGACAGGCGTGCCTCAAAGGTGTTAGTGGGAGCTGGAGTGGTAGGAGCTGGGGCGGTGGTAGCTGGAGTGGTGGATGGTGCATCCACGGGGCCTACATCCTGTGTGCTGTCCTCCTCGAAGGGGCACACGTCCGAATCATTGAGGTCGGAGTCATGGAGGCAGGGATCGTCACTGCTGTAGGCCTCCATATGGGGAAGGGGGGTGGCCAGGGGGCTTGGGGTGGGTGTAGTAGACACAACTGTGGCACCCTCGGGGTCCACATTGACATACACAACACCCGCAATGGTTGGTTGCGAAGGAAGGGACACCCCTCCATCTGTTGTGGGTGTGTGCTGCTGGTCCTGATGTGTGTGGGCCACAATGGCAGCAGGTGTTGTCTGCTGACCTACCACAGGGTCAGGCACACTGGCTGTGGCCTGGCCTGATATCAGGCTGGGAGGTGGTGGTGGCAGTGGCCCTTGTCCCATGGCGTGATGTCGATGCCCTTGCACTCCGCTCCTGACTGCCATCTTCCTCATCGGTGCCTGGGGGTTAGAAGAGATGCAGGTCATCAGTGATGGTGTCACATGCCAGCAACTTACAATTGTGCTGTTCTGTATTCATACATTCATGCATCCATGTCTTACAGGTGTGTGGCACTTGGTGTTCTGAGGGGGCATATTGGCAATCAATGCATGGCAGGTGGCATGCCATTGATGTGGGGTTTGTGTGTTGGCTTACATGGGCACGGTCCTGGTATGTTGCCCGTGTGTTGATTATGGGATTGGCACTCAGCATGCATTTCTGTGTGGCACGGTTTGGGCGGCAATCTTGACTTGGATATGTTGATGTGGGTGTAGGGACATGCATTGCCTTGCCTAGTCTCACTTACACGTCCCTTGTACTACGTCATGGTTTCCCCTACAGGGATATGCAGCGTCACTCACCTCTTTCTGGGGATGATGCTGCACCCATCTCCATCTCTCCAAATCCCTCTATTGACTCAGGATCAATAAATGTGCTGGCAGTCTCCTCCCAGGGCATCATCTTAGCAGGTGAGTAGGGACCCCCGCCTGTTGCCATGGCCGCCCTCCTGTTGCTTGACAGGATGTGTCTCACCCTCAAGCTGAGGTCGTCCCTCCTCTTGCGGCAGTCACGCACAGTATGTGGGGTGGTCCCCACGGCGACACCTTCTGGGCGACCTCCTGCCAGATTTGCTTTCTCCTCATCTGTGCTTCGCGCTTCATGTCAGTGCTTTTCATTATGTCTGCATGTGCAGCAAGAGTGTCCGCAAGCATAATGAGCTCTGCGTCAGAGAAACGCTGTTTCCGCTGCCGGGGGGTCATCTTCCGGGTGGCCTTGGACATCTTCAGGGTTTTCCAGCACAGCAGTACACGAAAAGACTGGTGGTTAGGGAGGATGGCAATGGATTGTGCTTTTAAGGATGGCCGCCGGCCCATTTCCAGTTCCTGCGCGATGACGTTGTTTCCGGGTCCGGTTTTGCGAACCCGGTATTAGCATGGTGGTATTACCAGGCCGGTATTTAGGGGTTGCTCCGAGACTGTGCCGGTATCGGCGGGTCCCCTGATGCCGCTATCGGGGGGTTGGAGGGCCTTTAGCGGCATGCCGGTATTGCCATTACCGGCATGGGGGTACGTGCGTGCTAGCGCACTCGTAATCACCCGCTATTGGCGGGTACATACGAGCACGGACCCGCTCTTACCGGCATGCTGGTAATGAACCCGTTTTTACCGGGCTACTCGTAATGAGGCCCATTGTCATTATAACAAATAACATGCCTCCAAGGGTCAACAATGTTAAAAACACATTCATGTTGTGAGCATACATAGTAATCAAGACCAGAGTGATTAATGTATTGATGGTCAAATGTTCCATTCATTTTAGTGCCAGAATTTGAAGCCAGTCTTCCACTGCACGTTTTGAACTATGACTTCCACTTATCCTCACCAGTGCCTATGCTGACCTCTCAAGATCCAAAGCTTGCAGACATCTGCTATATTGCATCTAAATTGTCAATTGTTATGTGCTTGAGCAATTTTCTCCAGTTTGCCAACCATTATTTACAATGCTTGATAAATTATTTCAGACCTTCATAAAATACAGGGTATATTGCATCAGTGCTATATGTTAAAATATATTTACAGTAAATATAAATGTCCCCATGGCTGGAACCTACCAGTAAGGCCATTGCAGTTGCAGGTGATGTCCTGCCTGATTTCTCATTGGGTGTCATCACTGATGGCCTCTGACATGTCCAAAGTGGCTAGGGAGAATGGTTATGTGGAAGAGCTGTATGTGTTGCAAGTATTGCCAAGTGCGGACAGACATTGGCCTACATTCAGTTCTTGGTTGGAGTCATCACACAGATACATGTTAGAGTGAGTATGAATTAAAATGTGGCCTATCAGTGAAAGTTAAATGGTGACAGGCACACTGCAATGTCAATGCATATGTGCCACATACTGGGCAATGTACATGTGAGGGCAGCTTACCCAGATACTTTGCCAAATCACAGGAGCAGTATTTTTACTTGCAAACTACAACCAAACTCTAACTGTGCCCTTATATGCAAAGTGATGCACTGATATCAGATCTACCTTCATGAACAATGTCTATGGACCTCATTATGACTCCGGGGGTAGCCGTGCCGGTAAAACCGTCACGGCTGCCACCGGAGTCATTTTTTTTCTTGTGCCTGGAATGGGCAATTACTGGGGCATTACAGCCCTGGTAAAAACCCAGTAATTGCCCATTGCCGGGCACCGGAAAATATTACTCCCTATTCCCTATTCTTGAATGGTGCCGGTGCATCCGACATGGTCTGCTCGTGGGTGCCAGTCCGCCCGCCAGGTCAGGCCTGGCGGGTGAAAAGACACCCGCTCACAGACCTCGTAGTTTGCTGGTCCAGTAACAACGGTACCAGCAAGCTTACCGGTACCATTGTTACTCGACTGGCAAACTTATAATGAGGCCCTATGTCTTTAACTATTGAGATCAAGAATGAACAAGAAAGGTAAGATATGAAGACACTATGTGAATCGATAAGTCATAATGCTATGAATTATTCAATTGATCAATGAAATAAAAACTGAAATGCACAAGCAATTGCAGTCTTGGCAAGGAAGGCTGCCGTAAAAGGCTGGAGGAGGGGCACTGATCACCCGCACCTGGCTCTCCTTTGAAAAACACTCCAAAGTGGTGAAAGCCACAGTGAAAGCACGAGCAAACATAGTCTCTGCAGGGAAGGCTGCCAAAAAGGCTGGAGATGGGCACTGACCTTCAGCACCTGGCTCTATCTTGAAGAACACTCCCGGGCGGTGAAAGCCGCTATGAAAGTGCAGGCAAGTGCAGTCTTGCCAGACTGGGTAGAACGGGCTGATGAGCTATCCACCTCGACCAGTGGTTGCTAACTCTCACTTTTTATTTTTGACAGTGATCTTTACGGAGCTGTAGCTGTGCTGTTGTAATTGAAATTTGGAGTAGTACATGTAAGCTACAAGAGCGTTTTGGAAAGGACTTTGCCATAAAAAGGAGGGGTGGTGTAGTTGGGTAAAATCCCCCTCGCAAAGCCAGATGCTCCCCACCGGGAAGTGAAAATGCATGCTGAAAAACTCCAATGGTGACGTTGTTTGTGGATGACGCTGTGCTGAAGGTGGAAGGACTCTTGCTTGTCATGCTGTTAATTCAAACAGACAAGGGCCTGATCACGACCTCAGCAGTAACGCTAACGCTATTAGCGCGGGGGCTATTAGCGTGACCGCCATAGCCCCCGGCGCTAATAGCGCGGGATCACGAGTTGGGCGGACTTGGAAGTCCCCATTCCCCATTGAGCCCATTCGGGAATGCCACATTCCCCATTGGGCTCAATGGGGAAAATTTGCGCTCTTACCGCCGGCGGATTTTCTGCCGGCGGTAATAGCACGAATTTTAGGCGGATTTCCCCCCAGCCAAGAGCTGGGGCGAAATCCGCCAAAGCCCTGATTTGGCGAACCCTTAAATCTGGCGGTAATAGCGCTACCACCGGATTTAAGGGTTACCGCTGAGGTCGTGATCAGGCCCCAGGTCTTCTAACAAGAAAGGCATATCATGTGTTTACCTCCCTCAGCCCCAATATAAAAATGGATACTGTACATTGTTAATGTGTGCCCTATAGGAATCTTGATGAAATTCCGTAATTTCAGATTGCCTTTGTTTGTGGCTACACTGTGGTTATTTTGATCTGGTCCTTTGAATTTTTTTTCAGCTGGTGGAAAGGGAGGGAGATGGACTAAGACAGTGCTTTAACACTGTCAGGCGTTCCTCTTAAGGCATTTGAACTTATCTAGTGGACAGATGTCTGGCCGGACCACAGCACCATCGAATATAGAGCTTGGTGAAAAGGGGAGGGAGACAGACGTAAGCGGCTCTCTAAGCCAGTCAGGCTTTCCTTTACCAGCTCTTAGTTATTAAAGCTTAGAAGTTGGCATGGAGCTGTGCTAAGGGCTTAGGTATACTTTGTGCCCTTTCTCCCTTGCACATTGTACAGATTAAAATCTGCTTTGTTGTGTTATGTAATGTGATTTATACTTGCAGTGCTTTATATCTTATGTTCTGTTTGTACTTGCACTTTAAAGTTTTTTTTTTCTGCATATTTTGTTAGAATTTGTTATGTCTAAAAGGAAGGCAATTAATTCAACTCCCCGAGATAGGAAGCGTGGAAAAACAGCAAAATTGATGGCCCTAATAGAACATGCAAATCTGTTGATCAATGAGATTAAGGTTATTTTAGTTGATTTGGATAATGATGAAATATTTAAAGATCTTTCATCCAGAACTAATAAAAAAGGCTGTAAGCCAAAGTCCACTCTCAAGTATTCTACATCCTGCAGTAATCCTAATAAATTAGCTAAGGACAAGTCTACTGACATTGAAACTACATTTTCAGTTAAAGCTATGAAAAACATGCATCTTGCTATTCTACCTCCAGACACTGAGCTCTATGAAATTCACTGTCTGCCTCTACAAGAGGCTGGTAAATGCTGCACCGTAGGGGGTGACTGTTGTGGATCAAATATAGATGATTCCTTGCCCTTTCTGCTGTCCCAACTAGACCAACCTTTTGATAATTTGCAAGGCCCTTACATTGCCTGAGGTCAGGGCAGTTAGTGATATGGACCAAGTCCAGTGAACTAATGGAGAGGACATTATATATATGCAATCCATTCCTTGTTCTAATACATTTGAGCCTCTTGCTGGCTCTTTTGGTCAGTCTAGTGGGGAGTCTACGCCACAGTCTCCCCAAATGCATATAAAATGTCCAGGGCCAGTACCACCCTTAACTCTGACTGACTCAGTGGTTAGGGTTGAAACGTTGGATTCTGACTGAAATAATGCAAATCCATGGGGTTGCTCTGGTTATGCCTTCTTGAAGAAGGATATTCATGATATTCATGATATCAAAAAGTATTTTCTCTCACTAAAGGATGTGATACAATATCTAAAGAGGGGATTGGGTTCCCTGCATGAGGGAAATGAGTTGAGAGGCCTTGCTTCTGATATAGATTTTAAAGATCACAATAGCATGGCACAGCTTTCTGAGCATAATAGGGTACCTGTCATGAATCAGGGGCCTTTGCCCTAAAGCCTAAAGTGCAGTATCAGGATGCGGCTAAGCACAAGAGCTTTCAAAATGCCGGGAATACTATAGGAAGGATTATTGAACCCCTGCCGACTGTGATCGAGAAACAAGCACGAAAGGCTATTGGTCCTATTCTTAACACCAGGTGACCTAATACAGAAATTATATCATCACCATCCCTAAGGCAAAGTTACTATGGCACTTTGCATATACAGACACATTTTTTATCAACTCGCCACTTTGATAGTACACTTGGGGCCTCATTACGATCCAGGCGCTAATGGGTTAACGACGCCGTAAAAGGCTTCGGCGCCGTTAACCTATTAGCGCCTAATTACGAGGTCTCTTTGCAAAGGGACCTTGGTGCTAAGTACGGTGCCTCAATTTGCGGCACCGTACTTAGCGCCTTCCCCATTCCCATTGAGCCCTATGGGGCAAAAATGGGAATGGGGAAGGGCCATGGCGGCATGGGGAATTACTGCCCCGCCAACCTCGGAATGGGGTGGTAATTCCCCATTCCGCCATGGCGGACACCGGCATGGACCATGGTGCAAATAGCACCATGGTCCTCCGCCTGGGTCGTAATGATGCCCTTGGTGTGTACCATGGTCTAGTCAGAGAACATCTAACTTGCATTTGAAAGCACGGAATCCTTAAGGAATAAATGCACTCACTGGTTAAGACACATAAGAGGATCCGTATCTGTAGTTAGATCAGACATCAGAAAAGTCACACGAATTATAGACACTGATGCTAAGCATTCTCACACCATTGAACTCCTACTTAATAAAATCATGGAAGAGCAATCAATCTTGGGCTTCAGAAGTCTACCTCCACCTTCCTCTTCTATACAGATTTGAAGATCTAACCCTTTGGCGCAGGATCAATTGTCAGGACATCAGTGGGGTAATAATCTGACTAACAGTAATGGTTCATCAGAAAGACTGTCTGGCCCATCATAATATGTTTCCCCCTGTAGGTATCTTGGTCTGCCAAGTTTTACTTATGGAGTGTAATGGAAGGTTTCTTCCCTAAAATTACTCTCTTAGAATATTGTTGGCATCCAATCTAAATCACACGATTCTAATTTGCACTTATTTTTTGAAGATTTTTACATCGTTAGCCATCAGGAAACCTGGGACCATAGTTCGCCTGCTACAAATGACATCCCAGGTTTAAGGGGACACATAAGACATAAAGGAGGACTTTTAACATGGATACAATTTGATATAAATGTCATCATTTCAAAATGTCTGGAAATACAGGTCTTGAAAACGTGCCTCCCAGTTGGCCATCAGATGTTCCTGTTTAATGTTTATAATTGGTCTTATAGTGCGACTTATGTTGTTGCAGCAATTGATTCAGTGTCACACTGGTTGGACACTATGCTTGCTACTGGATCTGGGGATAAGGCTGATATAATTATGGTACTTTGTGACCTTAATGCCCAACTAGAACCCCAGAAAACGCTGGAGGATATATTGGAAGTTGAGGATGAGACCTGGGATATTTCAAGGGCCTCAGTACCCATGACAAGAACATGTTATGGCCATGCAAAGGAGATGGACACTATTTTTGCCGGCAGGAGCAGATCCACAGCAGTCATGCCCAGCAGGCATACCGACATGGTGTATAAAGGTGCGCAAAAGGCAGGCACGTTTCGGTGTGCCCGGGCAAAGGAGGGGCCAGTGGCTGCAAATATACGCCAAAATTAGACTTCCTATTTTCACATTCTACGGTGAGTAGTGAGACAGCGAGAACGACATACTCACGGAAAATTCTCCTCGCACTGGCTGCATTTGATACCTGACTGCCATAAGAATTACCGAAAAATTAGAACACAAGTCCTGTAAAGTCGGCTACCTTGATGGTTGCAGGAAATATGATGCATGCTAAGGCTTCTTTAAATTACAAGGTCCATGTGGAGGGAAGCACCCTGCCCGCTGTTCTCACATGTTTTTTAATCAATGTGAGGTCAGCGGGGGCACATGGCCCAGACTTTCTTTTTCTCACAGAGGCACGGCTCTCTCTTAATTCAGATCCTGATATTATACAACTGTTGCCTGATTCCTATAAACTGCTGCACCTAGACAGACCCCCACTCTACATGGGGGGTCTAGCTTTAATTCACCTGGCTACAATCAAGTGCTCAGTTGTCCCTGCTGCTCACACCCTGCCCTGTGAACTCATATTAATTAGAGTCCAGCTGACTCATAATACTTCTGTTCATATTTTACTTGCGTATCAATCCCCTTTTCAAGGTCTGGTCAACTTTGCAGGCAATCTTTCGTCATTCACTACAGACCTGGCTCAAACTTACTGGGATTTACTAGGGGAAGCCAGACGTGGACCCCTTGCTCACTATTCTTAGAGAGGCACAGCTACACCCTACTGATGAGGTTCAACCAGACCGAAACACGTGTCTGGGGTTTCTGTTGGTACTCTTGATCAGAGGAGAATTGCCTAGCATTTTGGTGCTGGACTGCCCCAGGGCAGGACAAAGACTGATATGTTTGGGATATTTCTTCTCTGTGAAAGATAGTGAGCTAAAGACTCTGGGTAAGTCTCTCGTAACCAGGACTAATGTCTGGCAGAGGGACTCCCAGGACCCCCTTGTTAATTTGCATATTTAAGTAACTTTGGGTCTCACCCTAAGTTTCTAGGGGAATCCAGACGTGGACCCCTTTCTCACTATTCTTAGAGAGGCACAGATCCACCCTACTGATGAGGTCCAACCAGACCGAAACACGTGTCTGGGGTTTCTGTTGCTACTCTTGTTCAGAGGAGAATTGCCTAGCATTTTGGTGCTGGACTGCCCCAGGACAGAACAAAGATTGATATGTTTGGGATATTTTTTCTCTGTGAAAGATAGTGAGCTAAAGACTGTGGGTAAGTCTCTCGTAACCAGGCCTAATGTCTGCCAGAGGGACTCCCAGGACCCCCTTGTTAATTTGCATATTTAAGTAACTTTGGGTCTCACCCTAAATTACTAGGGGAATCCAGAAGTTGACCCCGTGCTCACTATTCTTAGAGAGGCACAGATCCACCCTACTGATGAGGTCCAACCAGACCGAAACACGTGTCTGGGGTTTCTGTTGGTACTCTTGTTCAGAGGAGAATTGCCTAGCATTTTGGTGCTAGACTGATCCAGGCAGGACAAAGACTGATATGTTTGGGATATTTCTTCTCTGTGAAAGATAGTGAGCTAAAGACTCTGGGTAAGTATCTCGTAACCAGGACTAATGTCTGACAGAGGGACTCCCAGGACCCCCTTGTTAATTTGCAGGCAAAGGAGGGGCCATGGGCTGCAAATATATGCCAAAATTAGACTTCCTATTCTCACATTCTACGGTGAGTAGTGAAACCACGAGAACGACATACTCACAGAAAATTCTCCTAGCACTGGCTGCATTTGATACCCGACTGCCATAAGAATTACCAAAAAAATAGCACACAAGCCCTGTAAAGTCGGCTACCTTGATGGTTGCAGGAAATATGATGCATGCTAAGGCTTCTTTAAATTACAAGCTCCATATGGAGGGAAATACCCTGCCTGCTGTTCTCACACGTTTTTTAATCAATGTGAGGTCAGCAGGGGCACATGGCCCAGACTTTCTTTTTCTCACAGAGGCATGGCTCTCTCTTAATTCAGATCCTGATATTATACAGCTGTTGCCTAATTCCTATAAACTGCTGCACCTAGACAGACCCCCACTCTACATGGGGGGGTCTAGCTTTAATTCACCTGGCTACAATCAAGTTCTTAGTTGTCCATGCTGCTCACACCCTGCCCTGTGAACGCATATTAATTAGAGTCCATCTGACTCCTAATACTTCTGTTCATATTTCACTTGCGTATCAATCCCTTTTCAAGGACTGGTCAACTTTGTAGGCAGTCTTTCGTCAGTCACTGCAGACCTGGCTCAAACTTACTGGGATTTTAATGCCCATCACAATAGTCCTGCTGACCTTCATGACAAAAATGTGGTCACTAGCCTAGAGGAAATTTCTTTTTCACTGCAGAATTATCTTTCCACTCACTGTGGTGGCAACACGCTAGATTACATTTTTCTGAGAAAGCACTGATGGCTACTTTTTTTGTATTTGTATTTTATTGAATTTATATAGTCCTTTAATCCAAAGTGCTTTCCATGAGAACAAGAGAAAATACAACAAGCATAAAATGGCAATTGAATCACAACTCGAAAACAGTATAAGGAACAATTTGCAAGTGAAAAATGTCCTAATAATGACGGACAACACGTGGCCATGCACTACCTCAACAAAAGAGGAGGCATAGGATCACTGCCACTGTGCAGAGAGGCGATGCAGCTCTGGTTTTGGCCAATTCAAGAAGGAATCTCTCTATCGGCAGTTCACTTAGCCGGAGAAAAGAACTTGACAGCAGACGCTCTGAGCAGGCAGAGTACAGTCTCTCACAAGTGGGAGAAGTCCTCAGGAAGTCCTTCAAGAGATCTTCACCCTTTGGGGAACCCCTCAAGTGGATCTGTTTGCCACCAGTATCAACAGGAAGTGCAGTCAGTTTTGTTCAAGGGAATTTCCCCCGAGAGGAGCTCTAGGGGATGCGTTTGTGGTAGACTGGGAGTTTCCACTTCTGTACGCGTTTCCTCCAGTCCCTGTCATTCCTCAGATCATCAGGAGGTTGAGAAGATTCCGGAAGACTATGATCCTTATTGCCCCAGATTGGGCCAGGAGAATGTGGTACCCGGACCTTCTCGACATGTCCATCTGCCCTCCGATTCGTCTTCCACACAGGAAGGATCTTCTCTCGCAGAAGGGAGGTCAGGTTCTCTATCCAGACATCAGAACCCTCAACCTTCACGCTTGGTATCTGAAAGGTTGAGATACAAGGATTGGGACCTCCCAGATGACGTCATGGAGGTGTTGCTTTCAGCCAGAAGGCCAGCAACAAAGACTTTATACCGCTGCCGTTGGAACAAATTTTGCAGCTGGTGTAGAGAAAGGAATATTGAACCCTTTTCATGTGGTACACCAATGGTGTTATCCTTTCTACTCTATTTGGCAAATTCAGGTCTTCAAGTTGGTACGATCAAGGGCTACCTCGCAGCGCTATCGATCTTCAAGCGCACTGCAGAAGAGCCATAATATTTCAAATTACCCTCAGTAATACAATTTCTGAAGGGATTAACTAATGTCTATTCCCCGAGACTGTTCCAAGTTCCCTGATGGGACTTAAATTCAGTCTTAAATTTCCTGATGGGTACTCCTTTTGAACCACTCCACTCTTGTTCTTTAAGATTTCTCACCCTTACAACTGTCTTATTAATGTCTTTGACATCTGCCAGAAGGGTGAGCAAATTACAAGCCCTATCTTGTAAACCCCCTCATACAATTATTCACAAAGACAACGTTGTCCTGCACATGAAGCCTAATTTCCTCCCAAAGGTGGTTTCTGAATTCCACATCACTCAGAAGATAACCTTACCCTCATTCTATCCTCCTCCCCATCGAGGGAAAGAGGAAGAGAGGCTACATAGGCTGGATCCAAGGCGAGCCTTGAGTTTTTATATCAGCAGACTTGCTAGGATTAGGCAAGAAGACCAACTGTTCATAGGTTACACAGGGCACAAATTAGGATTGCCAATCACAAAACAGACCATTTCCAGATGGATTACTTTAGCCATTCTAGAATGTTACAAACTGTACAGATGGCACAAAAGACTTCAGTGCTAGTCTGATGGCTCTCAGCTCCAACAGGTTTATATGTAGTCTGGACTCCGATGGAGACCAACGACCGCTGATGGTCAAGTCGTTGGCATGGGATCCAATATTGCTGAGGTGATGAGGGAGTGGAGAGGGGCAGAGGTGAGAGAGGGAAAGGGAGGAGTTAGTGGAGGAAGAAGAGGAAGTACGAGGGAAGGCGAGAAGGTGTGGGGAAGAAGAGAGGAAAGGGAGGAGTTAGTGGAGGTGGAAGGGAAGTAAGAGTGAAGGCTAGAAGGTGTGAGGAAAAAGAGAGGAAAGAATAAGACTAGATAAGATCCGGAGGTGGGGTAGAAGGGAGAAGAGAGGATGAAGAGGTTATATAAGTACAGGAGTAAGAGGTAAGGCATGAGGCGGTGGGAGAGGTAGGAGAGGAAGCGAAAGGTGTTAGGGACCTTTCAACCCACATCCAGTGTTGTGGTCTATTTTCTTTTGCCATACATTATTGCCCTTCCTGCCCCCTCTCAGGCCTCTTACAGCATGGTATCCCAGAATTTTTTGGGAGTTGGGTAAAACCCCCATACTCGCTGATAGTTTGGTCGCCTGTACCAATCTTTTGTAGCAAGTGGCGGCCAGGTGCCATGCAGTGCTCTATTAAACTCCCTGACAGATGTAGCTGACTTTTTTGTCCTAGTCGAGACACGGTTTGGGTGATCAAAACCCTCTGCTCCACGGTTTAACCCAAGCCTTCCAGCTTGTAAACAGGCTTGCCGTTGACTTGAGCATAGCTGCTGCTCTAATTATAATCAAGAGACAAGAAAGCGTATAAACAAGCAGTGATTCATTATCACAATGCCATTACATCGGCAGAATGAACTGCTCTATGCCATCCATATCACCTCCACAGCTTGCTCTGCACCAGAACTATTTAACTTTGAAAAATAACTCTCTCTGCTTGCTCCGCTGCAGAGTAACTCTTCTTGTCCTCAGAACCATTGTGATGCTATTGGTACATACTTTATTGATGGGCACTTTTAACCTACTTTTAACAGAACTGTTCCAATTTGAACCAGTTGATGATGTGATAGTATTCAAGGCTCTGAGTCAGCTTAGATCAGCATCTCCGGTGGATTTGCTTCCCTTGCACATTCTTCAGGCTCTCCCTCAGAATGCTATGTCTGTGTTCACTGTGGCTCTTTGCCATTCTTTTTCTTTCAGGGTATTTCCTGCTCCATTGAATCATGAACTGGTCACCTCACTTCTGAAAATGCCCCACCTTACTCCCACTTCTTCTGAAATTCATGGAAATCATTACAACTCCATGTTTTTCTCGTTTCTTGGAAACCAACAACTGTCTACGCCCATATCAATCGGGTTTTAGACCTTTGATCAGTACAGAGTCAGTCCTGATCTTGCTTGAACAAGCAGGGATCTCTGGGGCTCCATTGTCATGGTTTGCATCTTGCAACCATCAACTGGTTTGCACACCAGTTGGCTGCTTTACAATGCCTAGTTGCATTTGGGCCTTAATATGCGCTCTAGTAATACTGTAAATGACATTACATTATATTACATTTCCCAGAAAGAGGAGTAAGAGCCTTACATGGGTGCTTACAGGGTGATAACCTCGCTTAATCTACATTCGAACATCGATTCAGAGGAAATGTCAAAGTTGATTCGATAAGGATTGCAAAAAAGCCAAGAGTAACCTAATAGCAGCTATTAAATCTGAGAGTTGTGATAAAGGGAACTTCAGCCCTATGATGACCATTCCTCCTTCTGTGTGGTATTACCATTATAAGCAATTATATGAGTCAAATCTAGTAGATAATCCCACACCAGTATCTTTTGAGGGCCAGTTCACTGACAGTCCTAATCATATTTTCAGCGGAAGAGGTGCTATTTAAGCAATATGCCTCGAGCAGCGGGGGCATTACCTAATCAGTAATTGTTTTAGGCCCAAGTGAAGTGAGGGCCTTAACGAAGGCCCGGGGCATTACCAGAGTCGGCAATTCCCCCGCTGTGAGGGGCATATAGCTATTAGTAACCCGGCTGGCAAGATCTGCGTGATCGGTGCACTAAAAGCATTTGTTTTGTCCCAAAACGTTGCAGCGTTTCGGTACAGACAATCATTTTTAAAAACAACCAAGAAAATGGCCGCTGGGAAAGGGAAAACCGAGTCCATTTTCCCTTTGCATGGTGGCCATTAGGAGCGGACGCGCTAGGAACAGAAGTGTTCCCAGCGCGTCCATTCCTGAAAGATGACAGAGAAGAAGGTAAGTGGAGTTGGGAGGGCGGAAGGGAGGGAGGGAAAAAAAAAAACATACCTGGGACAATGGAAGACTCCAGCCGTGTGGAGGCTCAGAGCGGAGATGTCCCCACTTTGAGTCTCCAGACAGCTGGAGGCTGCCATCGTCCCCCACCGGGGACAAAGCAGGCAGAAGGTAAGTGGGGGTGGGAGGGCAGGGATGGTGACGGACACCACTTTGAGCCTCCTCATTGGCTGAGGGGCTGCCACACCCCCCGCTGGGGACAAAGGCATGGAATCCAGGGATTCCCAGCCAGGTAGTGCCCCAACGAGGGTCGAATCAGAATGGTCATTTCATTCTGATTCGCCTTCACCGGGTACTAATAGCTCTTAATGCACAAAAGAACAATGAAGCACCAGGGCCGCATGGCATTCATAGTGACCGTTTTGAAAGAAGACCCTTCTTTTTGGGTCCCCATTCTATTAAAATTCTTTAATTTGGTGAACAAATTTCACAAACCATCTACCTCATGGTGGTCGGCTAGGATAGTTCCAATTTGTAAAAAAGGCGGACAGTAATGACCCATCAAATTATAGACCCATTTCAGTTTTACACATTGTAGGAAAAGTTTATGCCATGATCCTTTTAATCATTGATGGTCTAAAACTTCTTCATCATATACAAGCAGATTTCTGTAGAGGTGTAGGCATGGTTGAACAAGCCCTTCCACTAATTGTGATCGTCCAAAAATATGTCGCCCAAAATTCTACACCCCTTTATATGGCATTTATCGACTTAAAACCTGTGTTCAACAATGTTGAACGCAATCTCTTATGGCACACTCTGCATGACTTAGGACTCCCATTTCAGTTAGGTACCTGTATTCAGGCACTTTATACTCTGAACACTGCTACAGTTAGATGAGGACACCAGGGCGAGCTAACTGAAGCATTCCCTGTCACAAAAGGGGTGAGATAGGGATGCATAATGACTCCTTATTTATTGACTCTTTTTACTAATGGCATTGCAAGATCTCTATTGGGATCTAAAACAGATGCTCCTCCTATTGGAAATCAACACATTCATATTCTTTTATTTACCTGGTGTTGGGACAGGCCTGTATCGACTATCATGCTCGATTAAAGCCACTCTTACTCTGGATTAAGCTATGAACGCACTCGGATATTGGAGGTTTATAAGAGGGCAATGAAGGATGTTTTAGCCAACAATCACACTAAACCATGGGCTTACTTTAAGCATGTGAAGTAAGTATTATTAAAGATTGGTCTAAGCGCCTTCTGGTTTATGCCAGAAATTGGTTCAGGATAATCTGTGGATTTTAAAGACTGTTTACTGGGACTGGGCATTGCTGAACTGCTTAGCCAGTAATGAATCAAAAAGCCACTTTCATACATATATGCGCAATAAACCTGTCCTTGGTTTAGAATCATACCTCACTTGCTTTACTTAGCCAGTGGAGAGATGTTTGTACATACAACTGAGCTTGGTAAGTCTCTATTTAAACCACTTTACAAAGAACTGGTTGGCTGACCCCACTGCAGAATGTCCAATATGTGGAAACGTACAAGAGCATGAAATCCATTTTATGTTACTCTGTCCACACTTGAGGAAACTCAGACGTAGAGTGCTTCTACCTCTTTTTATATCTAATATTGATAGTGGGCTTGCAGCACTTGATTTTTGTACAATTCAAAAATGTGTCTTTAGGGTATTTGCTGTCTCAACTACCTTGTGAAAAAATATTGCAAATAGGGTCATTTGCTAACTTTTATCAGTGCATTCTTCTGTGGGGTACATTTACAGGCCTTAACAGAATTCCTTCACCTAAAAACCGCATTTCAACATTGCCACGAAAAACGGATGTGCTTTGCTCTCCCTAGTACATATGTGGCAAGCATTTTAACCCTTCATTGAAAAATGGCCCTGCGTTTGATTCTCTTTCATCTGCATAATAAGAAGTTATGCACTGCATTCAGAGGGGATCTGTGGTTGCTGTTCTAGCATCTGAATAACAAAAAGTATGCACTACATCCAAAACTGCTTGGTTTGACTGTTAATTCACGTGAGGGGCAAGGATTTCTACATTGCAACCTGACACGGCTTTGTTTTCGCTTTCATGTGAACCACAGCACTCAAAACACTGCAGATAAAAAAAACGGCTTGGTTTTTCCTTTGTATTTCGTTTTAAATTAAAAGAACCATGTGAAGGGGGCCTAGCCCTCTGTGTCCATGAACCAACATTAAAAGCAACCCCACTCAAAAGGACCAACTAAAAGAAAATCCCATGACCTACAGAACCGCATTTCAAACATTAAATGAAATATGGATTGCACACGTGTGAAGGAAAATGAGGAAAAATGGCGTTTAAAAGCCAACATGAAATGACAGCTTTTGCTTGCACAGAAAAATGTTAGTGCATATGTGTGGGTAGGGGGTTGGTTAAGCAAGGTACAGTATGTATGTCCCCACAAGATTGGAGTCACCTTGGAAAAAGACCCAGAATACCAGTAGAACCAGTTTTGGGCTCAGGCGCAAAACTCAATTGAAAGCCTGACCTCCCACTGGAAGTCACACCAATAAGGGAACCATTCTGCAATGACATTTGATGTGGCTGAGAGTGTGAGGATTCTCTGCTCTGCCAGACTAGAAGGCAGCACTGGCAAGGATGACAACGAAAGCAAGTGTAGCTAGAGTTTGACCAAGAAGTATGAGTTCCTCCAGCACCGGCTCCAAAGGACAAACTGACAAACTTCAAAGGGTGTAATAAAAGTCTTTTGTTGAAAGATGAGCCAGGAGGAGACATGTGGCTGTGGGGGATAAAGCCCAGCCTCCTACATGGGACAGATCCTCCAAATTGACATTAAAGGATTTATTAATTTTAGGCATTTTTCGCAGTACTCAGAATTAGAAATAATTTTGTTTTATGATATTTTTCTATGTGATTTCCAGATGGATTTTTAGAGATTAAGTGCATGTTCATAGGACTTTGTGAACTGAAATGTCCAGTAAAGACGCATTCTGGCTGATTCATAAATGGGACAAATATGGAAATTGGTGGAAAGATGGAGTTGTACATTATGAACATTTGTAATCATTTTCAGAGTTATAACTATTTTGTACTTCATGGAAAGGACAATAAGGTGCCAAGGGGCCATGCTACCCATCACAGAGTCGGCGATCGGCTTGTCTAATTCCCAATGTCCCCCTGGAACCACCTATCTATTTCTTATGGCAGTGTCTAGTATAAGTTTGGAGTTATGATACATAACTCAGTTTTGCTAAAAATTGGCCAAGACAACAAAGAACTATAATACATGATAAACAAATAGATGATGCTCCCTCCCCTTGAACCAATGATGCCAAGGGGTGGAGGGAGGAATGGTAGGCTGATCTATCCCAGGGTAGGGGTAATTCTTGAGTACTTCCAACAGATTGTAAAGTGAATGATGTAATTTGGGCTATATAAGGGGGGACTGTGCTAGACACAGGGACACACACAAGAATCCAGGGAGACGGGAGAAGGAGGCATCTGATCCCATCCAAGATAGTGTAGAGACAGACCCTTTCCTAGATGATCCCATCCAGGAGAGTACAGGACCAGACCCTTGCCTAGTGGTCCAGAGAGTCCTGAAATCCAGTTGATTGTCCAGAATCCCATCCAGGAGAGTGCAGAGACCAGACCCCTTGCCTAGCTGGCCAGAGGGTCCTAGGATCCAGCTGAATTTCCAGAATCCCAAAACAAGGCTTACTTTGTAAGTAGCAAATAACCCCAGTCCCAAATTGCATAATCTTTTCTCGTTTGCAACCTAAACCCAATGAAAATCCCATTGAAAATCCCATTGAAAATTCCTTTGAAATCATATAGAAAATCCCATTGAAAATCCCATTGAAAGTCCCAAATTGCCAGTATAACTCATTCACCTTTCCATAGAAGAATCTGTATTAGCCTGTGTATGTTAGCATATTCCTTCGATAAATCTTTCAGTTGTCTGTATAAGTCCTTAGTATCATTTTGAAATAAATCAATTAATTCCCCCATTGAAACTCACTTTCAATATTGTTGCCATTCGAAATCAACAATTTTGTCAAGTGTTTTTACTAATTATAGTCCTTAAAGTATTGCCTCAAAAGGATTAGTCTCCTTGTCACTGAAAACTGAATTTGTCTGTGTATTGTGTGCATTCCCCACAAATTCCTATTTGCATCTGTACTATTGAAAAACCTAAACCATAGTCCCATTGAGAGAAACCTCTTTTGCTAACATCTTGTCAGTTATGTACCTCTGTTCTTGTCCGTGAAAACCGATTTCCAATTTTGACAGTTAAACCCATTCCTTAGCTCCCTGTCAGTGCAAATCCCGTGTAAAAGCGAATTTCCATTTGCCGTTTGTATTTTTCTTTTGCATTTGTTTTCTTCCCCAAAACCGATTTTCCTACCTTGTTTCCACGTTTCCCTTGTGTGCTGATTAATAGTCTTAAACTTCCTTATCTCCTCAAGTGTAGCAACATGAATTTCCTTTCTAGTTGTTCCATAGCAGTTGTAAGAGTAATAATCCAAATCCGATTCTGTCGTTTTGCTCTAAAAACAGGTTTTCATTTTCTTTCCTGACTTCCCATCTTGGGGTGGTGGGCTTTATTCCAAATCTGACTATTCTCTCTCTATCCTTACTCCTTGCCACTGCCATCTATTCAAAGGGAATTAAGTTAGCCGATGTTTGGGGGTGAGCGTTGCAGGGGAAGTGCTTAACCTTGGTGCTATCATTTGCTTTAAAACTATTTTTTCCTGTTTTCAATGAAAGATCCATGTGAACTGTGTTAAGATTTTGAACCAATTGTTCTGTAGGAATCACTGCATTTGTGTTGCCACATTTGGTGGCTGTTGTAAAATTGTATTTTGAATATTTTTTTCCTTTTTCATTAAATCATAAATTAATACATATCTTATTGATACACACCGGCCTGGTTCCTATTCCATTGTGACACAGGGTGTTTGTAAAGGTGGGTGCGAGACGGGTTGGGGCCTACTCAAATAAAAGAACCCATGGTTTATTAAAGATAAAAAGTGTTTTTATTGTGCGCCACTTTCATTGTCAGGGAAAGGAGTCCCTGGCTGGAGTGAGCCGTGTAATAGAACCGTGCCGCTTCTAGTGTTTTATTTGTTTTGAAATGTTGTCTTTGTGGTTTGAGCTGATTCACTTTTATTGACAAAATTGAAGGACTTTTGACGTTACACCTGCTGTGCCTGATTTATTGTACAATTGCAAAAAGGCTATGTGTTTGGGGTACTTGCTGTTATAAATTACTTATTTTTAAGGTTTAGCAATATTGTTAATATTTTATAAATGTTGCTGTTTTATATTTATTTAACGTATGCTCGTTCTGTATGAAGATTGTATTCCAATGTATTTTCTGATATTGTATATCTGAACATGCCTTTTTATGGTTCAATGTAATATAAATAAAGCATTATTACTATTTGCTTACTACAAAAGATATTTTTAAATGCACTTTCTTTTGGAAGACTATTTTCTTTCCAATTTGCGATTCATGCGTACATATTCTGCAAACGAATTGGCCTAAAGGCACGTGCACAATATGAAATTCAAGAGGTGATTGGTTTATAGATACACGGATCATGAATCACATATATATATATATTGCAGAAATCCTTACATTTCATCATTGCTTTGGAGACAAATTCAGGAAGACACAATGAACACTTTGTCTACCAAATTTGCGCTTTGGCCTTATTTCCTATCCAAAACATTTCCCTTTGTGTTTTCCCTTTGTTGTACCTTGTTTTCTGTATGCTTGTTTTATGTACATTCTTGGATTTTTTATTCCCTTTTAAAGTTTTTATAATCTTTTTTCTTCTAATTATTATTTTCTTTTCTTTCGTTTTTTCTTTTTGATTATTTTCTGGAGATTGTGACAAACATTCCCAGTCATCCTCCAGCAATGAGGAGATCAACCTCGTCACTGTCCCTGAAGTACGGATAACATTGAGTGAGTACAGCAGCCAGCCCCACCCAAGAAATACCACCGCAGGAGCATCACACCTTCCCTGTGCCTGCAGTAGTTTAAGGGCCCTAAAGACACTATAGTATTGGACGTCGAGAAGGAACGGTGTACTTTTTGTAGTGAGGTCTGAAGGAAAGGATTTTCCACGGTTCCTGCACAAAACCTGGGCACCACGGCATTCGTCAACCACCTGATCCGTTACTACTGGCAGCAATTGAATGAAACCTTCAGGAACAGGTTCCAGCAACAGGCAATCCACCTTGGATTCAACGCCATAAAACCCACCGCTGAACCTGCAACACAACAGGAGGAAGCAGGACAACCATCACCAGCTGCGTCATTTGCTGGACTTCTCCCATTGACTTCATCTGGTGCAATGATGGGTGTTTTGCCTCTACTGCCCCAGCTTTGGATCCTCCATGACAAAACAGGTCTCCAGTAGGTGGTGTTTTCACCTGAAGGTATATGCCAATAGAACTAAATGGAACAATTCTTGAGGCACTGGAGGATGCCTGGGTGGAGCATGGGAGAAATCAGCAGTAGTTATTTTTTGAGTTATTCACTCCCTTTTTCAAGTTTGTTTTTATCTGACTGTTAATTAAAAAAACAAAAAACAAAATGGTTTAAAATTTGCATAAAAAGTTGTCTCTTTTCCACCTATCTTCCCTACCTTCACTCCCATCCCCTCCTAAACCCCAACGCTGTTCTTTTCAGAACCACCATGAAAGTTCAAAGAAAATCTAAGCTTGGGGGAAGTGGGTTTAATATTAAGCACCATAGCAATGGGCTAACCCTACTGGTAACTGCCCGACACCCAAGTTAAAGGTCAAGATGTAACACGGGTACCTTAATGCAGGCAGCGATACCATTCATGGCAGTGTCAGCCCACCATACTGGATTATATTGCAAGGTCGTTTTTGTTTTTTATTGAACACCCTTGGCACCATGAAGGTGCCAAGGGTGGTTAATTGGGGAAAAAAGACACTTACCTTGCAGCACACTTCTCTGTTGTTCACAATGACCTCATCAATGTAAACAGACTTCAGAAAATACGGCACAGCACAATGACACACCACAAGGTAATATATATATATTTTTGAATGAACACTCTTAGACCCTGGGTGTTAGTCTTAGCAGTGCACGGTGGTGGCGCTAGTTCTGGTTGCTTAGCTTACCATAACTGGCAGATTTCAGAGGTTTTTCGGTTTTACTTGTAACCATAACGTCCCTTTAACAATGTTTCTTTTGATTGAATTTCATAGGTTTTTATTGGTGCAACTTAACCACAACGTCCCTTTAACAAAGTTTTTTCAGTGAATTTCATACGTTTCTATTGGTGCAACTTAACCATAAAATCCCTTTAACAAAGTTCTTTTCTGTGAATTTCATAGGTTTTTATTAGTGCAACTTAACCATAATGTCCCTTTCACAATGTTTTTTCAGTGAATTTCATAGTTTTCTATTGGTGCAACTTAACCATAATGTCCCTTTAACAAAGTTTTTCAGGGAATATATACATATATATCCTGCACAACATATGCTCTTAAAACAAGCAATACCTACTTGCTTTGACATCACTTCTTTTTTTGTGTGTACTATTTCAGGCTGGGCAGCAGTCAGCCATGAACATACTTTCGTGTTTGTTTTTAACATTGCACGGTATGTTATTTTTGTATGACCTTACCTGAGTCAATCAGCATCATTGTTCAAGTTGCATGGCAAGTGACTTGTCCAAAAAACAATATTGTGATGAGGCTTCCTTTTGCAATCATGGGTACAAATCAAAGCCTTTTTTGGCCTTCTAAGGAGGTTGAAAGCCTGAGTCAGACTTGACAGGATTAGAAGCTATGGTTGTTCTGTAATTATGCAATGTGTCACAAACGTGTACTGTAATTCTGCTAAGTATGATTTATTGATGTCATACGGAGTCTTGTGCACACACTAGAAACAATTTCTATCACTACATGTTTGTTGCCAAATGTCAAATGTCTTTCCAATATACTCTGTCACTGACTTATCCATTTATTTGTTAATATGGCATTAGCTCTGGATCTACTGTAGGTTTTAAACCAGCTCTGGATAATATTTAATATCAACATGTTTTGCTTGTCAGATCGTCTATGGTTCGAGCAAACCTGTTGTAATGTAATGTAATATAGCATTTGGATAGTGCCTAGTGCTATTGGTATGGCCTCAAAGTGCTGCAGGTGAACGCCCTTGTAGGACCGAAGTCTGAGGTATGAGAGATTGGTCAGAGGTTGTAGAATGTGTGTGTACATTTGAGCTTGTAAGAAAGAAGGTAGGAGTGGCTAAGTCCCTGCTTGCGACCGTAGGACTGGCTTGTGGTTGGGAGCTGTGAAGGCTGTCGGGAGAGTATGCGAGTCAAGGAGACTGATTATGTGTCCAGCTAGACCTCATTTTTATTGTGGGACTTTGCTGCATTCTAGTAGCAGAGGTGATGTGCGATGTGAGATCAAGTAGTGGGTGATTGCAGACGTGTTTGGGTGAGTGGTCGTGCCTTGGGAGGGATACAGGTATCTTCCATCGGGATGGAGTGTGATACCCATTCGACATGGCTGATTACTTGTTTCGTTGGCAGAGTGCTTGGTACTTTCTTGGAGGCTCCATGTGTGACTCATCGATGCACCCACCCACCTGTCTGGGTGGTGAAGTTCACCTGATAGGCAGATTAAGTCAGTCAAGATGTATGTGGGAAGCGCAAGGTCTTGCGTGCCTTCCGGAAGCTAGATGATCCTCTAAGCAGCAGATGCTCTTGAAGTGCCACAACATCCTCATTATGCCTACCTCTCATTATGTTGCTACAACTTCTATACTTATTATTTCATTAACTACCTGCAAATATAGGTAGGTGTGGCAGGAAAAATAGTTTTGAGAGTTTAATAAAAGGCTTGAAAAAACGTTTTCATGTTCTGCTTTAAAATAAGTAAAACATCCAGATTCTTGCTCACATGTGTTAAACTGCAGTAGTGCAGAAATTAAACATTCCACCATAAACAATTCCATATCAATTATTGGCTGTTGAAGTGTCACAGAAAACACTTTTAAGGCAAGGAATTGAAAAACCTTGTCATATCTTTAATGACATGCTGCAAGGACAGCTGGAATGCTGTGCTGGCTCAAGCTGTAGGCGTTCTTACACCACAACTGAAGTGTAATAACTGATTACATAGTAGTTATGATGTCATTCTTTTTTTACAGGTACGCTCTGATGTCACAACTCGACTAGTAACTAATAAGAACATTTTTGTCCAGGCTTTTGTTTGGATATTATAGGCTGCCATCAAATATATTGTTAAATTTAGAGCAGATTTGTTTTTTAAAGGCAGGCAAAGCTGTATATGATCCTACAAAGATAGTGGGCCTCATTACGAGTTAGGCGGAAATTCGGTGGTAAATCTGCCAAAGAATTGCCCACTGTCCTGGAGTCCAGAATCTAGACGCAGGTTCTGCTGCTAAGGCCACTGCATTTATGGTTATAAGTACATCAATCTCTAGGTGCTGACCTTAACCTCCCCCTGGGATGGAGGGGAGAGCTCAGCTCAAAAAAGACTTCCTCTCCAACCCGTCATGATCCCTGGCCTCTCTGCACCATACCCCCCATGACACATCCCTTGCGGTGTATGGCCCGCACTCTAGCACCCAACTTCACAAGCTCCCTTTTTCCCCCCATCTAGTTGCAAACCATGACCCCCGTACAAGAATACACCCGGATGCCGCCTGCCCACTCTCCTACCATCATCCTTCGTCCAACTCTAAGATCAGAGGACCAATCTGGCACGCCAAAGACCTAGCTACTGAAATGCTCATCCCCCATTCCTCATCCTTCCCAAACACATCAACATCCACTTTCCCTCTGGCAACTATTGAAAACAACCTCATACCCCCTCCCATGCACCACGCCCATTATCGAATTCACAAGGCAGAGGAGCTTGCTGGTGCTCAAAACAGCGTGAATCTATCTTACTAACACACCGCCCTTGCACCCACTGAGGAACTCCCCACCCTCTCAGCCTAACTCCCATGCTGTCCTCTCCCTCCTCCTTAACCCCTACTCAAGGCCCGCCAACAGGCCCCCAATCATATCTCTTCCCTTCTTTGGAAGTAGCTTGTCTTCCCCTTGCTAGAACAGTAGCCTCTTCCCTCTCCCCCTCTGACCGCCCTACCCTCTTTCACACTCCTATGGCATCAAAACCCACAAAATACCGGAAATGCGACTGGTCCTCTCCCTCGACCCTCCACACCTCACCACTTCTGCTTCAGTCCAACCTCCCAGCCTCTGCCTCCCCTAACCTCAGATACTCCCCTCTGCCAGTTTGCACCCCCTTGCTCTTGACTTCTCTTCCACTACACCTAAACCCCCAGTGCCCGCCAGACTCAATCCAAAAACAACTGCCCCATATGATCCATGCTATACCCTCCCAACCCACCCTGACCTACCCCTCGCCTATAACATGCATACCTCTGCCCACCTACTCTTCCCACCCCCCACCGATGTAACCCTCTCACCTGAACCTCAAAGTCCACTGGCATTCACCCTCTCACCCAACGCTCAAAGTCCACAGGCATCCAGGCCCCCCCTACCCCACCTCAACCGGTCTCAACCACCCTAAATGATCCTTTCACATACACCACCTCTTCGGGCACTCATGTCTGCAGAGATCCCCCTCAGATGAGCATCACAAAAGCCACCTCACCTCACAAAGTCAAATGCATCCTTTTTAATGCACGCTCCGTAGCAGAAAATTGACACAGCATCTTTGACCTCCTATCCTCTGACTATACCAACCTCATTTATATCACCAAAACCTGTTTCTCTGATGACTTTGCCCCAGTAGAGCACAAAGCCTTCCCCCCTGGCTACTCGCTTATCTCCCACATAGACGCTCCAGAGGTGGTGGAGTGGCAATCCTCTTCAAACCCCATTTCTCTGTCTCACTCCTGGAATCCCTGACATCCAATGCCTCCTGTGAATCTCTTCTAGTAAAACGCTCGCTACCATCAACCTTCACCCACAGCTTCCTACTCATCTGCAGACCCCCTGGATACAACAGACATTTTGCCAACAGTCTCTGTGACTCAATAGCTACCATTCAGGTGAATCACCCTTCTCTTACAATCCTGGGAGATTTCAGTATCCGGTTTTATATGCCCAACAACCCCATGACTCATCCGCTGGTTGACAGTCTTGATGCGCTCAACCTCTCCCAACATACCACTGGTCCAACCCACTCAGGTGGGTATACCTTTGATGCAATTTTCAGCTCCCATGACCTGGTGTGCAGGAGAGACCCAAGCCGGCTCATAGGACTGGGGTTTCCCAAACAGCACTTTAAGATGGAATAGAAGCACCCATGAGATGGGTGAGATGGATGGGGATGCAGATTCATACTCAAGCATCAAATCAATAATGACAACTCAATGGTTTGGCAAAGGGAGTCCATTTGATGACAGGTACAAAAAACGGGGAGTTATGAATATCAGCAGTTGCTCAATCTTCCTTCTCGCTTCAACTCTGATGAACTTCACAAGAATCACAACCTTTATACTAAAAACTCGTCAACGCTGACGTAAAACGCTAAAAATGTTGCATGCAATTCTATTGGTTATAGGAAGGTCACTTTACTATAGGTACTATATCAGTATATGAAAGTGGAGTAAAAGTATTGGATAACTAGTGTCAGGTGGGGCATCTATGACTACTGTGGACGTCACTAAAAGTACAACATCTCATTGGTTCTATGGACTATAGGATCCAAGATTACTTGGTACATTGTGATTGGGTTGATACCACGTCACCTTGTATTTTTCCACTTTGCTTAGCAGCATGCAGAATGGTCGGCCAGGTGCAGGGTGCCCGTAAGCTCACCTAGCCTCCCACCAACCAGTACCACCATCCATCACTGACCCAATGGCCATGTGTTAATTAGTTTCTAATTTGTAGGCCTCGATGCTATGCTGCCTCTCTGTCTGGGAAAACTCAGATATCGGTGCACGGCTCAAGGCTGCACGTAGGTGTGAAGGCCCCAACTCTTCTTGCTTGGCAGGTCACGTGTTTTAGGCACTGTGGAATCGTCTTCGTCTCCATGTAATTTGTGTATTTGATTTTAGCTTTCTGTCCACCAAATACCTTCTGCTGCATGGCTCGACTCCTTTGAACAGGATACTCCGCTCTTGGCATCCTAAATTGTATTAGCCTGTGTCATCTAAGATGACCTTGGTTTCTTTGTACGGGTCTCATGCATCTGAGTTTCGTTTCTGTCTTTGGCTTTCGATTCCCGTGTTTGTGGGCCTTCTCTCCAGAAGCCTCTGGTAACTTGCGGTTGGTTCTGCCTTTTTGCAAAGTGGACATATACGTCATATAAAGTGCTCTGTTTGAGGTAGATATGTATATGTGGCTCTTGCCGCAAATAATTTCCTACTAAGCATAGCAAGCCGCACGATTTCCTCAGCTTTCTTGCCTTTCCAAGCATATGTACACGTGTAAACTGGTTGAATATCTTCATCGCTCTTATGGCATAAGCTTCTTAAACTTGACATCGTCATATTACTTCAACTCAGGATGTCGCTTATCCTTGGTGTTTCGTCTCTTTTCGTCATTCACAGGTCGTCGTTTTCTTTATCTGTGAGTCAGTCCGAGTTCTTTTGACGTCAACATTCGTCCTCTTTTAGGATTTTCCTGGCTTCTTCAGGCATCACGTTTTGACAATCGTCATTCTGTCTCACTTGTCGAAACAGTTTTCTCAATGGGTACCTTACTGTCCAAGGTTTCTTAGGTGTAGGTACTTCAATAGGTACTGTCCGTCTGATAGGTACCGGGCAGAGTCCCACTGCAGCTCTCTGCTGGTTTATTTGCTCATCATACGTCACATATCTCAGCGTGACCATTTCTGGAACTTCGAAATGGTTGTTTGTAGGGCAGACCATATTTGAGACATCCTCTACACTACCCCCCTCTGGGCGATTCATCGACCACTTTCACTTTTCCCTTGGTATCCACCTTTTCTGCATCCTCTGTCTTCATCTCCCCTTCATCTTCTGGGTTCACACATGAATGTCTGTAGAAATGCCTCTTTGGGGTACATAATTGTATTACTCCCTTTAAACTTCCTGCGGTTCTCACATGGTCATCTTTGCTCCATGTCATAAATTGACATTGTCCATTTGGGCTGCAATAAATCCATTTCCCCACATAGTTTCTGTGTTTCTTTGGATACCAAAACTTGGTTCCTTCAGGCGCATGAATGCTGGCTTTCACAAAGTTTCTTATTTCTTCATCAGTCAGGTCTTTGGGTTTCCATCCTGGTTCGATATCTATCATGATCTTCATCCCTATGGCCTTTTTCGCAGTTTTCTGGCACTGAGAGATTATTATCTTGATAACACAAAATCCAAGCAATATCATCACTAACAGGGCTCCTAGGAATTTGAATGCATCTGCCATCCATTGTGAAACCTATGAAAACAGTGATCCAAACCAACTTTCATCGTCTACTTCATCGGTTTCGTTAATCATTTGATTCTGTAGTTTCGTCAGTATACCTATGGCTTCTGTTAGAGTTCCATTTTCTTCATCATGAGAAGGTATAAATGTGCAACATGATTCTCCGAATTTTGCACAAACTCCTCCATCCATAGCTGTGATAATGTCAAGGACGTATCGGTTCTGAAGAGTCATTATTCGAATCACCCTTAATACTTCCTTGATCGCATTGAATCCCTTTATGGTTGTATTGATTGTCTGCAGTAACTCCCATCTGGTTATCTGTAACCATTTAGTATTTGCTCCAAATTGGATTCTCGGCATGAAGATTTTCATGAACACTGATGAGGTCTGACTGAACAGCTTATGTTCATATGGAATTGCATCAAAAGCTACTATTGATTTGGCAGAGAAATAATTTTCTCTTTTCATTCTGCTTCTTACTTCTATAGATCTCTTCTTCCTCAGGTAAGCATCTGCTTTTGGAAAACTGTCAATATTCAAATCACTTTTTGGAATTACCAGCGCTGGAACATGAACATTTACTAATGTGCATATACCTCCCCAGTTTTTCGGCAGTCTGATATATGCTTTGGATCCAGATGCCCAATAATGATCCATGGACACTGCAGTCCCATGTACCAGTCCTGGAGCGTCAAAGATTCATCCACAGTCCTGATTTTCTCCCATTTTTCTTGTACCATTGTTTCAGAAGCACAGTTTTGGATTCTCCAATGGCACTATCTGTAGGGGTCCTCCTCTGTCGTCGACCCATGTCAATAGTTTTGCAAGTTTTGGCCATAGTGGCTTGCATATCTTCTGCGCATTTTCAATTGCTTCTTCACAGGCTCCGGCGACCATCCATGCTCGGCAGATCACTACTCCTTTCTCCCATCCGTCTGGTGAAAGCACTGTTCCCCATATCTGCATTTGGCCTCTGTTCTTCCTTTTTCTGGCCTCTTCTGGAGTTCGTCCTTGGACGATCATCTTTTGATTTGCTTCTCTTCTGATCTCCACCCCTTTAACTCCAGGCTTCTTGTACCTGATCACGATGTGCTTTGTCTTTCCATTGTTTCTTGTCTTAATGTCCTGGACATAATCGTCTTCGTTTGGATCAGTTGCTTCCGTTGCCCATTTCAGTGAGGCACCATTTCCCATGAACTGGCCTCTTGTCTTGCACATTGCTACGTGTGATAGACAGTGTGATGTCTGGACGTCAATTTATACAGCTACAAAAATCTTTGATTATCCCATGCTGTAGGGTAGGAGTGCGCAAACAAAGCATTCCCCCTCTGAGCTCTGTCTTCCAACTTCTTTCATGTGTTGGTACCATATGTTGTTTTCCAAGTGTGCTGTGCTGTGCTGTCCAGGTAATCATTTAGTTCACTGTCATCTCCTTCTATGCTTCTCTTGATTCTCAAGGTTTTCATGTAGTTTGCTATCATCACATTCTTAATAACATCCATGTAGCTTTTTCCCAATGGGGGTTTCACAGGCACTTCCATCGATGGTTCAGGCCTCTTCATCTGTACCAATGAGGTAGGTGAAAGTCTTGCAATTATTTCCCTCATCTCCTGTCTTTCCCTGGCTCTGGTTATGAATGGCCAAATTGATTCTGCCACTATCTTTGCACGTGATAGTTTTACGGGACTTGTGCTTGTTTTCTTCATTGGATCAGGTGTGCTTTTCAGTGCTGTCTCTGTTGGTTCATTCTTCAGCTCTCTTTGTCTTTTTAAAAGTTCAGCTTTTCCCCTTTGTCTTTTATCTTCACTTGTGGGGTAGCTTCTCACAGTTGGTTGCCCTAACTTCTCCCCTTCTTTGGCCTGTGGTTCTGTAGTTATTGAAATTAGATCTGTTGTATGTGTTCTCATCGTTTGCATGCTTGTGGTTGTGGCTGTTTTCATTCACATTTTGCCGACCCTGTCTCAGGCTTGATAATGTGCTCATTACTGAAACTGTGTGTGTGTCATTACTACTCACATCCATCTCAAGTTCACTCACTCCATTGTTAGATGTTCTAGGGACTGGAATGACTACATAGGGTCTGGGTGCCTTTGTGGGCTTCATGTGTGTATCATTAGGTGGGTGCACTGGACTCTGAACACTTTGTCTACCAATAAAAAATGCATTTCTTATCGTCAGTGACAATAAAACAATGATTAATATAATGCATAAGTACATGATACCCTTATAGGTTAGACTGCAACATTTACTTACGGAAAAACAAGGGCGTCTCTCCTCCTGGGGGAGAACATGGTTGCTATTTTGATTTCTCATCTCGAACATTTTCGGGAAATAGGCTAACGCTTTAATACAATCTTAGACAATATTATTTCTGGATTCTGCAGGTTCCTCTTGTGGGTTGCATGTATAGAAACAATTGTCCTTCTTGACTGGACACTGGATTGTCTGTTATCTCTGGATACAGTTCTCTCTTTCTACATATGAGGAAATGTCAAAATCGGGTAATGCGGTCAGCATATTTCTTTTACTGTGCATGTTCAAAGTGCACAAGTTCCCAGTTGATGCCTCTTATTTGCTTCATTCCAGACGACATGTCACGTCTTTGTCCGGGTAACAAGTGTGAAGTCTCTGGCAAAGCTTTCTCGATTTGTCCCTCGGCGGGACGCTTCAAGGTTTCTTCCGGAAACTCTGGTGGAGATTGGAGAGTTTAATTTTTACTACAATACCATGCAGGAGCATTCTTAGCTGGGTAGTTTTTGCTGGGTCTCTGATGAATGTGAGGACATCAACACCGGCAGGTCTCCCTACAAGTTCTGGAAATTCCACAATTAGGCGAAAGAAGACATTGATCGCCAATCTGCTATCTTCTGGTGATAGGGACATTTGTTTTTTCCATTGCTGAATTCTGGAACAGTTCGGTACTCACTGTGAGTGGCTTCTATGATCTAGGTTGGTGTGGAGAGTGACCTGGATTATGATGCCATTCAAAATTATACTCAAGCGTTCTGTGTTTGCCGGATTTCAAAGAAATGTTAATAAATCAGTGTGTCTTCGACAAAGTTTGGGTGCTCTTCAATTAGATGAAAAAACATCACGTTGATGAGTGTCTTCGCTTCTTCTTCCGCTTAGGACATTTGTTTTTTCGTCTCTGTATTCGGGAAGTAGGAAAAACTGCTTAGCAATCACGGTGAGCAGCCTTCTTATTGTCTTGTTGTTTTCAGGATCTTGCAGAAATTCGGGGATGCTAGTGAGCCTTCCCAATAGTGATGGGTTTGACCTCAAGACTAGGTCATAGTAGTTCAAAACTTCTTTAGTGATGTCGCGACTGAGGGATGCCATTTGTGAGCCCAAACAATGTTCCTGACTTGAATGAGTCTGGATACTGTATTTTCTTCCAACTCGTGTGTCTGCGATTGAAATTTGGCATATTCTATTCTTATCAAGGCTTCAGTGTGCCTCAGTCTAAAGTTCAAAGATGATAACCTACGTTGTGGCTTACATATGTACTTCTCTCCTTCACCCTGCAACTAGGATGCACAGAGTGTCTGTATTTATTATGTCCTCATCCTCTTCTCCTTTTGCTCAGAGGAATGTCCATTTTTAAGCCACAAATTTGCACAAAAGTTCTTTGTATTTGCTGTGCTGCTGGTCATGCGTCCTTCTTCCTCGTCATGGATCTCGCCTGCATGTGCTGTGGTTCTTCCAAGTTGTCTGTAGTTTCTTCGTTGTGGGGTGCAGGCAGGGGGATTTCTCTGACATATGGCTTGATATCACCCAGGAAGAATCAAGCTCTTCTTCCTTGTAGCTTGACTGCAGATGGAGTAACGTCTTCAACTGTGAACGGTCCGTTGAACCTTGGCTCATCCCACTTTTTCCTTGTGTGATTCCTCACCAGGACGGTGTCTACAGGGAAGATTGGAAGAACACATAGACTCTGAGCAGTGTCTGCAGTAGCATCTCCTTCTGCGCTCTGTGCTGCCCTGCACCATTTTGTCATCACTGCAGCTAGCCTGTAATTACAGTAAGACAAGATGTCATGCAGTTCAAGTTGTTTTGCATTCCACACCCTAAGATTTCACTTGTCGGCTGGGCATCACACCCAGTTCTGCCCCGGGGTGTCAGGGGAGTGCACATCCTTCTTCCTGTTGCTATTTCGTGCGGCGTAAGGTGATGGTCAGAACCAGGCTGGTTTCTGAGTGCGTACATTGCCAATGGAAAGCAGTGCAGCGATCCTTTCTTTAGAGTAAGCTTCAACTTGGCTATCCTTTCCTTTAACAAGCTGTTGACCTTCTCACAGATTCCATTAGCTTGCGGGTGAAACGCTGACGAGAACTTGTGCTTTATACCAAGCAACAAGCTAATCTGTTCAAAAACTTTGTTGACAAAGTGAGCCCCATTATCTGATCTCCTGATTTCACATACTCCCCACCTGGGAAATAGCTATCTCACCAAAAATGTGGCTGCAAAGGTAGAGTCTGGATGTGTACATGGACCTGCTTCTATCCATCTTGAGAATGGACACACCACAACAATTAGATACCTGTACCCGTTAAATACTTGAATCATATCGACGTAATTGACATGCAAGTGCTGAAAAGGTCCATTGGGCCTTGGGATGACTCCTCTAATTGCTTTTAGTGTGTGCCCAGCTGTGAATTGCTGGCAGATCATACAGTTCATCATAAAAAATGCAACGTGCTCTGCTAAGTTCGGTATAAACCAGTCTTCAGCGAGCGTTGCCGCAAGATTCTCTTTTGTCATGTGTGCTGGATAGTATAACCGCTCCAGTGCTAATTTTAATGGGGCTATAGGCATTACTGGTTTACCAGTGCTGTCTTGTCGCCACAAGCTTTCATAGGGGTTTAAAGAACACCCTGGCCGCTTCCAGAAATTCTTTTCTTCCTGTGGTGCCTCCCCTTGGAGTTCCATTAACTGGGTCTGCCCCATGTTATTATAGCTCTCAGGTTAATGTCGTGCAACAATCATCTTCTCGTTTTCATCAGTTATTTCTACATCCATTATGGGTTCACCCTTGGACGTCATACGCTTGGCCTCTGTGTCTGCTGCTTGATTTCCTCATGAGATAAAATGTGTCCCCTTCGTTTGGGCGGCGCATTTCACGACTGCTATGCCCACTGGGAGCTGTAGTGCCTTGATGAGCCTGTCCAATAAGGCTGCATGCTGTACTGGCGTGCCGTCTGCTCAGAGGTAGCCCCTCCCCTTCCAGAGCGCTAGGCCTGCATGCACTGTTGATGTCACACAGGTGGAGTCACTGTACACCATCACTTCCTGGTCTGCGTGATTCTCAATTGCGAGTATCAACGCCAATAATTCTGCAGCCTGTGCCGAATAGTGAAATGGTAATTGTGCACTAAGGAGCACTCGAAGCTCTCCATTTGCCGTGTGCTTCATCACAACAGCGTTTGTATATCTTTGCCCATCATTATGATTGATTCTCGAGGAACTGTCAATGAAGACAATTTCTCCTCATGCCAATGCACTTTATTTCACTCTGGTAATCTCATCATAAAATTCTTCATAGTTTGCACAGTCATGTATTGTCTCTCCTTCAGTGACTGGCTCTGCGATAAACATAGCTGGGTTCACTATCTTGCATCGAATGATCTTAATCGACGAGTTCGATATGATCACTTCATAAGCAGAAGCTCTCTGAGATGTCAATGTGCCCTTTGGTTTCTCTAGAATGGTAAATAGCGCATGCTCAACGTACAACGTCATTGAGCATCCCATCACAATGGTTGTCGCTTTGTCTACGGCGAACGCTGCGGCAGCTAAATTTTGTTTGCACGGGAAGTGGCCTCTCATCACTGGGTCCAAATTTCAACTGTATTATGCCAGGGGCTTGTACCCCAATGTGGTTCTCTGTGTGAGTACTGCCATCATGACGCTGCCATTCGTGTGTAAGAACAAGAGGAATTCCTCTGCATAGTTGGGAATCCCTAAAACTGGTGCCGTGAAAATGGCTTTCTTGAGTTCAGTAAACCGTTCCTTCATGGTCTCGGACCACACAATTTTTTCTTTCATCACCTGTACCTTCTTTAGGGCCTGCAACAAAGGGTTTGTATATGAGCTGTAGTCAAAGACCCAAGCTCTGACATCATTGCAAAGACCTAGAAAGCTCTGCATCTGTTTTATCTTGTGTGGCTTGGCTGTGTTCAGTATGGCTGCGGCCCTTTGCAGGGTAATTCTTTTCCCCTCATTTGAGATCAGCTGGCCTATATACAACACTTCTTACTGACAATATTGTAACTTTTCTTTGTCTACTTTATATCCTTTCTCAGCCAGTATAGTCAATAGCTGAATAGAATCGTGTCTGCACTTTTCTTCTGTGGTGCTGCAAATTAAGATGTCATCTACATATTGCAAGACAAAACGTTCTAATGCAATATTGCTTAAGTCCAACTGTAGGACTCTACTGAAAATTGAAGGAGACTCACAGTACCCCTGGGGTAATCTTGTGCTTTTCAGGCACATCTGTCTGAAGGTAAATGATGTCAGATCATGTGAGTCTCGATGCAATGGGATTGAGAAAAATGCATTTTTCAAGTCAATCCCCGTGAAATATTTTGCCTCAACAGGTCCATTACATAGGATTGTGGCTGGGTTCGGGACTAAAGGGAACTCGGCTTCTACAATATCGTTTATCAGGCATAGATCTTGAATTAGCCTCCAAGACCCTCCCTTTGTTTTCTTGACAGGATAAACTGTGGTATTAAATGACAACTCTGACGTGACTAAGATACCCTGTTCCATCATAGCCGAAATTGTCTTGAAAATTCCCTCATCTGCCTCCCTAGACATGGGATACTGTCGTACCTTCGGTAAAATAGCTCTTGGCTTCAGTTTAATTTTGACTTCTACTCCCTTCAATATGCCTACGTCATAGGGGTCTGTGGTCCATACTGAGACAGGCACCTGGGCCATATCGACCTCAAAATATTCAGGGCGGTTCAGTGCCAACATCATTCTCTGGGGCACTTCACTTTTGATCATCTTTGCCCAAAAAGTGAGATTCACTTCAACTGTTATTTCCTCAGCGTCTGTTTGTCGAACAGATCGTCACCCGTGATGTCAGTCAGCCTGTACCTTTCTTCAATGGCAATCACTGTGCACCATTGTCGACCTTCATCATCACAATCATCGATCAAAGCCATTTTCCCTCGCACTATGGCTGTGTCCATCATCATGGGAAATACTTGTCCCTTCTCCTCGTGCATAGGCATTCTTGGCCTAAATAGAAACTCATCTGTGATCCTCATGGTTTTGTCTGCAAGACCTGGTAGCCATGCCATCAGCACCCGTACTCTGTATGCAAATACTTCTGGCTCCAATGGGATAGCTCTCGTGGCTGTGTGTCCTGCGTATGCTCTAATCATCTTGCATACGTTCAAATAGTGCATTCCTGGAGTCGAGCATACTATGCCCTTCTCCTTGAACGAGATTGTCATGTTTAACTTTGTCATTAAGTCTCATCCAAATATATTTATTGGGGTTTGCCTTGAATAAAACAGTGGCACATTCATGTCACATTCTCCTATAGAGAATGGAAGTGTGTCCGTAAAAGTAACACAACTTGCTGCTCCTGTGAAGCCGTGAGTATTTATGGCATCGCCGGACAAGGAAAACTAGCCTTCACGTATACACGAGCTTGTTGCACCTGTGTCTACTAGGAAGTAATATTCTTTATCCTCTAGAATGACATCTACCCTTGGTTCCTCGTGAGGGTCTGGTGTCACTGATAGGATAGAACACATCAGGTTTCCCAGTGAGTTGTTCTAGTCCATATATAACCTTGTCCCATGCTGCGTGAATGGACTTCCTCCATCACCAGTGTTGGCTCTCATTCCAGAGTTCAATGCCTGTCCTGCACTTGTTGTCTGTGACAGTTGCATCAGCGACTGTTGAGACTGTCCCTGTGGACAATTTATCAAATTCTGGGGTTGCGAGCTTTGCTGTGCTCCTGGTGTTTGAGGTTGCGTCATGTGATTTTGGGCCACTCCATTTCCTCCCTGTTGTAATAACACAGGTGGATTCACCATACGTGCTCTGGTTCCTTGGTTGTTTTGCACCATGCCTTGACTTCTGCATGTGCGTGCTAGTTGCCCTGTCATCCCACACATACAACATATTGGCGGTGGTCTGATCATTTGCACATTTGACTTGTCCTGACTTCCATGTTGCATGTTTTGGAAGCCTCCAAGAATACTCTGCCATCCTCTTCCTCGAAAGCCTCCCCCTCTGGAGTAGAACCCATTATTTCCCTGATTACCCTACTGTTGATTATTGACCTGCTGCATGTTTGATCCGTCTGTGTTAGTTAACATTGCCCTTTCAATGGCATATTTTGACAATTTCGTCTGCACTAATTTCGCCTCCTCACCTTTTCGTCTAGCCTCTTTTTTGCGATTCTTCTCTTGCAGCAACCTGCAATAGTGAGCTATGGTCAACTGTATTTCAGACCATGGTTTGGCCGCGATTCCTACTAATTTCTTGAGCTGTTTCTGTACCTGATCTGGCAGCCCTTGGCATAATATATGGTAGAACACGGGTATAGACTTCCCCCAAGATTCCCGCATTTCAAGTACCCACGCGTCTTGGAAATTCTGAAAGTAAAGCAAAGAGTCTTCTGACTCCTTAATTTTCCGTGACATTATAGCTCCCATGTCAGAAGTATCTGCATAGAACGATCGTAATGCTTTCCATACTGTGGCTCTGCAATTGTTAAACAGTGCTCCGTCATGCACAGTATTAACTGTAGTCACACCAGAGTAACCTGCGCATGTCCACACATCATCAGCTCTATCACCAAGTATGGCGATTAAAAGACCCTTGATATCCCCTATAGCTAACTGTTCCTTCCCGTCATTTTTCCTAACTCATGTATCCATTTTCTGGCTCCCAAAGTCAGCATTGAAAGCTTGTTTTTCAGGTTTTCCCGATCCATGTGTGGCCATGGAATATACTGTGGTCTCGCTCCTCCTTTCTCGAGCAACGGAAATTGGGATGCATAGTCCTCTCTCACTTCTCTCATTGTTCTCCTATCTACTGCAGAAGTGATATTCTCGTATCGCCACCTACCTGGTAATGTCCTTAGTCGGCTCACATAGGGTGGTGGAGACACCCCCCTCTGAACGTACAATATTTCTTTGTGTCGGCCTGACTGTGTGGCTGATTCTGATGCTCTCGGTGCAGACACACTAGAATCTGACCATCTTATTCCCTTTCCCCTTGAGAAGCGTCTTTCCCGTCTTCTCTCGTCTTCCTTTTCCTCATATTCCTCCCTTTCTGCGTTTGACATTATCTGTGCCCAACTTGTGCAACTTCTCGCATCCTCCTTGTTCTTACTGATTTCCAACCTATCTAGGGATAGCTCTCTATTCGTACTATTCTTACTATTTAGGAAGACGTCCTCAGCATCATAAAGCTGAGTGCTCTCCAGGTGCTCGTCCTCCCCTTCCCCTTGAGGTACTTGTTCTAGCCCTATCTCGTCAAATATTCTATTGATCGTCTCATCCTCGATATTTGCCCTAGACATGCCTGGTACTGAATCATACTCAGGAAAAAATTCTTTGATGTCTTCTTAATCTACTACTGGATCAGGTTTTTTAACCTCTCTTTCTAGATATTCAAGATTGTGTGCTCTCTGTCTCCGCTTACATTCTATGTGTTGGGTGTCCTGACCCACATTTGAGCTATCATGCTGCAACATCTGGTGCTGTGGGCTTAGAAAATCCAACATGGCCAAAAAGCCCACATGTACGCCAGAATAGGAAAACTGTGCAGTACTGGCATGGAAAACCTCATGATGGCCAGAACTTCCCAGAAAATGCACAGGGAAATGCATGAAGAATAGGCTGCCACCCATTTTTGCCTAGGTTGTGAGCACAGGAGGGCACTGCCTAAAACCACCATTGGGCTACCCACACAGTAGCCTGAAACCATTGGGAATGGCAATGCTGATTGCCAAAAGCAACCTAGAACTGTGGGGAATTCATTTTCTTAAATCCCAAAAATGGTTGCATTACCAGTACTCACCACTATCAGAAAGCTGGCGTTTTAAAACCACCAGACTTTTGTGTAAAACTGAACAAATGAAACAAAACCAGACCAAGGAAAGACTTGCTAAGAGGTGGATACAATGTAAAACTATACTCTGAAATTACTTGAAGGAAGTAATTATTTAATGTGTATGTAAAAATCGTAATAGACTTAAACTGGGGGACAAAAAGTGACATTTAGCTGAAACCTGGCTTAATGAAACTGAATTCTGCCTGACATCTACCCCCACAGGAGTTAAAACCTGCTCAGCCACTCTTCCCCTTGCCAAAAGGAGTTGTCACCTCTCTGATTAGATTAGGGGTGGAGCAGCTACAGGGAGTTGAACAAAGGCCTGTCCTGGGCCCAGGCTGATGGTTTATTGGGGGGATCGTAAATGGCTTCCTTTTGATCAAAGCCCTTCCTTGACTCAGGCAGAAGTTATATTGGGGGCGTCATAAAAGTGGCTTCCTCTTGGCAGAAACGGGGAGGGGCAGCCCCTCTGAGGACAGGCTGAGTTTAAAGAAAGTGTATAGACTGGTTTCTCCACCATGTGACCTGGGAAGACACACCCCTGTTGGCCAGAATATGATTTTAAGAAAGATGTATAACTCATGGTGCGGACTTGTCAAAATTATCTAAATGATACCATAATTCTTGTGATTTTTCTGCCCACATTTTAAGAGGTTTTAGGACCTGGTGGTATGATCTGAGGGGTTGCTAGCGGAAAATAGGGTTTCACTCCAAATGTCTGCATGTTAAAAATCTGACACTTCATCAATTAATGTCCATACTCCTTGCGCACATGTGTGTAAATTTGGGTAAATGTCTGATATTGCAACACCAGTTAAAAAGTGCAAAATGTTGCCATTTCTGAATGCAAGCTCCCAGGAAGAGCAGAGTTTGAAAAGAGTATACCTCATGTGATATGTGATGGGTGCATGTAATTTTAAACAACTGTGTATCTGTGCAATATGTATTTGAATCAAATATAGATTTGTGGGCAAACTGACCAGGGGAGGATCCTCTGACCCATAAAACCTACAGCATCACTCTGACTCCCATTTCCTTCCCCCAATCAGGGGAGAGGGGAGAATTGGGCCAATGACAAGTAGAGAGGGGCAGGCTTAGCTAGGCCCAGGCACACACCCATTTTCAAAACACATAAAAAGAGACTGCTGGGGCAGGTAGAGAGATTCAAATCCAGTTGCTGCAACGCGCTCTGCCGTACCACACAACATCCAGAAGATACCAGATCCAACACTAAGACTTTAAAACTCCAAAGAACTTGATTCAGAACTCAAAGCAAGGACCTAAACCCACAAACTGAGAACTCTTCTCAGCAGGCCTCAGCATCCAGCAAACCTAACAGCGGTAGCAGCATCCAGGAGCCGTGCAGATCAGCGCTGTGTCCAGAGAAAGCTGTGCAGAAAGATCCAGGAGCTGTGCACTGACGCTGTACCCAGAGATCCAGGAGCCGGGCCAGGAGCAGTGTCAGACCAGACCAGCAGAGCAGAGACCAGACGCTGTGCGCAGAGACCGTCCGGGGCGAAACCAGAACCAAAGCCATCTTGACCCGATCTGTGAGACCTAGACCTTCCAAATACATTGTGAGTACAGCTAGGACGGTGTGAAACCAAATCTCTTAGTTTCCAGTGATATAATTCAATCTATTTAATCTAAGTAGAACTGCCTCCTAACTGTCACTTGTCAATTCTGCAGCCGCATAGCTGTCACCTGTCATTTTTAAAAGCTGTCACCTGTCAATTTGAGTTACTTTAAATTCGAAAAACGACATTTACAAAATCGTTCATATCTTTGGAACCGTTTGGGCTAGAAACTTGGTTTAACTTTCCTCTGAAATCTTAGAATCTTAGCTTTTCAACGAACCTAGAACCGACTTTTGCCGTAATCGTGATTCACACATTCGCAAATTTTGCCGCGATTCGCGATTTGGTTAAAAATCCAGCCACGTGTGAAAACAGCAGCTTCCTTGCTTTCCTTTGCCAAAAATTCGTTTAACCTGCTAGTTACTCCTAGAGCATTGTTAAAGGGAGCCTGAGCTCATCCCAAGTATCTTTCACTCACCCTGAACCTCCTAAAGGGAATTAAAACCATTTTCAGCATATTCCTCACTTCATTGCCAGCACATATAAAAGCATTTTGGGCCTGTGTTTCAACTTCTATCCGTAGTCTAAGCTTGCTGGGGTGAACTGAATTACATTTGATTGCATGTCTGAGAACTGTGTGCTACTCTTCATTTCCTTACATTGCATAAGGGGGGGAGTGGATTGCCAGAGAAAAGTGATTACATTGTTTTGTTGAAATCATATTGAGTATTTTCTGTACTGCATTTTCATTCAACATTGCATCCATCTGAACTTATATAAAGCATTCTCTACCACCTTATTCTTCTGTTCCTATTCACAAGTGTGCTACCTCATCCTTATACTACTCCTGGGTAACCAAATCAGTTTACTAGTAGGACATTATTCACTGTTGATCACTGCTCATGTTTTAAGTGTGATATTAATTATTAATTCATTATAAAAGTGTGATATATATATATATACTGTTAATTGTTTTTCAAATAAACCTTTTAAACTTGCAAAACAGAACTACTTCTTGGCTCAGTGGGGTCAGGGGGATTCTAAGAGAGGGGTGTTATATTGGGGTAGTCATCCAGAACTCATGAACTGGACATAAAGATATATCAATAAGGGTTTCCATTCAGTATCCCAGACTAGGCATTGACTTAGCTGTAGTGTTGAATTGAATCCTCTTACAAAGTGGGGGCTCGGGCCGGACGTCTGGGTTAGACCTATCACTTGTGCAGCTTAATACAGTGTGCTAACTGACGGGATACATACATCCGGTCGGATCACCACGCTGTTTTACGCTGTAAAGCACTCTTCAAAGGGACACTCTAAGGAAAAGGTCTGTTTTGCAAAAATAAAATACTAATTTCTGTAAGTCAGGACAGAGATCAATCTCTAGAATGACGACCTTGGTAGACATGAAAATAGCGAGGGAGCACCTCTTACATATGCTATTTGTGAGAGGTGAGTGGGCTCACCAGGACCAAATGGTCTGGTTGCAGGCCATCGCGCAACAGGTCACTGAAACAGGGTCAGACAAATGGAGAGATCAGGGTCCATTACATGTGGCCCTGAGTGAACTATATATGGCTCCTAAAGCCAAAGATGAACACAATAAGATTGCCAGGATAGCGGCATACCTGTACCTATATGTGGGAGACATGCAGGATAAATGTACTGAAAGCCAAGATCTGGCGAATAAGCGACAGATGGCGTTAGAGAAGGTCCAATCTGACCTGGTCTCTTCTGAGCAGAGGCTGCAGGGGAGCCAGGAGTCAGAAAATGATAGTAGGCAGTATATCATTAAAATAAAAGAGGACATGGATAGACTGCAACAGGAGAAGGCTGATCAGGATACCAGATTTCTGGCCTTGCAGAAGGAGTACCAAGAAGGGTTGGACTCCCTTCTGCAGAGCCAGAAAAAGCTGGAGCAACAACTGGACTTCAACAGGGCATGCACAGAACAGGTAGCCACCCTGCAAATTCGATTAGACAGAGAGAAAGAGGAAAGCAATAAATTGATTCTGAAAGACTTGGATACCCAGGCAGAGTTTGATCAGGAGCACCAGAAAGCTGGTGCCTTCCAAAGGCAAAGGGACGACCTGGCGGCACAGATACAGGCTCTAAATCAGGAAAGGGATACCTTAGGCCAGGAAGTATGCCACTTAAAAAGGAAAATGGAAGAAAATCACCTGGCCCTCCAGGGACTGGGTGACCTCCAAAAAGAACACCAGAACTTGTTAGAGCACACCAGGAGGGTGGAGGAGGCTCTGGCAAGAAAGGAGCAGGCCAGTAGGGAAGGGACTCAGGAGGTAACCCTCCTGCAGCAAAGACTGGCCCAGTACTCCAGGACCAATCAGGAGGCACAGAGAGAAAATGAGGCTCTCTGTCAGCACAATGATAGGCTCCAACAACAGGTAGTGATGCAGGAGAGACTGATAGAGTCTAGTAAGGCCTTAACTGAGGAACTGAAAGCGCAGGCTCTTGCATTGCAACAGGGAGCAGGGGCGGATAGAGACCAGGTTCGCTGGGAGAGGGAGACTCCGGAGCATAACCTCAGGAGCCCTAGTACCAGAGGCCTTCATATCTCTCAGTCCCTGGACTCTGCCACCCCCATGTCACCTCGCGCACATGAGCACCGGGCCACAGGGATGGCAGATTACTATCCAACCAGAAGTATGGGGCTCATAGGCCAGTACCTCCCAGGAATGGAGGGGTGGGCATCCGGGTATGGGCACCCAAGCACGGTGCAATTTAGTGGGGAACCCCAGGAGAGTAGGCCCATTAAGGGCATCCTGAAAACTTCTGCCCAGTTAGGTTGGTGGGGGGGGTACCCAGCAAATCCTGGCAGCAAGGAGGAATCTGAAGACTCCTCTGAACGGCGAAGGACACAGGAGACCAGGTCCCCACATTCTGCCAGCCATTCCCAGGCTCGCAGAATCCGGGAAAACCTGGAAGAGCAGACAGGAACCTCTGGGAGCAGTGCCTCTGAGTCAGAGGATGAATGGACCAGGGTTACCCGAACCAAAAAGGCCAATAAGGCAAAAAGGGACTTGCTTAAGGACCCATTGAAGCAAATAAAGGCAATAAGGAGTGTCATCACGCCTTATCATAAGAACGCCAAGTATTCCGTTTGGGAACACTTGGAGCTCTATGAGCAAATGATGGAGACTTTCCATTTGAAGGACAGCAGTAGCTGCATCCAGTACGTCAAATGGACATTCTCCCCAGAATACTCCAGTTTCTTTGCGGGGCTGGAGGACCAAAATCATTTAAGATGGTCCACCTATAAGGCGGCCATCTTGAAACATTTTTCTGTTCACAGAAATCCTCAAGAGGCTCGCAAGGCAGCCTACAATTTACAATGTGGGGAGGATCAGGCCCCACAAGAATTTGTGCAAGAACTGAAACGTGCCTTTGCTCAGACCACCAGAAGGGTGCGCACAGACAGCAGAGAATTTGTCAATACATTTTTCCATGCCTTGCCCAAATACATAATGACCCAGCTTGTGAGATATTTTCATGAGAAAAGATCTTTAGACTGGGTCATTGAACAGGCTACCCGGATCTATGAGGTGCAGAAGCCTATCGAAAATAAAAATAAAGCGCCGAAAAACCCCAAAACCAACAGCACCCCTGCTGCTGCCAAGGTGGCAGAGGTAAAGGTTGCCCCCGTTTTAGATTTGGAGATGGGGGGCCTCAAAACCTGCCTGCACCAAATAATTCACAGCCCAGAAGGCCCTCGGGCCAGTCACCAACAAAGAGTCGAGGAGGTAGTCCCACAAATGGGGTCCCCCGCTCCCCTGACTATGTAAGTCCCCGCTACAAGGGAAACCGACCAATCCTGGGTTATGTGTGGACTCCTCCAGCCCAAGGGGGGGATCCAGCCAAGCACCTAACCCAGGGAACTTCCCTCCCAACTTCCCACAGGAGGGCAGAAATTCTCCAAATCCTGGGCAGAACTTTTTCCCCAGGTATCCACCCAATTTCCAGCCCCAAAATCATCCATCCTTCTTTCCCCAATTCCCTGAGCCCAGACAACCTAATCCGGGAGAGGGTAGGCCAAGGGTGGAGGGGTACCAAAATCTTCCCAACCAGGGGTACTACCAGAGAAGGGATAGCTACCCTTCCCGGGATCAGCCCAGGGGAGAAAATAGAGCCCCGTATCAGCCTGAGCGGGTTTCACAACTTGAGCGCCAGGCCCAAAATATGGCACGAGATCTGGGTCACATACCGAGGGCTCAACAGAACCCTCAGATGAGCATGCCACCGCCGAATGCCCCAAACTCTGGACCTGGTGCTCCAGCACAATGACGGGGGCAGCACCCCGATAACACACCGGTTCCCAGGGAGGAGGCACAAGGGGAAGTGGGGTGTAAAGCCTTGGAGGAAGCTTCCTTCCCAACTTGTAAACAGCCCCTGGAAAACCAGGAACCAGAAACAAAATCTCCTACCCCTGAAAGCCTGCCTCCCAAGGAGCAGAGGGTGGGGTAGGAGAAACAAAGGAACCAAACAGACCCACTTTGTGGAGGAGGTAGAGATCTTCCAATTTGAGGGAGAGGGATCCTCAGAAGATCCTGGGAAAAGGATCTTCTCCTTCAGAGATGGGGGAACTCCTCCCAAAGAAAAATGGGTCCCAAGGGATTCCAATCCAGACTGGGGAGATATGGAGACTGAGCTACCGCCGCCCATCATCTCATCCCAGAACCCACAATACCAAAATCCCCTGGTTCAAACCCATCCTGGTGACTGCCTCCAAAAAGGGGGGGGCGGCCCAGAACCAGAACCAGGGGAACCCACAACGGCTCTGATCTCCAGTTGCCAACTTTTTCTTTCAGATTCCCAAGACTCTCCACAGAATTCTGCCCAAATCTCTTCTCTAGCAATGTCCAAAACCAGAAAGTTAGCCCACCAGTTGTCCAAAAATGTGCATTATCTGTGCCCTATTGAGGAGAAGGAGGGAAGATACAATGCCCCGGTACAAGTACAGGGGCAGGGTACAATTTTGGCACTGGTGGACACTGGATCCCAAGCTACCCTTCTGTCCAAAAGGGCCTTTGAGGAACTAAATGCAGGAAAGGGGGAGGATTACCGAATTCCTCTCACCTCTCTTCCTGGACAACTGCAGAACTTTGACGGGAAGGAAATTCCCGTTGAGGGGACTGCAGACTTGGACATTAAAATCGGGCGACACAAGGTGAAACACCCGGTCATAGTAGTGACTCCAGAGGGCACCCCTTGTTTACTAGGGAATGACCTCCTGAGAAGGTTGTCACCCCTAATAGATTGCGTAAACAAGGTCCTCTGGACCCAGACTAGCCGACCAATACAATTAAAACAGAGTGTCAACCACGTTAGTTTAAACGGCACCTGCCACATGGTTTAACAAAAATCTGACCAAGTCGAATTTCACTTCCAGAACAACCAATTTCCAGATTTGACAGTAATAGCAGTAGGACAACAGGCTGGTGATGGGGGTCCTCTCTATTTCTGAAAATCAACCTTCCAGTTTAAGGTGGTATTCCACACTGGAAGGAAACACTCTGAAATTCTTCACCCATCCACAATCAGAAACTCCCACTCCTATAGTCCAGAAAGATGTGAAATCAGCTCAGAGCCTGGCTGATATTCAGCAAATTGGAGAGCAGTTGTTCATCCCTGTTCAGTTAAATGATGGGAAGGACTCTGTTCTCGCTCGAGTGTGTGTGAACAACGGTAAGAGCTTCATCAGCAAAGCCATGTTCCGCCAACTCCCAAAAGATCCAGCCATTCCCACATTCAAACTGATAGACAATTGGGAAATGGACCTGGAAGCACCTAATTCCAAACATCTCCTGCCAAGCAGGTGTATGCTCAAAATCTCCATTGGCAACAAGAGCATAGTCCATAATTGTTGGGTCGTGCGAGACGTCACTGCCGCCTTTTACTTAGGCAGTGACATTCTCAATCGCTTTGCCATTAGTTTGGACCTAATAAACTTCAAAGCTTGGTCCCGATTAGCGGATAATCCCATGGGCTTTGATGATCCAGAAAAAGCATTTAGGTCAGCTCAATTGCTACCTTATGCAGTTGAAATTCAGATCAAAGAGGAAGTCACCATCCCAGAAAGGACCCGACAATTCTCCCTGGAAGTGAAAGTTAAAAGAGGACAAAAATTGCAAAACCCTGATGCTTATATTCATCTAAATGCTTATATCCAACAGCAAGGGTTAGGGGTAAACCCAACACCATTAGTCAACATAGGACATGACACCATTCCAATAGAGGTGGATAACAGCGACTTAAAGAGTATTACTCTAGCCGCAGGCACCATTATTGGAATGGCGGTTGATGACCGACATTTTTCCATCGATTTAGGAAATGAACTGTTAGGACCAATCCCAAAGGACTGTTTTGACAGTGACAGTGATGACAACACAACACCAGACAGGATTTTCACCCGGCATGGGGGGAACATCCTGGTGTACACTTCTTGCCCTTATGGTAAGGAAGATGTGACTTGTGACTTCAGGAGGGATGAGGTGATTTTCCAGGTCCATGAGGGTTGCCTTTCCCACCTGAGGCCTCCAGTCCAAACCAGCACTCTGACCAGGGACTTCTCCACCCAGCTGGAGGAGGCCGCTGAGATAGCCAAACCAGAAGTCTTTCCAGGCTTCAGGCAGATGGTGGAAGAGAGAGTCAACCTAGCTGATGCCTGTGTGACTCTGGAACAGAAGCAAAAGTTGAAACAAGTTTTCTTGGATTTCCAAGATCTCTTTGCGATAGACTCATATGACTGTGGTCGCACCGACATCCACACCACAACAATTCCCACGGACCCTGGAATGACGCCAGTGTTTGTGAAGCAATATCGTTTGCCTCTCGCATCCATGGAGTCCCTTACTGAAATAATTAAGAACCTTGAGTCCCGGGGAATAATCCATCCAGTCCACAGCACTTTCAATAATCCGGTGCTGGAAATATTGAAGTCAAACGGCCAGTGGAGACTCTGCGCCGACCTTAGGGAGCTCAACAAACGGGTCCATACTTCCCAATGGCCTCTGCTCTACATTGACCAAGGGCTGGCCCAGATCCAGGGGTCACAGGTATTCACTGCAATAGACCTGACCAATGGATACTGGACTGTGCCTGTCAGTAGGGAGGACCAATACAAGCTGGCTTTTACCTTTTGGGGTCAGCAGTACACATGGACCCGGACTCCCTTCGGAAACCTCAACTCCGGCAATGAATTCAACATTTTCCTACACAAGGCCATGCCCGACCTGGGTGCAAGGGGTAACCTGGCTTATGTAGATGATGTCCTCATCAAAAGTTCATCTGTGGAGGAACACATAGCGGAGATCCGTTATGTTCTGACCCAGTTGAGGGCCGCCGGAGCAAAACTTTCCTTTCAGAAAGCACAGTGGTGTAGAACCCGTGTAAATTTCTTGGGGCATGAGATTTCTCCTCAGGGTCTCTGTCCCCAGGGAAAGAAAGTGGAAGCACTTCAGAAACTGAAAGACCCCACAACTCTGCGGGAACTAAGGAGCCTCCTTGGACTGACTAATTACAGCAGAAAGTTCATTGAGGGCTACGCAGAGATCACCAGACCCCTGATTCATCTCCTGAAGGGGGGGGTCAAGAGGGAATGGGGTCCAGAACAAGCCGAGGCGGTAAAACAACTCACAAGAAGCCTCTCACAAGCGCCTTGCCTAGCTTACCCTGTCAGAAACAAGGAGTTCTTCCTGGAGACGGGGTTCTCTAATACGTGCTTGACGGCAGTATTATACCAAAAGCATGACAAGGTCAATAAAGTAATCTCCTATGCGAGCAAAACTTTATCCTCTGTGGAGGAAAAATTCAACGATTGTGAGAAGGCACACCTGGCAACGGTGTGGGCATTGAAGAATTACCGCCCGTTTATCCATGGGGAACACATCATAGTGGAGACTCCACACCAGCCTCTGCAATATCTCCAAAGTGACAGAATCCGGGCCGGAAATGTGAGTAATTCCCGAATTACTTCCTGGATTCTGTCAATGCAAGGCTTTCCTGTGGAGGTCAGATATGGCCAAAACAAGAAGAGTCCCCTCGCGCAAGGTCTGGCTGACTTGCATGATTGAGCCAGAGAAAACTGTCTCGAGGACGAAAGTCTAAAAATCAAGGACAACACGGAGGCATACCTTAATTCCCCACACAAAGTCTTTGAAGAGGACAAGTGTGAGGGAATGCCCACTGTCTATGTGGATGGATGCTCTTACCATGTTGACAACAACGGGGAGAAAGAACTGGTGGCTGGCGTAGGGAATGCATGGGTGAAGGAGTTCCCAGAACCCTCCGCTGGATACAAAATTGGTCCCTGAAGTAGTCAGGTGGCAGAATTGATGGCTGTGCATCAAGCCATCCTCACTGCTGTCCAACATCAGCTCCACGAACTGGTCATAATCACCGATTCGGATTATGTACGGAACGGGTTTGTGGAGCACCTGGTCAACTGGAAAACCAGAGGCATGTTATGCGCTAATAACAAACCCCTGAAACATGGGAAGTTAATCCAAAACATTGATGATCTGGTCACCTCGAATGGGATGACCATCTACTGGAAGAAGATCAAGGGTCATTCCAAAGTAGAGGGACCAGACAAAACTGGAAATGACTTAGCTGATCAGCTGGCCAAAACCGGGCCATCCAAGGGGATCTAATCGAAATAGAGTCCCTGTTGGGGGAAATCAAGGTCACCGCTATCACTAGGTCCCAGACAAGTGCTCACAATGATCTTTCAACTGCACAATGGAGTAAGGAGACCCCTGATGCTGATTTAATTACAGCTCAGAAGGGGGATCCAATTATTGGTAAGTTTTACCAACACCTTGAGGACCCTGAGAACTTTCCCCTGACGGATACCGATTACATTGGGAAAGAGGACCTAGGAGTGTTGATGAAATGTCCAAAAATGTTCCGAATCCAAGACGGTTTGTTGGTAAGGAAATCCCAAGCTGGCCATGATCAGTGGGTGGTTCCTACCTCCTTCCGAAGCCTGATGTTAAGTCACGCCCATGATGCGGCTACCGCCGGTCATAGGGGGTTTCATACAACACTTGAGATCTTAAGAGAGGTTGCCTGGCCACACATGGGCCAGGACCTCAACCAATATTTGAAGGGTTGTCTTGTGTGTGCACAATTTCAGCCAACATCCCTCACACACCGGGCGCCTCTCCAAAAGAGGGGAATGACACTCCCATGGTCAGATTTACAAATCGACTTTGTAGCCCCCGTGATTCGCTCCGCTAGGGGGAATAAGTACATGTTGACTGTGACATGCTTGTTTACCAAGTGGGTGGAATGTCTCCCAGCCCCAAACTGCAAGGCAGAAACGGCAGTTGCCTTGATGATTAACCACATCTTTTCCCGTTTTGGTCTACCTCAAAGGATTAAGTCAGACAGAGGTAGCCACTTCACCAATGAAGTGATGGCAAAGATGTGGGAGATACTGGGGGTCAAGAGAAAGCTACACATTGCTTACAGGCCAGCTTCTTCTGGAGCAGTGGAACGCTACAACCAGACAATTGTGAGCATCTTAAAAAAGTTTGTGGCAGATTCTGGGCCAAGTTGGGATATCCGATTACCTCTGGTCCTAATGGCCATCAGATCTACCCCTTCATCTGCAACCAAAATGTCACCATTTGAGTTGATGACTGGACGCAAGATGGTGCTTCCTCAGCATTTGCTCTACAGAACCCAAGAGCAAACGTTGATAAATGCCTCCACAACTCATGAGTATGTGGAGAATTTAAGGAAACACCTTCAGCATGCTTTTGCCTATGCTCAGCGGAATCTAGAAAGATCAGCCGAGAGCATGAAGACCCAATATGATTTAAAAACTACCCGAAAGGAATATAAGGTGGGTGATCGGGCCTATCTATACAATTTCCAAAGGAACCAGGCTAAACAGCGAAAATTCTTGCCTACATGGAAGGGACCCTTTGAGATTATAGACAAGATCTCCCCTGTGGCCTACAAGATCCGCATCCCCAAAGGTGGTTTGGCAGAGGGGGAAGACAAGTGGGTCCACATAAACCAGTTGAAGTGTTGCCATCCCAGGCACACTTTGCTGCAACTGGAGGAGTCTTCGGTAATCCCAGAGTGTACCGCTCCAGAGTAATTCAATTCCAACCCTAAAAGATCCTACATATAGCCTATCAAATTCTGTGTTTCTCAAGTTTATGTGTTCCTGTCTCTTAATTTAAAAAAATGTGCATGTTCATATCTGTTGAGTTCTAAAATATATATGCCACCCCACTATATCAATGGTGGGGGAGAAATGTCCATGAATAGGTATTGCCGCTCTTCCTTTGTCGTCCTAGGAGAAAGAAAACCTGGAGACTGGCCAAGGAGGACAATCCGGAGACCGGGAGCAGAGACCCGAGGGGCCCGGGGTATCGCGCAATCCTCCCATCAGGACCAGCAAGGAGAACTGATTGATCGACTGGAGGGAGGAAAAGATGCTGAACTGTGCCATTGCAGAATTGGAAGAAGATTATGCGAACATACCAAACGTGGGTCAAAACCTCCTGTGTACTCGACTCCCCATCGACTCAAATTCAAGTGCAGTTGCGTGGGGGGGCTTTGTTGGGTGTCCTGACCCACGTTTGAGCTATCATGCTGCAACATTTGGTGCTGTGGGCTTAGAAAATCCAAGATGGCCAAAAAGCCCACATGTACGCCAGAATAGGAAAACTGTGCAGTACTGGCATGGAAAACCTCATGATGGCCAGAACTTCCCAGAAAATGCACAGGGAAATGCATGAAGAATAGGCTGCCACCCATTTTTGCCTAGGTTGTGAGCACAGGAGGGCACTGCCTAAAACCACCATTGGGCTACCCACACAGTAGCCTGAAACCATTGGGAATGGCAATGTTGATTGCCAAAAGCAACCTAGAACTGTGGGGAATTAATTTTCTTAAATCCCAAAAATGGTTGCATTACCAGTACTCACCACTATCAAAAAGCCGGCGTTTTAAAACCACCAGACTTTTGTGTAAAACTGAACAAATGAAACAAAACCAGACCAAGGAAAGACTTGCTAAGAGGTGGATACAATGTAAAACTATACTCTGAAATGACTTGAAGGAAGTAATTATTTAATATGTATGTAAAAATCGTAATAGACTTAAACTGGGGGACAAAAAGTGACATTTAGCTGAAACCTGGCTTAATGAAACTGAATTCTGCCTGACATCTACCCCCACAGGAGTTAAAACCTGCTCAGCCACTCTTCCTCTTGCCAAAAGGAGTTGTCACCTCTCTGATTAGATTAGGGGTGGAGCAGCTACAGGGAGTTGAACAAAGGCCTGTCCTGGGCCCAGGCAGATGGTTTATTGGGGGGATCGTAAATGGCTTCCTTTTGAACAAAGCCCTTCCTTGACTCAGGCAGAAGTTATATTGGGGGCGTCGTAAAAGTGGCTTCCTCTTGGCAGAAACGGGGAGGGGCAGCCCCTCTGAGGACAGGCTGAGTTTAAAGAAAGTGGATAGACTGGTTTCTCCACCATGTGACCTGGGAAGACACACCCCTGTTGGCCAGAATATGATTTTAAGAAAGATGTATAACTCATGGTGCGCACTTGTCAAAATTATCTAAATGATACCATAATTCTTATGATTTTTCTGCCCACATTTTAAGAGGTTTTAGGACCTGGTGGTATGATCTGGGGGGTTGCTAGCGGAAAATAGGGTTTCACTCCAAATGTCTGCATGTTAAAAATCTGGCACTTCATCAATTAATGTCCATACTCCTTGCGCACATGTGTGTAAATTTGGGTAAATGTCCGATATTGCAAAACCAGTTAAAAAGTGCAAAATGTTGCCATTTCTGAATGCAAGCCCCCAGGAAGAGAAGAGTTTGAACAGAGTATACCTCATGTGATATGTGATGGGTGCATGTAATTTTAAACAACTGTGTATCTGTGCAATATGTATTTGTCATGATCTCTGCTTCCAAAAGGTCAGGGTTTTCCCAACTCCCTTGGAAGCAGATCCATAACCCAGGTTCCGAGGGCCAACCATTCCCAATTGGGACCTTTTGGACCCAGTCCTGGCGCCAGTGGCACCAGGCTCATAAATGTGCCCAGTCCCAGCGCTGGAAGCGCCGGGCTCATAATGCTTGGGTGGACTTACCTGCAGCAGACCATGCTGCTTACTTGCCTGCTAGCTGAGCCTCTGATCCTCTTCTGTTTGGAACTACTTTTCCTGTTGGGTGGGGCAGGAGCCACTCCCTAGATTCAGAACACTGGAACTCTTCTGGAAAGCAGGAACTCTTTTCTTACCTAGGCGTGGCTGTGGAAGGAGACACCTAAGCACTACAGGAGGCTATTTAAACCACACCCGGTGGATGAATCTTGCTTTGCGTTATTCTGCATCCTCTGCAGCAGAACGCTCATCGTGTCTTCTGCATCGGATCCTGGGCCTAAGGAAAAAGGCTTACCATCCTGAATCCAGTCTTCAGCAACACCTATAAAGACAAGAAAGAACAGGTTAGCATTCCGGCATCTGAAAGACAAAGGCTTACCTACTCTTCGTGCGCTCCGGAGGTCTTCACACTGCATTCCGGCATCTGAAAGACAAAAGCTTACCGACTCTTCGCACGCTCCGGAGGCCTTCGGCGCTGCGTCCTGCATCTGAAAGACAAAACAAGGTGCGTTTAAAGACATTGGGGAACTTGGATACTCACGTGCCATTACTCCTTTCCACATCAACCCCAGTGGGTATTCCGGCACCCTGCAGCCGCTCCGAACTCGTACCTGCAAAATAAAAGACAGTTAGAGCGCATCGTGAAGCAGGCAACAAGCGCTTATTTACGTGCTTCCAGGCGCTTCTATTCATCTTACGGACTCCATCTTCAACTGACTTCAGCCCGTCATCCGCCATCGCCGGAACCTGCAAAACAAGAGACATCATTGCTAAAGACTTTAAAGACAATAGAATTACTCGAAACTTACCGTTCGTGCAGTAAACGACGGACAGCAGTCCTCTGAAGTCAAGAGGCCTGCGCTACCGATCCAGTGAAGAAACTGGTTACAGCACCCTGCCCCGAGGCAGATGGAGAGCTCGGCATTCACTTACCTAAGGTGAGAGCGTTAACCTTTGGAGGTCTACAGGAGAGCAAAAAAGGGAAGAGATAGGGACACCCCAATAACCCCAGTTCATTAATCCCATATTTTCTGTCTGCAGACATCTTACTCTTGAAGTCAGGCATACAGTGCACAGAGGTCCAGCCCAAAGAGCCAACCGGGTTCTACACATCACCTTTGAAGATACGGTAGTCGCCCAGTCAAGACCGGCGCCTCTGCGAGAATCAGGTGAGCGTTACAGAACGCAAAGCCTACCGCAAAACTCTCGCCCAGGCGCTATGGAAACCTCGGATACTGACCACCTAGCCCGGTTACTTGGGGAACTAAGGGCAGAAGTGCATGCAGCTCATCAGGAAACGAATGCTCTAAGAAGGGAACTAATTATTTCCAAGGAGAGAACAGACGGTCTTGCTAGACAATTGCTACAGTCACAAGCCGGACAAACCCCGTTACCCGCATCAGGGGCAAATCTTCCTTCAACATCCTCTTTGAATCCAGTGCAGATCAACCTACCTGGGAATGTACCTCTGGCTCCGCCCGAACGATTTTCTGGTGACCCAAAGAGGTTTGCAGTATTTATCAATCAGTGCCGGTTGCACTTCTTATGCCGGCCAGCAGCCTTTCCAACTGATCAAGCTAAAGTAGCTTTTGTACTTTCGTACCTTAGTGGCAATGCGGCAGACTGGTCGATCCCTCTAGTTAATCAAGATGATCCGGTTCTCCATGATTTTCAAGCCTTTCAGCTTAGTATGGAAAAACTGTTCGCAAGACATTCACAGGGGCAGGCCTTGGACAATGAGCTTCTTTCGTTGCGACAGGGTAATCAAGACCTTTTGGCTTATATTGCATCTTTCAATAGACTAATAGTGGAAACTCAATGGCCTGAGGACAAAAGGATTACGCTGTTTTAAGAGGTCTACGTGGAGAGCTCAAAGACGTTTTAGCCCAAGTAGTGAATCCCCCACAAGACTGTTCGTATTATATAGACTTGGTCGTTCAAATAGATCATAGACTGCAGAACAGGAAGGCCGACCGTTCCAAGTTTGATGCTCGAGTATTTTCCAAACCGCCAACTCCTTCCAAAGGAGTAGACTCCGGGGAACCCATGCAAATCGGGGGTCTGAAAGGTCCTCTAACACAAAAGGAGCGGGAAAGGAGAAAACAGTTGCAATTATGCCTATATTGTGGAAACTCAGGGCACTTTCTTCGAGACTGTCCGGTGAAACCTGCCAAGAAGGCAGTAGGAGCTGCAGTTACCAAAGTTACAAACTCTGAGCAGGGAAACGACCTCGCCCGACAAGAATAGAGGTCCTCTTGCCGAGCGTGAAAACCAGTTCCGTGACCTCGCATTTCGTGATACCTATGGTCCTCATTAGCCCTGATAATCCGGATCGATTACACGCAATTGAAGCTTACGTCGACAGCGGTGCCATCGGCAATTATGTGGATCATGAAATGGTTTTGAGGATGAATCTAACTCTTTGTCCCAAGGCTGTAAAGGACGTCATTACTACAGTGGATGGTACGGAGATAGCCTCCGGGCCAGTAACGCATGCCACTCAAGAGGTGACGCTAGTAAGTCAAGATGGACACCATGAGAAGATCGTGTTCGATGTGATCAAGGCCCCTCAGTTTCAGATTATTCTAGGAATACCTTGGTTAGAGAAACACAATCCTCTGATCGATTGGCGAGCAAGAACGGTCCAGTTTCCAGAATGTGTCTCTACTTGTCACCCTCCACCTGGTGTTGCACTGGCAGCAATTTCTTCAGAGACTCCCCAGTTACCTCCCGAATACCTTGAATACCAAGATGTTTTCCGGAAGGATCAGGCTAACACTCTACCTCCTCATAGGTCTTATGACTGCCAGATAGACCTGATACCTGGATCTACTCCTCCTTGTAGTAGAATTTATGCCCTCACCGAGCCTGAGAACCTTCACCTTCGACAATACCTGGATCAATACCTGGCGAATGGGTTTATTCGTCCTTCCAAGTACCCTGCTTCTTCAGCTTTGTTCTTCGTTCCAAAAAAGGAAGGAGACCTTAGAACTTGTATCGATTATCGCTCCCTGAACCAGATCACCGTTAAGAATAGATAACCGTTACCTTTGATCCCTGAACTCCTGGACCAAGTCAGAAAAGCATGCATATATACAAAGCTGGATCTTAGAGGAGCTTACCACTTGGTACGAGTAAAAGAGGGCGATGAATGGAAGACTGCCTTCCGCACCAAGTATGGGCTATTTGAATATCAGGTCATGCCCTTCGGACTTTGCAATGCCCCGGCCGCCTTTCAATATTTTATGAACGATGTCCTCAGAGAGCTCATAGATGTGTGTGTTGTTGTTTACATTGACGACATCCTCGTTTATTCTTTATCGGAATCTGAACATCGGAAACACGTGAAAATGGTCCTCGAAAGATTGCGTCAACACAAACTTTTCGCTAAGTTGGAAAAATGTGTTTTCAACGTGACTGAAGTTGAATTCTTGGGATTCATATTATCACCTGGCGGAGTACGTATGGATTCAAAGAAGGTCGATGCAGTTCTCAAATGGCCATCACCATCCTCCGTAAAAGGTGTGCAAAGCATGTTAGGCTTCGCTAACTTTTACCGCAGGTTTATCCCCGAATTCTCTCGAATAGTCCAGCCCATCACTGCCTTGTTAAAGAAAAACAAACGTTTTGAATGGTCTACCGAGGCGGAACAAGCTTTCCAGGATTTGAAGACTAAATTTATCTCTGCACCAATCTTAAAACACCCTCGCCCCAAACTCCCCTACATCGTGGAAACTGATGCTTCAAGCCTTGCCATGGGGGCAGTTCTATCACAAAAGGACCCGGTAACCAATCAGTTGCATCCCGTGGCATTTTGGTCCCTCAAATTCTCGCCTCCTGAAATCAATTACACGATTACTGACAAGGAACTTCTGGCTATCAAGTCTGCCTTTAAGGCTTGGCGGCATTATCTGCTGGGGGCCCGACACACCGTTACTGTGATTACGGATCACCGAAACCTGCAATATTTGAAAACCGCAAAAGCCCAATCCTCTAGACAACTCCGTTGGGCATTATTCTTTGCCGAGTTTGACTTCATAATTACCTATCGACCTGGTACAAAGAACGGTAAAGCTGACGCCCTTTCTCGGATGGGAATGGAAAAACACTTGATCAACCCTAAACCTGTACCAATCATTCCCGAACAAAGAATTCTGGGTGTAATCGCCACAGAATCCATAGAGGAAGTTAAGGATAAAGCCAGGCAACTTGTAACTCCAGCAGACATACAGAATTGGCATCTGCAGGGAAAGGACTTTGCAGTAAAGGACAACTTATTGTATTTCCAAGAACGATTATACCTACCCAGCACAGATTTACAGAAAAAAGTAATCTCCTGTTATCACGATTCTTTAATGGAAGGTCATCCCGGTATGGCCAAAACCTCAGAAAAGATCAAGCGCTACTTCTGGTGGCCGTCTTGGAAAAAAGATATCAGAGACTTTATAATGTCTTGTGGAGTATGCGCCCAAAACAAGAGTCAAAAGGAAAGACCAGCAGGCCTCTTACGCCCTATTGACATCCCACCTCGCCCTTGGCATATGCTTTCTATGGACTTCATCACCGATCTACCTCCATGCTCCGGATACAATACGATTCTAGTAATCGTGGACTTATTCTCCAAGATGGCGCATTTCATTCCGCTCAAAGGCTTGCCAACAGCAGCAACTCTGGCCCGAGAATTTCTCGAAAACATCGTCCGACTACACGGTTTTCCTTCGGTTCTAATTTCGGATCGAGGTAGTCAATTTATTTCTCATTTTTGGCGAAGTTGCTGTCGGTCGGCTCAAATTGATGTGAGACTATCGACCAGTCACCACCCTCAGACTGACGGAAAAACCGAGAGGACCAATCAAACTCTGGAACAGTATTTACGCTGCATGCTGCAACAAACTGAAAAAACTTGGAAAGACATCCTTTGGATAGCCGAATATGCCTACAATAACTCTGTCCATTCGGGAACTGGGAAAACACAGTTTTTTCTTTTGTACGGCAGTCACCCTCGAACCTCGGAGTTGGATCCCCTCCAAGATCTTGAAACACCAGCAGTAGACTACCTGCATTCTACAATCACCCAAGCCTTTAAGGAAGCTGTTTCTCACCTTCAAAGGGCTAAAGAACAATACAAGAAAGGAGCAGATCAACATCGGAAAGAAGCCCCTCAATATCAAGTAGGGGACCAAGTCTGGTTATCCACCAAATATCTACCTCTAAAAGGGCCACGCACATTCAACCCAAGATACCTTGGTCCCTATTCCATCACTACCATAGTAAACCCAGTAGCGGTCAAGTTGGACTTGCCCCCTCACATGAAGATACATCCGGTCTTCCACGTCTCTCTATTAAAACCCGTGCAACCTCAAACCCGACTAGCTAAATCTCCAAAACCCATCCTAGTTGATGGAGAACTCGGGTTTGAAGTCAAAAGCATTCTGGACTCCAAGATCTCCAAATCTAAACTATTTTACCTAATTGACTGGAAAGGCTACGGCCCCCAAGAGAGATCCTGGGAACCTGCTGAATATGTCCACGCTCCTCGCCTAATCAAAAGATTTCACCGAACATTTCCTGACAAGCCAAAACCCCCGGAGAAGCCCGGTTTGGGAGGGGCCTTGAGGGGGGGTACTGTCATGATCTCTGCTTCCAAAAGGTCAGGGTTTTCCCAACTCCCTTGGAAGCAGATCCATAACCCAGGTTCCGAGGGCCAACCAGTCCCAATTGGGACCTTTTGGACCCAGTCCTGGCGCCAGTGGCACCAGGCTCATAAATGTGCCCAGTCCCAGCGCTGGAAGCGCCGGGCTCATAATGCTTGGGTGGACTTACCTGCAGCAGACCATGCTGCTTACTTGCCTGCCAGCTGAGCCTCTGATCCTCTTCTGTTTGGAACTACTTTTCCTGTTGGGTGGGGCAGGAGCCACTCCCTAGATTCAGAACACTGGAACTCTTCTGGAAAGCAGGAACTCTTTTCTTACCTAGGCGTGGCTGTGGAAGGAGACACCTAAGCACTACAGGAGGCTATTTAAACCACACCCGGTGGATGAATCTTGCTTTGCGTTATTCTGCATCCTCTGCAGCAGAACGCTCATCGTGTCTTCTGCATCGGATCCTGGGCCTAAGGAAAAAGGCTTACCATCCTGAATCCAGTCTTCAGCAACACCTATAAAGACAAGAAAGAACAGGTTAGCATTCCGGCATCTGAAAGACAAAGGCTTACCTACTCTTCGTGCGCTCCGGAGGTCTTCACACTGCATTCCGGCATCTGAAAGACAAAATCTTACCGACTCTTCGCACGCTCCGGAGGCCTTCGGCGCTGCGTCCTGCATCTGAAAGACAAAACAAGGTGCGTTTAAAGACATTGGGGAACTTGGATACTCACGTGCCATTACTCCTTTCCACATCAACCCCAGTGGGTATTCCGGCACCCTGCAGCCGCTCCGAACTCGTACCTGCAAAATAAAAGACAGTTAGAGCGCATCGTGAAGCAGGCAACAAGCGCTTACTTACGTGCTTCCAGGCGCTTCTATTCATCATACGGACTCCATCTTCAACTCACTTCAGCCCGTCATCCGCCATCGCCGGAACCTGCAAAACAAGAGACATCATTGCTAAAGACTTTAAAGACAATAGAATTACTCGAAACTTACCGTTCGTGCAGTAAACGACGGACAGCAGTCCTCTGAAGTCAAGAGGCCTGCGCTACCGATCCAGTGAAGAAACTGGTTACAGCACCCTGCCCCGAGGCAGATGGAGAGCTCGGCATTCACTTACCTAAGGTGAGAGCGTTAACCTTTGGGGGTCTACAGGAGAGCAAAAAAGGGAAGAGATAGGGACACCCCAATAACCCCAGTTCATTAATCCCATATTTTCTGTCTGCAGACATCTTACTCTTGAAGTCAGGCATACAGTGCACAGAGGTCCAGCCCAAAGAGCCAACAGGGTGCTACACATCACCTTTGAAGATACGGTAGTCGCCCAGTCAAGACCGGCGCCTCTGCGAGAATCAGGTGAGCGTTACAGTATTTGAATCAAATATAGATGTGTGGGCAAACTGACCAGGGGAGGATCCTCTGACCCATAAAACCTACAGCATCACTCTGACTCCCATTTCCTTCCCCCAATCATGGGAGAGGGAAGAATTGGGCAAATGACAAGTAGAGAGAGGCAGGCTTAGCTAGGCCCAGGAACACACCCATTTTCAAAACACATAAAAAGAGACTGCTGGGACAGGTAGAGAGATTCAAATCCAGTTGCTGCAACGCGCTCTGCCAGACCACACAACATCCAGAAGATACCAGATCCAACACTTAGACTTTAAAACTCCAAAGAACTTGATTCAGAACTCAAAGCATGGGCCTAAACCCACAAACTGAGAACTCTTCTCAGCAAGCCTCAGCATCCAGCAAACCTAACAGTGGTAGCAGCATCCAGGAGCTGTGCAGATCAGCGCTGTGTCCAGAGAAAGCTGTGCAGAAAGATCCAGGAGCTGTGCACAGACGCTGTACCCAGAGATCCAGGAGTTGGGCCAGGAGCAGTGTCAGACCAGACCAGCAGAGCACAGACCAGACGCTGTGCGCAGAGACCGTCTGGGGCAAAACCAGAACCGAAGCCATCTTGACCCGCTCCGTGAGACCTAGACCTTCCAAATACATTGTGAGTACAGCTAGGACAGTGTGAAACCAAATCTCTAAGTTTCCAGTGATATAATTCAATCTATTTAATCTAAGTAGAACTGCCTCCTAACTGTCACTTGTCAATTCTGCAGCCGCATAGCTGTCACCTGTCATTTTTAAAAGCTGTCACCTGTCAATTTGAGTTACTTTAAATTCGAAAAACGACCTTTACAAAATCGTTCATATCATTGGAACCGTTTGGGCTAGAAACTTGGTTTAACTTTTGCCGTAATCGTGATTCACGCATTCGGGAATTTTGCCGCGATTCGCGATTTGGTTAAAATCCAGCCACGTGTGAAAACAGCAGCTTCCTTGCTTTCCTTTGCTAAAAATTCGTTTAACCTGCTAGTTACTCCTAGAGCATTGTTAAAGGGAGCCTGAGCTCATCCCAAGTATCTTTCACTCACCCTGAACCTCCTAAAGGGAATTAAAACCACTTTCAGCATATTCCTCACTTCATTGCCAGCACATATAAAAGCATTTTGGGCCTGTGTTTCAACTTCTATCCGTAGTCTAAGCTTGCTGGGGTGAACTGAATTACATTTGATTGCATGTCTGAGAACTGTGTGCTACTCTTCATTTCCTTACATTGCATAAGGGGGGGAGTGGATTGCCAGAGAAAAGTGATTACATTGTTTTGTTGAAATCATATTGAGTATTTTCTGTACTGCATTTTCATTCAACATTGCATCCATCTGAACTTATATAAAGCATTCTCTACCACCTTATTCTTCTGTTCCTATTCACAAGTGTGCTACCTCATCCTTATACTACTCCTGGGTAACCAAATCAGTTTACTAGTAGGACATTATTAACTGTTGATCACTGCTCATGTTTTAAGTGTGATATTAATTATTAATTCATTATAAAAGTGTGATATATATATATATACTGTTAATTTTTTTCAAATAAACCTTTTAAACTTGCAAAACAGAACTACTTCTTGGTTCAGTGGGGTCAGGGGGATTCTAAGAGAGGGGTGTAATATAGGGGTAGTCATCCAGAACTCATGAACTGGACATAAAGATATATCAATAAGAGTTTCCATTTAGTATCCCAGACTAGGCATTGACTTAGCTGTAGTGTTGAATTGAATCCTCTTACATATGTTGTCATTGAATTCTCTGCACCTCCTCGCTTCCTTTCTGACCCTATGTTCTTCCTCTTTCTTTGCATTTCTATGTTCATTTGCCCTTCGTATTTCCTCATCCCTTTGTCTCCTTATTCTTATCCCCCGTATCTTTTGCTCATCTTCTATTCGCCTTTGCTCCTGTCCGTCTTGATCATTAGATGCTCTCTATTTATTTATTTATTTATTTATTTGCATTTTTAAAGAGCTCACACAGCCCAGGGGCATCGAGGCGCTGTTACAGGAATATGTCTTAGTTGTGTTTTTATAATGCGCTTAAACTACCCATAGGTTTCTAAGTGTGGACCCGGGAATCGTTTCTCTGTTTATGATCTGGTTGGCTTTCTTGCTCTTCGCGATATAACTGCTCTCGTCTTTGTCTATCTTTTTTCCCAATTTGTTCATCTCTCAATCCTTTTTCCTGTTCCTTCTCTGTTCTCCGTACATCGTCTAACTTCTGTTTTCGATTCACGTCATCAATGCTTTTACCACCGAGTTTCAATAGAATCTGACCTCACATCCATTTGTTCTGTGCGAATGCATCTCATCAGTTCTATCCTCATTTCCTTTCCATCTCTTGCCTTCTCTCTCTTTATCGGGAAATGTACTTGCTTGTGCCTGATCTTTCGTCTCATTTTCGCATCTCTTCTTGTCCCTTGGGACCTTGGAGGCGATATCTCTACCTCTGTCTTTGTCTGGACTTTCGTCACTACTTTGCGTAGGTGACTCATATGCCGGGTTGCTGGACCCCGTGGCTGCTATTAAGCTCTCTTAGCGGGTATAACCCTTCATCCTTACTGACTACGATTGTTGTTTCAGATGGGGCAGGTAGCGTGGAAGGCGTCTCACCCCCTCTGTACATACGTTAAGTATCCAATCTAACGGTGGCTCCTCCTCCTTATCCTCTTGGTACGTCTTCCAAAGCTCTAAACTAGCTAGGCGTTTATCTAACTTTTTACCTTTGTATGTGGTGTGCAAATATGTCGTCATGTGCTGTAGGACCACTTTAGACAGATATCCACCATGGGACCACGGCATAAAGATTTTGTTCGCGGTTCCTTTAACATATTCTGCACTGTACTTTTTCACCTTGAGTGTAAGTTTTGGCAACTGTTTGCACAGGTGTACTAATGGAGTCATATCCTCCATGCTTAAATCTGTTCCCCTTTTCTTCATTTAACACTTGTTATGCCCTTCTGTTTCTTTAACCAACTCCAACAATAGGAGCGAGCACCAATCATTGCAAGCTCCAATCCCGTTTTTTCCTCAAAAATTATACTTCCCTTTTCAACCAACAAATATCAATTTGTATTCTACAATATCTCAGATACTTAATCACGTAATGTTTTATGCCTGTTCCTTAAAGGAAAAATGGCATCCTATGACGTCACAACACAGAACACATAAAACAAACGTTAACAGACAAGACAAACTCCAGCTGGCTACACAGATCCTCTGCCCCTCGATTTTACCCCGACATAGGTTGTAAGCCCATCCCTTTCACAGGTGCCTTTAACCGGCGTGGTCTCCTATTTATTCCCGTTTTATTCAGGACTATGGATGCAGGCTTCTTCTAGCAGCTATATTAAGCGTAGGAATTTGAGCGTATCCTTTCTCTTCTCGGGTGTCCTCCCCGGTATTCCCCTCTTTTCTCAGGTATCCTCCTGGTATCCCCCTCTTCTCGGGTGTCTTCCCTGGTATTCTTATCCACTACTTAGTCCCCCCTTGAGTCTCTATTTCCTTCCCCATATATATATATACATTCTACTCTACTTCTAATTATATTTTTGTTTTCTTTTCTCCCTCTTCCCTCCGTTACCTTCCCTTACTCGTTCACTCAATGTTCACATGTGTACTCTCTGGGTGCTCGGGATCACCACCTCTGTCACTGCCTCTCCTGCCGTTCGCCTGCTCAGCTGCTCGTAAAAGTGGGAAGGGGTTTGTAGGGGAAAGTAAAGGTCCCTTCAGACCTTCACTTGCAGGTTTTGCTCTTTATTTTAACCACTATGTATGGGAGCATTTACGCTCTACTTAGCCGGATGGCAAATGACTTGTGATATTGCCGAAGACCTAGAGTTACTTTATGTCGAAGGTCAATGGGTGTCTTATCTAATCGATAATCGAAAACCATCCTCTGCTACCAAATGTGCAGAAAGGACCCCGGACAGCCCATAACACTGGGGTATTCCCAAACATCACTTTAAGATCGAATAGCAACACCCGTGTGATGGATGGGGATGCAGATTCGTACTCAAGCATCCAATCAATAATGACAACTCAATAGTTTGGCAAACGGAGTCCATTTAATGACAAGTACAAAAAACAGGGAGTTATGAATATCAGCAGTTGCGCAATCTTCCTTCTCGCTTCAACTCCGATGAACTTCACAAGAATCACAACCTTTATACTAAAAACCCGTCATCGCTGACGTGAAACGCAAAAAAATTTGCATGCAATTCTATTGGTTATAGGAAGGTAACTTTACTATACGTACTATATCTGTATATGATAGTGGAGTAAAAGGATTGGATAACTCGTGTCAGGTGGGGCATCTAAGCCCTTCTTTCAGAATGACTACTGTGGACGTCAATAAAAGTACGTCTCATTGGTTCTACGGACTATAGGATCCTAGATTACTTGGTACATTGTGATTGGGTTGATACCACGTCACCTTGTATTTTTCCACTTTGCTTAGCAACATGCAGAATTGTCGGCAAGGTGCAGGGTGCCCATAAGCTCCCCTAGCCTCCCATCAACCAGTACCACCATCCATAACTGACCCACTGGCCATGTGTCAATTAGTATCTAATTTGTAGGCCTCGATGCTGCCTCTCTGTCTGGGAAAACTCGGATATCTGTGCACGGCTCAAGGCTGCGCATAGGTGTGAAGGCCCCAACTCTTCTTGCTTGGCAGGTCACGTGTTTTAGGTTCCGTGGAATCATCTCCGTCTCCATGTAATTTGTGTATTTGATTTTAGCTTTCTGTCCACCAAATGCCTTCTGCTGCTAATCTCGACTCCTTTGAACAGGATACTCCTCTCTTGGGTCAGAAATTGTATTAGCCTGTGTCAGCTAAGATGACCTTGGTTTCTGTGCACGGGTCTCATGCATCTAAGTTTCGTTTCTGTCTTTGGCTTTTGATTTCCGTGTTTAAGGGCCTTCTCTCCTGGAGCCTCTGGTAACTTGTGGTTGGTTCTGTCTTTTTGCAAAGTGGACATATACGTCATATTAAGTGCTCCGTTTGAGGTAGATATGTATTTGTGGTGCTTGCCGCAACCAATTTCCCACTAAGCATAGCAAGCCGCATGATTTCCTCAGCTTTCTTGTGTTTTCAAAGCATATGTACACATGTAAACTGGTTGCATATTTTCATTGCTCTCATGGCATAAGCCTCTTATACTTGACATCGTCCTTCTCCTTCAACCCAGGATGTCGCTTATCCTTGGTGTTTCGTCTCTTTTCGTCATTCACAGGTTGTCGTTTTCTTTATCTGAGAGTCAGTCCGAGTTCTTGTGACATCACCATTCGCCCTCTTTTAGGACTTTCGTGGCTTCTTCAGGCATCACGATTTGACAATCGTCATTCTGTCTCACTTGTGGATACGGTTTTCTCAATGGGTACCTTACTTTCCAAGGTTTCTTAGGTGTAGGTACTTCAATAGGTACTGTCTGTCTGATAGGTACCGGGCAGAGTCCCGATGCAGCTCTCTGCTGGTTTATTTGCTCATCATACGTCACATATCTCGGCATGACCGTTTCTGGAACTTCAAAATGGTCGGTTGGAGGGAAGGCCATATTTGAGGCCTCCTCTACATTGGTCTATATATCCTGTCCCAAACCGCTCATCTGGACCAACCACTATGCCATCTCTTTCTCTATCCACACACCTGCCCCTCCTCCTTCAGCTCCCCTGGCCCCAACCCTGATCTCAAATGCTGGAACAATTTCAAGGTCTCCCCGACCTAGCCAAAGTCCTGCTTTTCCGTCCCCCCACTACGCTGCTCCGTGATAGATCCTCAACCATTGATTCCTATGACTTCTGGCTTAATGACTCACTAACTCCTCTCACCCCTTTGTGCCCCGCACCCTCACGCAAAGGATCATCCCCCAAATGGTTACCGCCCCACCAGTGGAATGTAAAAAAAATAACTCTCCTGAATGCAAATGGCGAGCATCTAAAACCGATCTCAGCAAATCCACGTTCTCCCTGCACCACCGTAATTACAAATCCAAAATCCAATTGGCCAAAAAAGCCTATTACAATAAACGCATTCTCAACTGTGGCAACCGCAGCAAATAACTCCACATGATCATATCGGAAATACGTAAAACCTATGTACAACTCTGCCCAATCCAGCCCCACACAATCACTCTGCGACTCCCTCCCCCTAGATTTCTTCAACACCACACTTGACACGATGGCAGTCCTTAACACCAAACTGTCCTTGCTCTCCCATTCCCTTCACCGACCCCTCCTGACCCCATTGCCCCAACGCCCACTCTACCTATCTTCGACTCCTTCAAACCCATATCCAAAGACGAGTTCCTTCACCTGTTATCAGCCAGCAAACCCTCCCGATCACCCCTTTGATCCCTGTCCCGCCTCTCTTTTGAAAGAAATATTCTCCTCTACCTGCACAGGAGAACATGCGAGAGCCATACTCAACGACTCTCTCACCTATGCCATCTTCCCTGAGGCCTTCAAAATAGTGCATGTCAAGACATTTCTAAAAAAGGCATCCCTTGACCCCCTTCCCCTTGATCCCAAGAATTACAGGCTGATCCCCAACACCAGATTTCTTGTGAAACTCATTGACTGGACTGCATACTACTGGCTCAACTCCTTTGTAGAATCCAACAATCTCCTTGACCCCGCACAATCTGGCTTCAGACCGCGAAATGTAACAGAAACTACTCTGATCTCGAAGTGGGATGATCTCAAGGTCCCGACCGCCTCCACTCCATAGGAATCCGTGACACTGCTCTCTAATGGATTGCCTCCTTCCTCTGCAATAGGAAACAAATAACTTTCCTCTCCCCTTTTGTCTCAACTGCTCACTCGGTGAACACTGGAGTACCCCAAGGCACATGCCTATCTGCTCTCCTGTTCAACCTCTATCTGACCACTCTACCAGGAATCATCCGCACGCACAACCTCTCCTGTGACAACTACACAGACGATACACAAATTATCCTAAGAATCCCCAAGACAAGCACCAACCCTCATCTCGATATTGAAGCCTGTCTCCATGATATTGAACAATGGATGACAAAAAACCACCTTCTTTTGAACCCTTATAAAACCGAAATTATGGTGTGCGGCAATACTGTCCTTCTCCCACATCCGCTCCCATGGCCACCTTCCCTTGGCCCACCTCCCCACCCCTCAGATATAGTCAAAAACCTTGACTGCACTATGGACTCAGACTTAACCCTCTCCCGTCAGATCAACAATGTGTCAAAATGCTGTCACTACCACCTCAAACTTCTCAGACGCATTTTTCCCTACCTCTCCTACCCCAACAGAGTTGCCACAGTTATGTCTATTGTGATGTCGAGACTGGACTATGCCAACTCCCTATTCCTGGAAGCACCAGCATACCAACTCAACAAACTGCAGAGAGTCCAAAACGCTGCTGCAAAACTGCTCCTCACGCTGGGACACAGAGACCACATCCCACCCACTCTTTGAACCCTCCACTGGCTCCCAGTCGGACGAAGGGCCATCTTCAAGACCCTATGCATCACTCACCGAGCAGTGCACAAGAACGGCCCAATGTACGTACAAGAGAAGATAAAACCCTACCTCCCATCTTGCAGCCTAAGACCTAGCTCTGCCCTCTTTCTAGTGATTCCAACCTTAAACTTTGTCCGGATCAGAGGATCCGCCTTCTCAACCTTGGCCCCAACTCTGTGGAACTCACTCCCCCAACATATTCGACTCACCCAAGAGTATATGACCTTCCGTAAAGCCATTGTCACCTTTTCTCAGGGACAATGCATCTGTCTTGGTTGAAATTTGTCAATAACTCCTGATTAAGCAGCCTATCCTCGGTGGCTATGCGTAAAACAGAACCCAATGAAATAACCAAACTGTTAATTTCATATGCCTTCCATACCACTTCTCCTGCCGTTCTTCCCCACTGAAAGGACCCACTCTTGAAATGACCTTACAGTTATTTTTTGTACATTGAAACTCCTGAGTTACTTCACCTGCTCTCCCTGCAACGGCCAAACTGATTACCCCAGAGATAACAACCAAGTTGAATCCGCATCTTGGTGCTGGGTATTCTATTATAGAAATCCAGAAACAGCTCATCAGACTCAGGATTTCCCTCACACGTTCTGTCATCTACTACTACGCAAGTGATCAAGCACACCCACAGAAGAGGATAATCTAGAGATAGGATGAGTAAGTGTTGTGTAGTAGTGTATACTGTAGCAGGTTCTTGGTGCTGTGGGTGTCTGTACTCAGAGCTTTTATGAGGTTTTTGCACTTTTCCCACCCTTAAAATTGTCAGAAAGAGTGGGTAGACTAACTGTGTTTTACACCAAAATATTGCTATTTTCCATATAATTTCCATTGCTATTGCTATTTTGCAATAATAGCATTTCTTTTTGCTTATACTTCACCTTGGGCATGCATGAAAATTGATGAGCTGCTGCAACATGACGACTAGGCACCATGTGGAAGAGAAAGGCCATCCTGTAGCAAGATTATAGGATGAACAAAACATCAGCATAGGTGTAATCTACTGTGCTCTTTGATCCGTGGGATAGCGGGGGGAGGCTGCACGTTCATTTGTATTTGGATTGCATCTAGAACAGTAGTAGTAGTAGAAGTAGTAGTTGTAGTTATTTATATAGCACCTTTTCCCATTTGTATGGCTTCAAGGCACTTGTGGTGGAAACGCCCTCGGTGACCAAAGTCCAAGTATGGGAACATTCTCAGAAAGGCTTAGAATGTGTGCGTGCATTTGGCCAAGATTAAGAATTAGGTGGACTGGCTACGCTTCAATAAGCAACTCAAGAGGTCATGCATGTGCAAGAGGTAGGTCACTTGGGTCCGCTAGTGCAAGAGATTCATTATGTGTCCAGCTAGACCAATATTTTGTCATAGGTAGTGGATGTATTCTAATGACACAGGTGTTGAGGCAAGTCTCTTGTAAGTCGTCAAAGGCATAAGTGTCCAGCTAGACCGAATTACTGGGAGTTGTTGGTGCATTCCATATTGTGTGGATGGATAGCCGTGCCTGCGGCCAGATGTCCATCGAAGTGGTGCATGTTTACATACCTTAAGCTCTGTTGGAGCTGATTTTTGCTCTCGCAGTGCGATCCGTTCATCTGCGTGAAAAGGCAATAAAGTCAGGCTACCCTCAAAGATATCTAAGCGCAAATAGACCAGCTATATTAGTACATCTTCTTGGCATAGCAGACAGGCTACTTTATGAGTAGGGATCTTAGGAATCCCTAAACACAATAAACAAGCTATCCTTATAGTCTTCCTGTATATTACCTTCATACATCTTTTGAGTGCAATATCAGACATACCTGATGTATATGTGTTAACATTGCTAACTTGAAGATCTTCTAAGTGTGATGGATAGAAAACTATCATAAATCTTCAAGTGAAATTGACTGGATACGTTTATAAGATTCAGCCCAAAATGCCCACTCCCCAATCCATATGAGTGCAGCACACAGCCCACCCTTCAATCCATTTAACCATCACAGATCATCTAAGTGAGATACATGTGCTACCTTCACAATTTCTACCAGAGCAGTACATGTGCTGGCCTTCACAATTTTTAAATTGCAGTTGTCCTTGAAGTAGTTGGGTGCTTACGTAATCTATAAAGGCTGCATTATCACTAGATTGGAACAGGACAAGTTGGCTTAATACTTCTTCTAATCGTAAAAGACAGGTTGTTGTCATTGAGCTTATGATTCCCATTTCAAGTACGTTTTTTTTTTTTTATCAGAATCCCCATAGAACTTTGACTGCTGATAGGCTACTAATATGGATCCTCAGGTGTGTAGCCAGGCGAGGTCTAATGGACGGCAACACAGTACATAATTTCGTGCCCTGGGGGGCTATCATAAAAAAATGTCATTGGTAAAGAACCGGCTACCATCAAACTGTCAGGGAGCACCAGTCTGAGAGAATGTGGACAGGTGGGCTGTTGTGTGTGTTTGTGTACATTGAGTGGTGTGCGGATTGAGTGTGTATGGTGGGCCACCACGACAGCAGCCGGCATCCACCTGTAGGTGTATGTACATGTGGCTTGTTGGTGTTTAGGTGTGAATGAGGGTGTTGCATGTGAATAATGCCATGATGGAAGAGATAGGGTTGGGACAGTGTTGATTTCTTTTATTATAATAATGCTTTAGCCTAACACCATACCTCCTTGCAGAGTGCATTACATTTGTTTTGTAACCAGAACATTGTTAATTTCTTTTATCATAACCGTGCCTTAATCTGGCACCCTTGGCTTTCGTCTCCCCTTGTGCCTTTTGTTCATTTGGTAACCAGGGCAGTGCTCATTTCTATGAAGATAACCATTTTGTATTCTGACTGCCTCGACTTCCATGACTCCTGTGCATCATAATTGGGTGTGAACCAGACAGTGTTAATTTATATTATTATAACCATGCCTTATCTTGATTTCATGGTCTGTGCCCTACGATCCAGGATGTCAATCATGAAAACACAAAAGCCTGGATGATGCCGAGTAGAAAATAATAAACGTGCTCTTGGTTTGCACCCTATTCTGCCCAGGGGGGCTCTATAATCAAAAAACACAAGTGAACAGGGTCACTCCTACCCATACAAACACCCACATAAGCTATTGTATACTATGCAACACACACCTTTGTAATGTTATCAAATATTTATAATCAAAGGGCAGGACCAAAGGGTCTAATTGTGTACAAAGCATAGAACATATTCAATGAACAACATATAATCGACAAATGCATGATGCTAAAGCACATCAAAGGACGAGACATATTGGTCTCAAGTTATTGTACAAACAATTGATTGAATACATTGCCTACTGTTATGTTATAACATGACAGTGGTTCAGAACATCAAGTGGATATACAAAACACAAAGTTAAAGGATGATGAAAAAAGTGCCAATTGTGAGCACTGTGGTTGAAAGGGCAATGGTCTGAACAGGAATGTTTCAGCCCTAGCAGGTAGTAGGGTAAGCCTTTCTTGAGCAGGCCTTCATCAGGGCTGATGAACTCGAAAGGTAGAATGTTTACGCCTACTCAGTGATCAGGATGCCTACAAGATGATCAATTATGATCCAATCAGAAACTTACAAGACAAGATCAAGAGTCTCACTATGCTCTTTATTCAGGATGGATGTGTGATATGAATACTGGTTTTTGAACAGACCACATCCATGCACACCTGCTTTTTATATCCTGCCTAAAGTGCACAAAAACATCACAAAATCACCAGGGAGACCCATAGTCTCAGCCTGCAAATCATTGCTAGAACCTCTGTCATTGTATACCGATCTCTTCCTCAAGCCTTTCGTCACCAAGATGCCTTCTTACCTAAAGAACACGACCAGCACAATCCTTTTACTGAATAACATCGAGATGCAGGATGACCTAATACTTGCAACAATGGACGTTGAGGCACTATATACTTCAATACCCCAGCAGGAAGGACTAAAACCCCTACAAATATTCCTGGAACAGAGAGATGACATCCACTCGACACCAACAAATGTCATTCTCGAGTGTTTGAGACTAGCGATGTCAGAGAATTTCTTTCTATTTAAAAACCAGATATATAAGCAGACAAAAGGGGTCAGAATGGGGGCCACCTTTGCACCTGACGTTGCACATTTATATATGTTTTATATATGGCTAAGTATGAGATTGACAACATCTGCTCAACTGAGAATCCCTACCTTGACAACATTACTGCGTGGAAACGATACATAGATGACATCCTCCTGATCTGGAAAGGCACCTCTACAAAACTACTTGAGTTGAATCAATGGTTGAATCAACGTGATCAACACATTCATCTCACTATACAATGGAACTATCACCACATCGACTTCCTTGATCTTCACATTTATAGGTCAGGGGACAGACTTGCGAAGAACTTTTCAGAAAACCCACGGATAGGAACAGCCTATTGCACTTCAACAGTTATCATTCCGAGGGCCTCAAATATAATCTACCATATGGGCAGTTTTTATGCCTGAGACGAAATTGCACTGAACCCGATAAATTCCATCTAAATGCTTTGGAACTACACAAAGGGCTCAAACAGAGGGGGTACCTGAAAAAAGCAATAAAAGACACCAAGAAAGAGCAGCCAACACACCATGAGAAGTATGTCTCGAAACCAGAGTCAAAGACGATATGAACCACCTCGTATGTGTGACCACATTCAGCCCTTTGAGTAATCTGATTCAGAAAACTGATAACAAACACTGGCACTTAGTCAGGCATCCCGGGACCCTGGAGAGAAGGCCATGTTTTGCTTTTAAGAAAAACAAGAATTTGAAAGAATCATTGGTACACACGTTTGTGGAACCAGCAGCAATTTCCAACACACTATATTACCTGCCACCAGTGCAGGGGCACTTCAAATGCGGGCACTGCATAGCTTGTGATCTAACAGTACAGCGACAGAATTTCAAATACAAGAACATCAAATGGACTCTACAGGATCACACCAATTGCAACACGAAGCTGGTCATCTATGTCATTGAGTGCCCCTGTGGGTTGCTGTACATAGGTAGGTAAGACCATAAGGGCTATCAAGAACAGGATTTCTGAACACCGCTCCTGTTTCAGAAATAAGGTACCAGAAAAAAACACTGGTAGATCATTTCACTTTAAAACAACACAGTGACACAGATTTAAAATTGTTTGTTTTGCAGAAATTGAAACCCACAACAAGAGGTGGAGACATGAACAAAGCACTTAAACAACTAGACCAGAGGTGGGTCCACACGCTGAATACAGTTAATGAGGGGCTCAACATTGCTGTTGAGTGGAAATCATTCATATGATCATCCATATACGACCACATACTTCTGTATCTACTTGAATTACCATGTTTTGCGCTTGGCATGAACATAGACTGTGCAGAGATATGATGGTGCCTTTTTTTGTTCACTTGGGTCACAACAGATGTGAGAATATTGGTTACATTCGTACTTGTCTATATCACAGACTGTAATGTGGACATTATGAGTCAGGATCTATACTATTTAGGTTTTTCCACACATCTCGCCACCTACATTATTCATGCTGTTTTTACTTTGTGACATGGATGGTGTATGTCTATGATGATGTTAACAATTATTTTCACCTCCTTGGGCAATAACAGAACTGCGAGGGAGGGGAACAGTCTGTAAATCATAACATGCAATACTTCACTGTACACCTGTCTGTTTGCCTACAAACCTTACTCTTGTTGCCCCATCTCTCATCGTGATATGGAATATGTATGTATGCAATGTTATACATTTTTATCCAAATTGGCCATCACAGACACGATAACGTTGGTATTGCCCCTATTACAACTACACTATGCATAACCCCGTTTGGTCTACTCCAGCTCGCCACATTTTATAGCTGTTAATGTCCCACTAGCGATGTCACTCAATTTTCCCTTTATGGGGCATGCACATAGGAGCTGCTCACTGCCTCTATGGGTACACACATACCAGCAGTAGACTATATTAGTACATTCGGCTGTTTTGACTTTGCCACCAGCTCATCATAGCGGCAACCGTGCATGTACCCTGCGGTAATCAGCCCCTATTTTGTCCACAAAGGAGGACAATTTAGATTACCCAGAATGCCCCACTACTGTGCCATCATCAGTTGCCATGGAAATGAGTTTTCATTAAACACCTCATTGGTGGTGCTACTTTGTCAGCTACCATTTTAACCACAAGTATAATTATGTGATCGTCAATTTAAGAGCCCCACTAGTTCTTTAGCCAATTTCCTGCTGGCTGTGCCACGTCCGCATTCTAAAATGGCGGCCCGATGTATTAACATCGGTCGTCATGACGATGACTCTTTGCAATCCAAAGTTGCTGCGCAGCTGATCGTCACTCCGATTTCCAGTTAAGCGCCATGCCGGCTGGCCAACACTTGAGACCACAAGTGTCTTTCACAGCAATATAATACTCCGATTATACCTGCATGTATCCACCTTTGGGGAATCTGCATATCGTGAACGTGAACTACACGATTAAGGTCACGGTTCGCCCCATTTCACCGGTGCGGTCTAGTATATTACTGGCTCACAACCTAACACTAAGGTAATGCAGTATTTTAATCTGTTTTCAGTGGGATAGTGTCAGACACTGTAACGCCATTTGGAGGCACCAGTGATTACATTTAATTTTCGATTCTCAATTCTTCACTTATACTCTACGGGGACCAAGACTCTGAGAATAAGGTGACTCACACAGGACAGCCAGCCTGTTCTCCCACTAAGGAGTACTGTCTGCCAAAGAGACAGGGTGTATTTGAAACCCATAGCAGTAAAGACATTCAAACAACATTGATCCACTTCATTCTATCCCTTTCGCATATGCACACTGTGGCGCGTACAGGTAAGCCCACATAAGGGAGCTTTAATTTGCATACATGTTAATTATGTGTCCATTATTGGATGTACAGACAAATATCTGACATAAATCCTTATTCATAGATTGGACATCACTAAATGAAACCATGACATTTCCTTAGAGATCACCTGATTTGTGACAGGTGCACCTCCTTTTCCAAAACCGTGCTGAGTCACTGCACCAACGCGGTAAGAAATCTATAATCTATAAAGTTATCTGGATTTAAATAAATAATTAGTTATGTTTACCTTCCTACCCATTTTACAGTACCCTACCACAGACTCTGCCGCAATATTCTTGTTTTGTAGGCATTGCACACATAGAACATTCTACCTTTCGAGTTCATCGGTCCTGATGAAGGGCCACACAAGAAAGTCTTACCCTACTACCTACTCGGGCCGAAACACTCCTGTGTAGACCATTGTCCTTTCAACCACAGTGATCACAATTGGCACTTTTCTCATCCTTTAACTTTGTGTTTTGTATGTCCACTTGATGGTCTGTACCACTGTCATGTTGTAACATAACAGTAGGCAATATATTCAATTAATTGTTTGTACAAAATCTTGAGACCATGTGTCTTGTCCTTTGATGTGCTTTAGCATCATGCATTTGTCCTTTATTTGTTGTTCATTGAATTTTGTCTGTGCTTTGTACACAATTAGCCCTTTGATTATAAATATTTGATACTATTACAAAGGTGTGCTTTTCATATTATACAGTAGCTTACGTGGGTTTTTGTATTGGGTAGGAGTGACCGTGTTCACTTGTGTTTTTTGATGATGACAGGTAGAGACTAGAAATATTCCCTATTTATGGATGACAATACTGTTGCCCTACAATGCTTCAGCTTTCAGTACAAAAGGACACATTTGAAGCAAGCTCATCCTGAAGTGTCTAGTCAACGTGCATGTTTGAAGCTGCGTTGTAAAGAGGGGCCCAGGACCCCAGATTTATTTTGAGATCATACTGAACGCAGGCTTCTTTAAAGAGAACACAATTATTCTAGAGCTGTTGGTGTATGTAAGACAGAATTACCCAGAAAACACACACAAATAATGTCCTTCAGACGCTCCTCTAAAACAGCTGTAATGTGAAAACAGGGGCTCACCTGGATGCAAACTCCCTTGGAATTTCGCGACATACGTTCCTGCAAGGTAAGCTGAGTACAATTTACGTGGTATGTCAAGCATGTGCACATGGCCCCCAACAAAGCAGAACTATTGCAGGGTATTTCAAGGTTTTGGTGTCATGATATGAACACAGATACTCGAGTAAGGGCAATAAACTACACTAAGAAAGTGCCTCTGAGGTCATGGAGTGCAATGGGGCAGAGAACAATATGTGAATGTATTGAATGCCCTCATCCTGAATTGTCTAAAATGAATTTTCTGTTCCTCAAATTGTACACTGGGTTCATACTGTAACTGCGGGGAAACATGTTATTTTGGGTGCAGAAACAGGTACAGCACTGTACGGTAAAGTGCATGCAGAACTTGAGACAAGAGTTGGCACTCTACAGTGGAACTGAAAGAAGGGAAGCTACAGTCAGAGTCAGCAGAGGATGAGTTCTTATGGCTGCCAGAACCACTAATCTGTGAGACTAAGGTGGGCAGATGTGTGTGGGGTACAGAGGTGGAAGCATGACAGATGCCAGTGGACCAGCCATTTTTCTGGAAGGGTCTAAGGATGAGAGGTATAAGGGGTAGTTGGTTGATAGGTGACAGTGGTACAGGTACTGGTCTGGGGAGTAAGATGGGAGGGACGGTGCAGGAAATGGGAGGTGCAGGTTTCAGCTTTGCTCTTTCAAGAATTGTTTGTGTCATTCTTGCAAAGATGGGTGTGGTCAACATCAAAACTTGCATACACAAAGCTGAAGATGGTGCTCCTCAAAGGAACAGAGAAGCTTGGTGTGTTGTCCGATCCATCAAAGTTCACTCGTGTGCACCATTTGCCACACTGCTTAAAAGTGACTTAATTTGTGAACAGTATGTTGACCCCATCGCGTTGGAAATGTTTACAGGCACAAATAATGACTTGCTCATCTACTGCTCAAATGGTTTTCAGCATATAATTAGTCAATGGGCTACTCAAAGACTTCTGCGTCGGATTCACAGGGCAGTGGAAAGGCACGTGGCACATGGAGGATCAAAGAGGGAAGGGGGTGGACGTTGGTTGTGTCAAAGGGCTGGAAAATGGGCAGGGAGTCAGTGGGATCTGCCTTGGTTTGGTGAGGAGAATGTAATTTGGGTGCCATTCCTGGGGCTGTTGGTCATGGCAGGTCTGGCACAGCCCCGCTTCATAATCATCCTCCTGATACACCTAAGCAAAATGAAACTCAAAGTTGGAACAAGGCATTTTGGGCAAAATAATGGGCAAGGGGTGTGAAGTCACTTATGCCAAAGGGATGGCAATGGGTCATGGGCAGGGAGTCGGTGGACTATGAGTGGGAATGGATGAGGAGAATGAGGGGTAATTCCCAGTGCTGTCAGGTTTTGTACAGTCTATACTCCAGGACCCATTCCAATGTCAAACGTCTGATGCCCCTCAACAAACTGAAGTACATATGTGGCAGCAGGCACCCCCTTGCTCTGTGCCAGCATGTCCGAATAATCACTGGGCCAGGTCAGAGAACATCCTCTGCTTATCCGAGTGGGAAAGTAGGCAGCATATGTACAGCTATGGTTCATTTGGTGATTCTGGTTCCTCAAATAGTTCTTAGCCCTATGCTAGGTTGGAACTATCCATGGGTGTGGGGACATACAACTCCATAGTGCAGTACAGTGCCCCTATCTCTCGTAGGTAATACTGCCGAAATCCCCCATGGAGTCCTATGGACTTCATCAATGGGGACTAACACTGCCAAACCACCACATGTAATTTGGCGGTAATACCGATAGACCAAGTGACAGTAACAATAATTCTGCTTGGTGGTATCTCAGTAGATTTACCACCGAGATACCACCAAACTTGTGATGAGACCCAATGTGTGCCAAATGCTGTATCACATAAAAAGGACAAGGAGGCCCCGAATAATATGCTATTTTTCTGATGGTTTCAAGTAATGTGTCCTGATAACACTGAGCAGCGTCATGCTATGTTAGACAATTGGGCCTCATTACGAGTTTCGGGCGTAACCCACCGGTGCTACTGTTACTAATGGTGCTGGTGCTTCCCTGACATCTCTGCCTACCGGGGCCATTGCACTTGGGATGGTCAGATCTGCCGGGCGCAATTCCCCAGGCAGGCAGAGTTGAAGTGTGGCGGTCTGGAAAGCGTGTCTGTATGGTGCGACTGGCATCCTTATTTCCAGACCACCAAACTTGGAATGAGGCCCAATATGACTATAAATCTATCAATTGGAGTGGCCTTGTTTATCTTGACTTTAGACTCAACAGTTGTGTGCCTGAGAGCATTGCTTGCGATAATCACTGGCTCCATTGTTACCGAACTTTAATGTTGTATTGTATGTACATACAAACAAATATTGTATGTTCATAGAAATAACATGCTGTTTGGGCTCCTGCTCAGAAAAAAACACTGTAGTTTATAATGTATCAACTTATAATGTTGTATTGTACAAACATGAAAATACAGTACTTCACAGGCATGTGCTCAGAGAAACTGCTGCAATTTATCATTTATGAACCTTACCTTCTGTGTTTTTCTGACCACAGCTTCCTATTGCTTTGGCAAATCCTATCCCTAGCTCCCCCACTCCCTCCACCATCAGTGACTACAAATGCTGGTTTAGAGGTACTGCCAAACATCTATTATGAAATTGATTGGCAACCTCACGTGTGGGCAAAAATGGATCAGGGGTGGAGCAAAAGTTACAATTGCTTTCATCAGTCACCAATTTGAAGATTCAGGTCTTGTAGCAGACAGTACAAAATAGAAGAGGTAAAGTCCACACTCCCCCATCTCCAAGGGCCTGCAGAAAGGGTATTTACTAATATTATTTCATGGAGTAATTAAAATCAGATGTGAATGTGACACTTTCTGCACAAGTAGTAAGAAGTGGAGAGGCAAGGGAATTCCAGTGTAGCTTGCAGGAGCATTAGGGGTCAGATGATGGGGATGGGTCTGCATAATTAGAAAAATGAGTAGAAATATGTGTCACCTTTTCATATTTGCTGTTTGTAAATAATAACACAAAAGAATAGTGATCTAAGGGTGTTGCTGATGGGGGTGTGTGAAGTGTTTACCTTAGCATGGCTTCCTGAAAAATGGTGCTGCCATTATTCTTAAATTACAGGTTCTACTAGAGGTACAAAAAATGTTTCCTCGATATTTGAAATATGGGCCAACACTGAATGTAACTATGGCCTCAATAGGAGAGCCTGTGTCTCAGTGACTGACCTTTTCTTTGTGGCCAGGGCAAGTTCATGCAAGTGGAAACCATGCTGACCATGCACACAGTCTGGATTTAGCTGAGTTTTATTGTTGCTTTTGTCACAGTATAAGTGGAAACAAAAGCATACATGCTTGGAGTGGCAATGATCCTTGCATAGCCTTGTGAAAGACAAGACATTATGGTGTTGCAGCTTGTGTTCTCTTGGAGAAGAAAGTAACCTCATGGCATGATTGGCCGATGGGGTTTGTGTACTCACTTGCTAGCCAAAGATGGTCTCTTCATGGATCAAAATGTTGGGGTGGATTCAGACAGTACATCCTGGAATTCAGTGGTCCAGCTTCTGTCTTCCTTGACAACCAAAGTTATTTTAGATTTTTCACTTAAATAATAATGATCACAAACAGGTTGAGCTGACTTTTTTATTTTATCTGCAATACATTTTGTTTTGGGTTCCCGGGTCATGGCAACTCCACAGCAACTTGCCGTGCACATAACACGTCTGCATATTCTCTTGGTGTCTCATTATTATAGTCTAGGGTGCCTTTCAGATTTCTTACCTTTCTTAAAGTAACTTTACATTTTGGATATTCATGGCTGTGGGGACACCACTCATATGGAAATATTAACTTCCTGCATACTGCTTTATACGCCACCTGGCCTCTTGCAAGGTGTTCACACCGTTTCACATGGTACCCAGTTGCTGTGTTTTGGACTCAAGTACTGTAGGTGTGATTAGCCCAAAACATTTATCCTCAGCACTCTGTCAGGTCTGAGTAGTGGCTGAATCACTGGAGATGAATGAGGGAGGACAGCTTGAAGACTGCTTTTGAACAAGGTTGTGGTTTGGTTTTTTTATGCCAGAATTCCATTTTGGGGGGCTTGGTTTCTAGTACCTCTGACCTATTTTTGTGACCACAGAGGCTTTTATTAAAGCCCCCTTACCCCCCAACTCTGGAACCCTTCTTTTAGTATTTGGTCTTATGGTAACCCATATAACTTCTAATACTGGTTTTAGAAAAAGGGCCGATGGCAACTGCAAATCAGTTTTCGTTCTATCAGGAGATCAGCCAATTTTACCACATTCGAAGCCCATTGTACTTTCATGGGGTACCAATGTATTATTTAAGCCCTCTCTTGGCCATGTTCTTTTTGGGATTCTCCTTTGTTAGGGAAACCAAGTGGTAGGCCTACAATGGGTGTTGCAAACGTATACTCACTCTGTGTCCAGTCCTGTGCCCTCAATTGTGGATTGGGCTTGTTGAGAAGGGTATATAGATCTAGACAGGTCAATAAATAGACATGTTTCAGGTGGGTATTAGAGCCAGCCTGATTGCTGCCCACCACAACCTTTGTTTGAATGCCATCACGTGTCATTGGAGTCCTTATGCTAGCCCACGAGTGTGTGGGTATATTTAGAGATGTCCCAAACTTGGCCTCTATTTTGCTGGATTTTTAGTAGGCTTACTTACTTGCTGGAGGGTTTTGACATGAAACAATGCTGCTTGAACTTTGGAACCAAGTATGGCCATACTGACTGTGCTTTGTGCCCCTTACCCATAAATCTGTCTTCATGTTCTTGCTGATGGACATCCTCCCTTAGCTGTCCTTCCCGTTCTTCCTCCTCATTGGATGGACCAGGAAACCTGTGGTAGTATCATTTCTGGGGAAATTTACTAGAGTCATCATGAATTACCACCTTCATTGTGCGCCTTGTGGTAGGAAGTGGCTGTTCACCAGAAGGGAGGTGGGACACCACTGCTCTACCTTTGCTGCTCATTTGGGCATTCCTGGGTCGCCTCCATAGTTGTTTCCTTTATGGCACTGTTTTCTGATGTCTAGGTGCTCCTTCTGCCTGTTGAGGCGTGTGAATCTGCTTGGTCATGTTCCTCTGTCTTCTTTGAGCCAACGTTGTTTTTTTTACTTCTGGCTGGTGGTTCCCGCTCCTTAGAAGGAAGGCAAATTGCTCCTCTTTTCTGTCATTGGGCTGTTGTTGGTATGGGGTTCAAGTCGCTCGGTGACAGGATCAATTAGCTCAACATGCAAAGGAAGACTTTTACTCACTTGGTTATTTCCCCAATCCGGAACCATGTTTGCGGGAAATGCCAAGAGTACTTACCTATGGTCCCTGGGCTGGTGGGTTTTTGGAATACTTACCTCTACAGGTCCATGTGGTCCATCGTCATGGGTTTTTGCATGTTCCCTTCTACTGCTTTTTGCTGAAGTATTTTATTGGCTAGAATAGTGCTGTGCTTCCTTTCTTCCCTGGAGGTCATAGGTCTTGAGCATGGGTTTTGATCTTTTCTTGAGGGTCTTCTCTGGTGTTACCTGGGGTCGTTTTCTGCCCTATTTCATGACTGTGGACATTGAATGCAGGTTCCCGTGACCTTTCTGACATATCGTAGCCAACCCAAACTACGAGGTATTGCAGTCACCCTTGGAAGAAACGAGAATCGCAGATACAATTTATGGGTACTTTGGTACTCCATCCACCAATTCATGGGGCGGTTTAGACTTCTTCTGTCGAGGCCAACCATCGGATGGAAAGGGCTAGAGTAGAGAAACATGAAAGACAGGAAGGATCTTCTTCCATAAAGACGGTAGAGCAAGACGAATGGCAACAGGATTAACAACATGTGTAATGTGAAAAGGTCCCATATAGAGAGGTGAACATTTGGAAGGTCTTAGTTTTTTGGGTAGGTTATTTGGTTGAAAGCCACAAATCACCTCCTATTGAGTACTCCGGTTGTTGAGAGTGATGTTTATCAGGGTACTTTTCATTTGTTCACGTGTATGTTGAAGGTGTCCAAGAGCTAGTTCATAGCCTTTCTGTACAGAGTTAATGTGATGGGTTATGGAAGGCACCGTCATTGCTCTGGATATATTAACAGGAAAGGCTACTGTATGAAAACCTTAAATGCATGCTCTAGTAAAAATTTTTATTGTCCCAACGGGTCGGCCATGTTTTTTTAAGCCTAAGTGGCTCGATTTTAGAAAACTTTCCTATGGACCTTACCCGAGTTTTCGTCCATTAAACGCATGCGAAAACAAGCACCAGGGAGCCGCCATTTTCTGATAATCCTATCTTTTCCCCGATCGCCCTGGCAGACCTGCTTTTCCAGCACTAAATCAATTCCCCCGCCCCTGAGCATGACATTATCAAAACATTCATATTCCCCGCCTCTCCCCGTGACGTTACTGTGCTGCGTAGGCAAACGCACCCAGTCGTCTTCTGCGCGACTCCACACAGAACCCGGAAACCAACACAGATCAACTCACAACACAGCGCGCCACAATTCAGAATATGAAACTGTACTTTACAATGAAACAGCAACACAGTACATTTGGTAAAGTACATTTATCTGACATTAAATGTTTAGAGAATATTCAGCAATTGCCATATGAACTCCGGAAGCCATTTATTTTCTTTTATCTGTATCCGCAATAACTGTTCCGTTTCATCTTGAGTCACGCGGTGTTCCTTTATGGTACACAGGGTGTTCATTTTCGTAAAAAGAATCACTTTGGAAGTGCGGTGAACCGCAAGGCTGTTCCATCAACTAGGCACTAGTCCAGCCTAAAGGTTGTTATGTTGCTTCTAGCCACTAGTACAGCGTAAGGGCATGTGGGCCCTTGGTGATCGTCCCATAATATGGTGATCGTGCTCCAGTTGTTGACACGAAGCTGCAGGTGTCTGCTGAAGAATCCATCCGCCGGTGTCTCAAACAGATGGCAGTGGCAGTAAGGGATCAAATACCTGTTATGAAAACAAAAAAATGATAATTAGTCTCGCTAGCCGAACTTCATTAATATTACTCATTTTATTTATTACGGCCGATCAGAAACTATTTGCTTGCAAGGGTAGTTCAATGGTGTATGTTCGTCTCTAAAATCAATGCGAAAAGTAACGAGATAAATCGAGGCCAACACACAATGATAAACGACAGTCTACATGCGTGAGGAATGATATGATATATGATATGGCATTTGTAACGCGTCTATACTCAAGTGTTACTAGGCGTGACGAGGCAGGCGGGGAACAAGGGCAGACAGACAACGATCCTACTAGGCCAGCTGTCTTTCTGATCGCGCATGGGGATGGGCTGTACAAGGTTAGTTGAATACAAATTAAATAATAGGGATAGCTGGTGGCAAGTGCAAGGTAAATGCCGGGAGAAGGGGCTGAAGGATACAGAGACAGTCCCGTAGTGCAGGGAAAAGTGGCTGGGCCATGGAGCGAGATCGGTGAGACCAGTGGACCTGCATGCCCATGTGCCCACTAGGAACAGTTTTACTTGCTTTTCCTAGCTCTTCATTCATTCATTTATTCATGCATCCATTCATTAAATCTTCATTCCGGTATAAAAGCGTGTAAAGATTTACTTACATTATATTTGAAATTTCCATTGTGTCTCTTCGTAATGCAGTCTGTAAAACGGACCGTGCTCTTAACAATGATTTTTCGTATACTGACCTAAAACTGAAACTCGGTCTAGTTTCTGAATTTTCTGCCTTATCGTCTCTTACGTTATTGCGCACTCCCTTCAAATGCAGTTCTTTCGGCATGGTCCCTGTCTCAAGGTCAAAAAATAATAGACCCTTATACTTCCAGTGCGACTTGTGGGCCTCATCTGGGCGCTGTCCTTCGCATTCTTTATTTGCAACATCACGTAGTATAGGCATCTATGAGAACTTGAAGTTTAGAATCCCTCTATGTAGTGCGCCTCAATGTGCAAATGGGAACTGGCTTCTCTCCCAAATGCCACGGCCCGCTTGGCTGGCGCGTTCTAAGTGCCCCAATTTTGTCACCGTTGTCTGCAAGCTTTGCAGCCCAAATTGAGACATTTAATTTTTGGAGGAAGGTCAGGGAAAGTATAAAGTACCACAGGAGTTGAGTTAAAAGTGAGATTTATTGTTTGTTTGTTTGTTTTATTATTTGCAATACGCAAGCCTCCCCTCCGTTAACAGTGCTCAGCATTTACATTTACATGAGATGAGACATGAGAAAAATATATACATACACATATGTGAGGTAAATAGAGAGAATTCAAAGATGACACCCAGCTTGTTCGCCACCCATGATGGTGAAGTTAGGGGTTAGGTTTACAGGTACACTGTACAATAAGATTTATTTACAAAAAGACAATCGTATTGCAATTATTTAAACCGGGATTTGTACTTCACAACCAGCTGTGCATCGGGTGGGCATGGCACAGTCGCAATGTTCGGTGGCAATGGATCACTGCTCTGTACAGAAACGTCCAAAATTCCATATCTGTGCTTCTCTAACACAGCAACAATAAGGCCTTTCACAAAGTCAAACTGCATTTCATCATAGACTGGTTTGATCACCCATTGCTTACTTCGTTTTGAAAACACCTTAGTGTAGCGAGGCATCCTTACTTTACCCCTAGTCCTAGATTGTTCACGTCCGACATTGCTGTTATGGGCCAAGACCGCTAGTAGAGTGTGATGTTTCATGCCCCGAAAGCTAAAATGCAAGCGCTTTGGCCTGTACTTTAGGCGCATATTGTGGAACACCTCCAAATCTCCTGTGTGACAGAATTCTGTCAGTCCTCTCAAATCTCTTGATAGAGTTTTGTCGAAAACAATCTTCTCAATGGCTTTGTGTGTCGGTGAAGATGGAATCAACCACTTCTTCTTCCGTGCCTCCTCTGGGGACAAAGGGCCATGTACACATTGGTGGAAATGTTCATTTGCTGTCCAGCGGTGAACGTTGGTACAGTGGTGCATCAGTGACCGCCATTTTTCAAGTAGTATTTCCACTGACCCCTCACAAGTTTTTGAGCTCCACCAAAGATGGTTGGTGATAGAATGTGACCACTGCAAAATACTTTCAAAACCTTTTTTTTTTCCTGCAGCCGAGATTTTCTTATTGATTGATTTAGCAAGATGCCATACGTCAAATTGATGTTTAATATGTGGGAACTGCTCTCTCATTGTCTTGGCAATTGAAACGTGGGTATCCGTGGCTATGAGGTCGATGTGCATCCCCCTCGATTGTAGATGTTCCACTGATTTTATAAATTCTAGTTTCTCCATGGCCACTGACGATGTACATTGTGTTACCTGCACGACCACCGTACTCACTATTTTCTTACTATCCATGTCCTGAAAGTGGTAGGTGCAGTACTTGGCAGAAAATCCAGGGCTATCACACTGTCCATCGCCGGCTAGCCTGAATCATTTGCCTTCGAATGTACTTGCTAGAGACAATTGTTCAATTTTCCAAGCATCACTAATGGCCGGAAACAGATAATCACGTTGGTATGTGTAGTACAGCGCTTTAGAAATGAAATGGAGTCCCACAAACTGAAAGAAAGCCTCTAACTTTCTAAAACTGGAGCCACTAAAAAGTGATGCAGCTGCACACAGTAGATTGCCTGCTGGCATTTTCCCCAGCGTTGGTTGTGCAGACCATGAGAACCTATGATTTAATCTACAGGCGGCATTTATTTTGAAGTTACTGCCTTTTATTTGACGAGTCACATTAATCAATGGCTTCCCACATACATTCCCTCTAATGGAACGCACACATTTCAGCATACTTATAATTTCCATCAAACAACTGTCGAATGCAATGTATTTGCTCTCTTTCATTAGACTGTCATCCTGCGTCAATGTTGTTTCGGCCTTTGACGTTGTGGAGATTTCAGCACATTGGAAAGTAATATCGCTGATATCAAGTTCTGATGCGTCTATGGATGCTGCGGCTGGTTCATTCACTGTCATTTCAACATCTATTACTTCAACATTGATGGGAAAACACAACAATGTCGACAGGTTTTTTGGTGGCAAATTTTTGGCGAGTGTAGATTGTGTAAATTGATCTGCAACTACTTCAGAGCTATCTTCAATACATTCAATAACATCTTCTTGTGGTGGTCCGGTCGCACTGTAGCTATGTCCAATGCAACTTTGCTGTAGTCTCCAAACACAGTTAATTCATGTTCTGGCCATTGGACCTGAGCATCTCGAGCCTGAACACGCCTCGCCTCAATTAATAGTTCCTCCATAGTGTACACAGTCTGGCAAGCCACATCTCTCATTCGCTTCACTGTCTGTGTGTGTATAGTTCTGACACCCATGGGTAACTGGAGGAGATATTGGAAAAGGGATGTTCAGTTTAAACACAAGATGGAGTGTAGTAGAATTGACTGGAAAAAAACATAAAATAGTCCCCACCACAAATTTTTTTTTAAAGTTATGAACTGTTTGTAACTAACCTTTTTTGTTTTTTTTTCTTTGCAACTTTTTTGACTCGACCTTCAACATCTGCACGATGTAGCTTCGATTCATTTCCGCATGTCCTCCCTTCCTCTTGCGCTGCAAGGACTATATTTTCTGTATCCGCATAGACAGCACAGAATGAGGCTCCATCGTCTCCCTGAAACATAGTACTTTCATTACTATGTATCAAAATATTGTTAGCATAAAACACACGTGAGGACGAACACACAGGTACATCTCAATAGCCAAATACGATTTAAACATTGTGTGCAACAATCAAAGGACAAGTATTCGACCAGTGATGATCTATTTCGATGGAACTGTCAGTATCCATACCTCTGGCTCTGCATGGACTGCCATGAATGGTTGTATTGGAGAGGAGGCATCCACATCTCCCTGAAACACAGTACTTGCATTAGTATGCTTTTCAATATTGGAAACACAACACACACTTGGGGTCGACGGCACAGGTACATATAAAGAGATAACGGCAAATGATGCATTGTCCAAAAGAATCAAGGAAAATCCAAATATGATCACATTTCATCGACTTATTTCAACGATTCCTTTACATCTGCATCATCTAAATGAGATGTTGTGATTGTGGTGGAAGCTCCGTCGTCTCCCTGAAACACAGCACTTGGATTAGTATGGTTTTCAATATTGGAAACATAACACACACTTGGGATCGAACGCACAGGTACATATAAAGAGATAACCGCGAAAGATGCATTGTCCAAAAGAATCAAGGAAAATCCAAATATGATCACATTTCATCGACTTATTTCAACGATTCCTTTACATCTGCATCATCTAAATGAGATGTTGTGATTGTGGTGGAAGCTCCGTCGTCTCCCTGAAACACAGCACTTGCGTTAATAGGGAAGAAAGTATAGCAAATGGAATCACGTTATATGATCACGCATGATGGAGCTGTCATTATCCATACCTCGTGCTGCTGAAGAATATCTGGATGTTGCAAATGTAGTGCGCACTTCCGAAAGCTGTTGCGCCGATTCGTATACTTGAATGTCAGGCTCTGCATCAAGTGCAGGGGTTGACACTCCATCAACTGCCTGAAACATAGTACTTGCATTAGTGAGGATTACAATTGCGAAAACATAAAATACACCTGGGGTCGACAGCACAGGTACATATCAACGGCTAACCACGAATGAAACATTGTGTAGAACAATCAAACGACAAGAATTTCAGCTCTGATGATGACGCTCGATGGAGCTGTCAGTATCCATACCTCCTGCTGGTGAGGAACATCTAGAAACGTTGTAGATGTGGCGGACGCTTCAGTATATCCCTGAAAGACAGTACTTGCATTAGTATGGATAACACTAATTATAACTGAAAACAAACACCAGTGGACGATAACTAAGGTGTATATTAATTGGAAAGCAGTAACCAAACATTCTGTAAAATAATTACACGATAGAAAAAAACTATTACTTGACATGCATAAAACAAGTCTGTAGCGGATTAGCCTAGTAAGATTACCTGATACGCGCTAGAAGTGGTTGATAACTGCGACCACGTCAAGGAGGTAGAATGTTCTTGCTTCAGATTCAAGGGATAGTCAAGAAGTTGTGAAGGTCAATTAATGATTGATAATGAAATGCCAAATTAAAAATAGCCATGTAAGCCGACAGAATACTTGAAAAATGCTCAATACAGCACAGTTCCCTGTCCCCATATATATATACATTGCGTTTGTGGGTTATGAAATCGAAAAAGAATATATTGATAAATGTCATTATTCAAAAAAGTATACACTCATATCAATATCGAAATTATTACAATGGCCCTCATTACGACCCTGGCGGAAAGCAACTGACCTGACCGCCATAGCGTAAATAGCGTTTCGGCCATGGCACGACAGAGTAAAGTGCGGCTAATTCTGACCCATCGGGCACGAGCAGTACGCCTTGGCGGAAGTGCAAAATCCGCGATGGCGGAAATGTCCCCAAAACGCCCCTCACCGTAAAGAGCGGCAATCGGAAAATACGGTGACCGTAAATATACGGAAACGGAAGCAAAAACATGGTCCCGGAACGGGAAACAGCACGCCGTACACCTATAAAATCAGAACATTCACACAACCATTAAAAACACTACCCTGAGAGACATCCCAACCCGTCATCCACCCTAGTGAAACCAAAACAATGGGAAAAGTACCGAAAAAAGCGTGCGACCGCAAGCGGCAGGTCCACTTCTCACGTGAGGAACTCACGGTGCTCACAGAGACCCTCCAGGAGAATGCTGCCGTCGTCTTCTCTACGCAAATGACCAGGACGGCACTTGCGAACAAGAAGGCCATATGGGCCCTGGTGGCACAGCGGGTAAGTGCGGTGGGGACCGCACCCCGCAACCCACAGCAATGCAGAAAGCGATGGGACGACTTGCGGATACGCGTACGGAGCATACTATCCGCCAACCGTAACATTGCCACAGCTACCGGGGGAGGATCGGAATCACCCATCAAGCTGACCCCCTGGGAAGAAATCTGTGCCTCCACCATTGGAATGGAGACCATAGAGGGAGTCGGAGGGATGGAGAAAGGAGTGCAGACATCCGAAGAATCAGGTAGGTGGCCCAAATAAAACTATGCTAAAAGCACAATGTCCAATCATGTGAAGTACCATGTGTCCACATAGTGCAACAGAAACACATGTCCAGGAGAACGTCCACTTACATTGGCCTGATTGCGGACATTAAAAGTCAAATTAAATAAATAAATAATTAAAATTCCTAAAAACACCCTCTACACGTGCAGCAGGCACCCCCTAACTGCAGGCTGCAATACAACTGCACCCTCAATCCACACAAAAATGAAACCACCTCCAAGGCCCTGACCCAAATCACCCTCAGGTACCACCCCAATGCATGTGATACATTGCCATTCCAATTTCCACAGACCCATTAATAACGCTCGCCCTCCTTTACTCCACCACAGGGTCCGATTCTAACGACGAGCTCCAGGACACCCCTACCAGCACACCTGCAAAGAGGGCCAAGACCAACGGCCAAAGACCCTCCACCTCAGCTGCACGCATCAAGACACGGCAGCAGCACAAATCAAGTGGCAGCACACAGGAGGGGACTTCAACAGGCACCCCAGCAGCCAGCATGGCCACAACACCACCACCACCACAGGCCCCCCCAATGGATGCCACAGAAGGCACTGCTTCTGGTGGCAGCAGCACCATAGGTGACACTGCATTAATGGCAGCATGCTCCGACACAGAAAACGGTGATGTCGATGTACGATCCATCCATGACCTGTCTCAATCCCCCTGTTTGTTTCATCCCGTACAACATGAGGATACCACGCAGGGGCACTCACAAGACGACGACTGGCCATCCCCCACAAGCCCTGTGTCAAGCCAACATGAGGTGATCAGCCCCTCTGTGACACCACCGCAAATGGCCATGGCCCAGCAGAGGCAAAAGTCCCTCGACCAGGTGATCGTGCAACAGCAGCAACTGGCCACGCTCCTCAAGGACCATGCTGATGAATGTGGGGGTACCAAGGCAGCCATAGAAACATGTACAGAGACACTAAGGGCAGAAATGGAGAGAAGCACCGAGAGCCTGAGAGTACAAATGGAGAGAAGCACCGAGAGCCTGAGAGTACAAATGGAGAGAAGCACCGAGAGCCTGAGGGGGGAACTGCATGCGACGTCCAAAGACGTATGTGCTGAACTTGCCGCTGTGCGCCGTGTGCTCACTGAGCTCTCACAAACCCTTAGGGACATGCATGGACGTGAGCAGGCAGAGACATCATCCGTTGCAAGTTCCGTCCAGGGCAGCCCCCAACGTAGATCTGGGAGGAACCTGCGCTCCACAGGCAGGGGTGCCCCTGATACCCGGAGAGGGGGCTTGCAATAGTGTCTGCCCACTGACAATGAGCATCCTTGGACACTGGTGTTCGGGGGGGAGGTAGGAGGGTGGAGGGGGTGTGTTGGGCTTACTTGGGTGGCGGGTCGATGGGGTGTGTAACACAATTTCACATTTGCTATAAACATTTCACAATCATCCAATGAGATGTGTGGACATTGATCTTTGTGTACGAGGCCATCATAGGCGTACAGTTCATATTGTGCATGTTCCAGACACACACAGTGCCACAACTCCCGTGTCCATGTATCAATCACCAGGCGTGAGTGCTAGAAGCATGAATCTATGATAATCTGACGAATTTCACGGCCCTCCTGTGCCTCGCGGAGTCCTTGAGGTTCTGCCACATCCCCACCCACATCATTACCATATTCTGGTGCTTGCAGTTCTGCGTCAGGGGGCATGGGCACATTTCTACGTATGCACATGTTGTGTAGCATGACACATGCCATGACCATCTTAGCAACCTTCTCATGGCAGTACAGGAGTGCCCCGCCAGACCTGCTGAGGGAGCGGAAATGACCCTTCAGTAGGCCGAATGCCTGTTCTATGACTACACGGGTACGTGAGTGGGCATGGTTGTAGTCCTCCTCATGCTGGTCCTGTGGGTTCCGGAGTGGTGTAAGGAGCCATCTCTTCAGTGGATACCCGGCATCACCTGTATGTGGACAATAAAGGATGTTTGAGGAATGACATTGCTACGTAAGCACCCCCCCCTTCCTGGCAGGTCATTGCCGCATCACATACCCCACATTATCATGCATGAAATGAGACTCACCGAGTAGCCAGGATCTGTTCCCTGCATGTCGCTCCATGTAGCGTGGTATTGTTGAGTTCCGTAAGACCATGGAATCATGGGTTGATCCAGGAAATCGGGCACAACAATGTGTAATGATCCTGTTTGAGTCACACACCATTTGTACATTAAGAGAATGATATTGTTTTCGGTTGCAGTACTGGGCCTCCATGGCATGTGGGACAACCAATTCCACATGGGTGCAGTCGATGGCACCAATGCAACCCGGTATGCCGGCAAGTGCATGGAATCCCACTTTTGTGTTCGTAATTTCCTGCTCCGAGCGTGGTAGAGAGATGTAGTCGTCTGCGTGCTTCACGAGGGCATCGAGCACTTGAAATAGTGTCCGTGACAACAGTGGCTGTGAAATGCCATGCAACTGTCCGACTGTGTGCTGGTAGGTGCCTGTGGCCAGGAAGTGGAGTACAGACTCCACCTTCAGTAGGGGTGGGATGGCGGTTGGGCTTTCTATCATGCTGACAAGGTCAGCGTGTGTCATGTCCACAATGGCGGTTATGGTGTCCCGGTCCAAACGGTAGAGGGTGTGGATCTGCTCATCAGTGAGGTTGAACGGATGTGCTCGGAGGCGTGGGATTGCGGGCTGCCTGCGTGGTGGTAGTGGCTGTGCTGGTGGGCCTTGCTGGCCCTGCCTTGCCCTCCTCCTCCTCCTGCGTCTCCTCTGTGCGGCCGGTTGTTGTAGTAGTTGGTGTTCGTCTTCTTCTTGAAGTTGGAGTACTTGCAGTGCTATCAGGTCCCCCAGGGCCAACATCGCAAGTCCTGCCGATAGCATTTTGGAGTGGGTGTGGTTGTGGGAGGGGGTTGGGTGTGCAATTTATGTGTTTCCAAGCTGTATAGCCTCCACCTGTGGTGATTCATTCCACCTGTGCAAGCTGCAATCCCCTTTGGGCGAGCACGTCCCGCACACAACGCTGCAAATCAACGCATGGCATCTTGCTATTACAATCATGTATTTCATCCCGATGGCAGTGAGATTTTGCTTCATATGTTAATTCTGCTATGCTCCCATTGTTTCACATACTATCTTTGCAGTCGGGAACATACTTTTGAAGGGTCCGTGGAATGTAGTACTCGATTAACGGTGGACCCTCATGCAGCGCTGTACCGCGGTTCACCGACGGGCGGGGCGTCCCATTTGTGAGTGTAGCCAGTTGCCATTTTCACACACTGCCGCACTAAATGGATGGATTTGTGATTTCAAGCGGTCACAGATGCCTTTTCGACGTGATGTTGCAAATGAGGAATTCGAAGGACAGCGCTTTCGGTTTCCAGCTAGCGGCGAGGAGACGCCCACAGGTCTGACTGCAGATAGAAAGTTCTATTGTTTAATGTCCTTGGGACAGGGGCCATGCCGTGAATGCAATGATTGATATGAATAGTATGGGATGCGCAATAGCGTAGTGGAGGATAAGGCAGGACGTTCCCAAATACATGTTACTTCACAACACTAGAATTCCGGCCTGGAGCACAGTGGATTTAGCAGACTGCATTAAGCACAGATTCAATGGAAATTTCTAATGTTATGTGAGTAAATAATCAGGCGTTTTTATACCGGGATGAGGGAATGATGTATTGATGCATGGACAGATGATTTAATAGAGAGTCTGCCATGTACATGGCTTTTTGGAATCTATCAACTTCCTCTGCGCTATGTGATGCAGGGCTGCCATAGTGGGGCCATCGTCTATCTGCCCTTGTTGAACCCTCCCTGTCTCGACGCGCCTTCAAACACTTGTGTCTATGCACGTTACTAATACCATCTGATGGATTCTGTTTTAACAGACGCATGCACACAAACACTCGTTTGTAATAGTGTTTTCACCTCGATTTATATGGTTATGATTCGCAAGTGATTATTGGGTGCGAATAATCCTTTTGAGTGGGCTAGCATGCATATGGCTGTGGATTTAGTGTGATCTTTGAAGTGAGTAATTCAAATGGAGTTCAGATGCCCATACTATTCTTTTTCGTTTCATTTGGGTGACAGGTATCTCCTCCCCTTTTGCCGCTGCCATCTGTATGGCACTCCTGCAGATGGCTTTTACTCCCGACACCTGCTGCTTCGTGTTAATCAGTGGAGCACCATTACGATCTTATGGGACGATCGCCAATGGCCCACATGCCCTTACGCAGTACTAGTGGCTAGGAGCAACATTTCGAGCTTTCAGCTGGACTAGTGCCTACCTAATGGGACGGCCCTGCGGTTCTAAGCGCTTCCATGTTGCCTTTTTGAACGTGGATGTAGCCCCTGTGTACCATGGAGGAACAGGGCGTCACACAAGAAGAAGCTGGTCATTTATTGCGTATGCAGCCCACAATTATGAGATATGATTTGGAGTTCATGACCTAATAGCTGTATGGCCCGGGTGATTTTGTTGTGCATTAAATTTTGATTATGATATTGACCTTGTAGCGTTATTCTTTGCAAGTAATGTAGCATATTCCTATTTGTGGAGCGATGTATTGTGAGGAGATCTGCTTTGGGTTCGGCCTTCTGAGCATAGTTGCGTGGTACTGTACTGGGCGCGTTTGCCTACGAAGGCCAGTAAGGTCAGGGATAGGGGCTGCCATTATGACTGTTTTAATGATGTCATGCTCATGGGAGGGGGATTGGCTTTTGTGTGACAGATGCCGGTCAGCCAGGTGGATTGGTGGAATGATGTGATTTTCAGAATATGGCTGGTCACAGGTGCCTGTGTTTGCGTGCGTTTCTTGGAGGGAGACTGAGGTCATGTCCATTGGAATGGCTTCTGTATTCGTGCCATCTGTGCCCTGCTGCTCCCATTGGCCCCTCTTGAGATGTGCCTGGCTGCTCAGTCACTCTGCCAACTTGTGTGGTACATGCTTATGCTGCTGGTTGGTTTGTTTACTGGCAGGAGTACAGGGCTGGTGCAGTCTCACTCAGGATACTGCTTTGTATGTTGCCTTGCACTGGTGTCAAGCGATGGGGGGCCTGTTTTTGTTTGTCTCAGTTTTCAGTTCATGTTGCTGTACTTGGAGCTTCACATGCCTGTGCTGCATCAGTACGGCAATGGTGCCATGGCTAATATGGATGGCCACTCACAAGGCACTTGGAGCCCCTACATTCATTTGTTCGTTGGCATGCATGGGTGACTTGTACATTTCACTGGTTGCATTGTTTGACTTCATTGCACCTACGAGGAGTTGTGCAATGTGGCCAGGGAGTGGTGTACAGGCACTCAGTAAGGCCTTTTACGGTTGGTTTGCGATGCCGTACTTATCACCATGGCGGAATGGTACTTTCCGCCATTCTTGATGGCGTTAGGTACATGTCCGCTAGGGTCAGAATTCCCGTACCGTTGCGCCATGGTGGTAATTACGGTTTCGCAGTGCGCGCATGCGCGTACTTGGTGCAGTTAGCGTTGGCGTTCACTACGGTGTCGCTAATGGCATCGTACTTTACGGTGACGGGTCATAATCGCAACGGGCGCTATTCGATGGCGGTATTGCATTTCCGCCATCGTTTTTCGATTTCTGCCAGGGTCGTAATGAGGGCCAATATCTATTAATCCATTCGGCTACACACTACCGCAAGGCCTAGAGCTAAAACCGGACACTTGACTCACCGGTGGCGGAATGTGGACGAATAGAGTGGGAATAGAGTTTTCGCGCAATTTCCGTGTCGTTCGCCGTTTATTCTTCTTTGTTACCCAAGAAGTTGTGTACATGTCCAAGGAAAAGTGCCGGCTGCAGATGCGGTATCGATCACCCCTCTTGTCCTCTAAGACTTGTTGGACTCTACTTTCCAGCTCATACAGTGGATATCCGCAATGTCTGACCCATTCTCTTATTCGATCAACAGTTTTCGGAAATACATGCAGTGTAGTTCCTTAAGATTTCGCATGTGTCTTCGAAGGGCAACCGCTAATCGAACAGGCAGGCATTGTTGATGAATCTGAAAAGTAAATATCAACATTATTATACAATCTTCAAGAGTAAAGATTTGATACAAAAGTAAATGAATCATACAATGATCAATGCAAGGTTTGTTTTGGTCGCAGGAACTATACCAGTTCATTATGTGAGGCTTAGTATTTGCATAAGTTGCAGAAATGTATAATTGATGTGACTGAAATCTGAACATGTGACTCGTCCCTTGGATGTTCTGTCTTGCACGAGAAGGAAACATGCTAACATTATTGACTGGACCCCCGAAGGATGCAATTCAATCACAATAGTCACAGATGAAAATAAATAGATCTATTGATAGCATAGCAATGGAAACTCAAGTCAATACCAATGAGACCAATGAACATAGCACTATTTTGTACTCTACTGGAAAATAGATAGAAATTTAAAAATCTGCGAAATATAACCAGGATACATGGCCTTACCTTGACCAACAAACAGTTGGGTTCATCAAGCAGAGCAGTATGTTGCGGGAGAATAGGTGGATGGCCACAGGTAGCGCACTGATAGGTATGCTCGAAGCGGTCGGTCACAGAGTTCACGGATAGAACGACGACAAGCAGATTAGCATAGATCTCAGTGGTTCCCAGGTAGCACGTTCAAGAGTTGACTTGCAAAGCACAAAGATGTTCTCATGAGACATATCGAGTGGTTTTTAAAGTATTAGAAACTGGGGTGTGTTTGTGAATGAATGACGTATTAGGTATTAGGGGGGCGGCCTGCCTCAGGGGAGGCCTGCCTGGAGACACGGGGTCTGAGGAGGCCATGCGACCGATGGCCCCTTGGCGTGGGACACCTTTTGAAGTGTACATGTAGTTTGGCACCTTGGCCTTTCGCACCCCGGACAGCCCCCCATGCCAGCGCTCATCCCCGGGTGTGAACCGCCTTTGATAGAGGGGGTGGGATGGATGGCCTTGGGGCGTGCAGATAAGGCACAGGAAGACTGCTGAATGGAGACACACTTATGTGGATTGCAGGGGGCGGGCTGCCTCAGGGGAGGCCTGCCTGGAGACACGGGGTCTGAGGAGGCCATGTGACCGATGGCCCCTTGGCGTGGGACACCTTTTGAAGTGTACATGTAGTTTGGCACCTTGGCCTTTCGTGCCTCGGACAGCCCTCCATGCCAGCGCTCATCCCCGGGTGTGAACCGCCTTTGATAGAGAGGGGTGGGATGGATGGCCCTGGGGCGTGCAGATAAGGCACAGGAAGACTGCTGAATGGAGACACACTTTTGTGGATTGCAGGTGGGCGGCCTGCCTCAGGGGAGGCCTGCCTGGAGACACGAGGTCTGAGGAGGCCATGTGACCGATGGCCCCTTGGCGTGGGACACCTTTTGAAGTGTACATGTAGTTTGGCACCTTGGCCGTTTGCGCCCGTCACAGCCCCCCATGCCAGCGCGCATCCACCGGCGCGAACCGCCTTTATATCAATATACAGTATATCGCCTTTATGTCAATGATAGTATATTGTTGCTTATCAATAACAAATGCCACATACCGGAGATTCTTGTGAGCACAGACCCACACTTCAACCGGTGTATTATAGTGGCCAAGACCCTAGGGCCTGTATAATCCAATGGTAATTGTTAGTATATATATATGTGTGATTTTTATAGAGACATAACCTACTGAAAGACTTTGAACAAGTGTTATTTAGTGCATGCATTATCGAGAATATGTTATGTTAGCTTAGATAGATAGTGACCACCCTGCTTCACAGCGACCAGACCTTCACCCATTCGGAGCACAGGTGTCTGACCTCCATCCTTGAATGAAGACACACTTGATTCATTTAAAAAATCGAGACAAACGTTGTTAAAATATATGTGGTGTTTTATTTTGTATCTTATTTTCATGACACAAAAATACAAGACTTTAAAGATTATACAGGTCAGGTTGCAGCACAGCGAGAGAAAATCCCCTGTACTGACCGCTGTTA